>NC_092744.1:29971676-30278649 GCF_047496795.1 Chiloscyllium punctatum
CTCTCCATCTCTCTCTCTCTCCATCTCTCTCTCTCTCCATCTCTCTCTCTCTCCATCTCTCTCTCTCTCTCTCTCTCTCCATCTCTCTCTCCATCTCCATCTCTCTCTCTCTCTCTCTCTCTCTCTTTCCGTCTCTCTCTTTCCGTCTCTCTCTTTCCGTCTCTCTCTCTCTCTCTCTCTCTCTCTCTCTCTCTCTCTCTGCGCATTTCTCTCTCTGCATTTCTCTCTTTCCATCTCTTTCCATCCATCTCTCTCTCTCTCTCTCTCTCTCCATCCATCTCTCTCTCTCTCTCTCTCCATCTCTCTCTCTCTCTCTCTTCATCCTCTCTCTCTCTCTCTCTCTCTCTCTCTCTCTCTCTCTCCCTCCCTCCCTCCCTCCCTCCCTCCCTCCCTCCCTCCCTCCCTCCCTCCCTCCCTCCCTCCCTCCCTCCCTCCCACCCTCCTCCACCCTCCCTCCCACCCTCCCTCCCACCCTCCCTCTCTCTCTCCATTTCTCTCTTTCCGTCTCTCTCTCTCTCTCTCTCTCTCTCTCTCTCTCTCTCTCTCTCTCTCTCTCTCTCTCTCTCTCTCTCTCTCTCTCTCTCTCTCTCTCTCCATCCCTCTCTCTCTCTCTCCATCCCTCTCTCTCTCTCTCCATCCATCTCTCTCTCTCTCCCTCTCCATCCATCCCTCTCTCTCTCTCTCCATCCATCTCTCTCTCTCTCCATCCATCTCTCTCTCTCCATCCATCCATCCATCCATCCATCTCTCTCTCTCTCTCTCTCTCTCCATCCATCCATCTCTCGCTCTCTCCATCCATCCATCTCTCGCTCTCTCCATCCATCCATCTCTCGCTCTCTCCTCCATCCATCCATCTCTCGCTCTCTCTCCATCCATCCATCTCTCGCTCTCTCTCCATCCATCCATCTCTCGCTCTCTCTCCATCCATCCATCTCTCGCTCTCTCTTTCTCTCTCTCTCTCTCCCTCTGTCCATCTCTGTCTGTCTGTCACACTGATTGATAATGTCACTTCCACCCCCATCATGGCCACTTCCACCCCTCACAATTCTCATGCATCACACCTGACATCACTTCTGCCCTTCACATCATCACTGATGCCACATGCTCAGTGACTTCCGCCACCCCTACTGCTGTGGTCACCGCCACTTCCGCCTCCACCAGTGCCACTCACCTGCATTCTGCTGACACGCCCCCACAGACCCCACTGTTACTATCCCCAGTCCCCAGAACCCCGAGGGGAACACTACCACTGCTCATGACTCCACCCCCATTCCCCCCACCATCACACCCACTCCAGTTACAGGTTCCGCCCCCACTCCCAGCTCTACACCCACACCAGATCCCAGCTCCCAGCCCTGCCGGGTTTTCACCATTCCCCCCAGACCTCTTCCTCACTGAGGACGAACGATCAGTCCTCAGCAAAGGACTCCCCTTCATCCCCCTCCGTCCACGCATCAATGAATTTAATACACGCCGTGACGTTGAACAATTCTTCCGCCGCCTCCGCCACCGAGCTTACTTTCACAATCAGGACTCCCGCCCACCTTCCGAGGACCCCTTCGCCCACCTCCAACACACTGCATCCACCTGGACACCCCCGCGCTGGCCTATTACCTGCCCTCGACCTCTTCATTTCCAACTGCCGTCGGGACATTGACCACCTTAATGTGTCTACCTGCCTCCCCCACTCCCAACCTCTCACCCTCACAACGCGCAACCCTCCAATCCCTCTGCTCCAATCCCAACCTCACCATCAAGCCAGCGGATAAAGGGGGCGCAGTGGTAGTCTGGCGCACTGACCTCTACACCGCTGAAGCCAAATGTCAACTCGAGGACACCTCTTCCGACTACACCCTCGACTATGACCCCACCCCCCATCACCAAACCATCATCTCCCAGACCACACAGAACCTCATCACCTCAGGAGATCTCCCACGCACAGCTTCCAACCTCAGTCTGGGAACCCCGCACTGCCCGGTTCTACCTCCTTCCCAAGATCCACAAGCCTGACCACCCTGGCCGACCCATTGTCTCAGCATGCTCCTGCCCCACTGAACTCATCTCTACCTACCTCGACACTGTCCTATCCCCCTAGTCCAGGAACACCCCACATACGTTCGAGACATCACCCACGCCCTCCACCTCCTCCAAGACTTCCGTTTCCCTGGCCCCCAACGCCTCATCTTCACCATGGATATCCAATCCCTCTACACCTCCATCCGCCATGACCACAATCCCTCTATACCTCCATCCGCCATGACCAGGGCCTCCAAGCCCTCCATTTTTTCCTCTCCAGACGTCCCCAACAGTACCCTTCCACCAACACTCTTATTCGTTTGGCCAAACTGGTCCTCACCCTTAACAATTTCTCCTTTGAATCCTCCCACTTCCTCCAGACCAAAGGGGTAGCCATGGGCACACGTATGGGCCCCATCTATGCCTGTCTCTTTGTTGGCTAAGGAGAGCAGTTGATCTTCCGTAATTACACCGGCACCACTCCCCACCTCTTCCTCAGCTACATTGATGACTGCATTGGCGCCACCTCGTGCTCCAGCGAGGAGGTTGAGCAAATCATCAACTTCACCAACACATTCCACCCTGACCTTAAATTTACTTGGACCATCTCTGACACCTCCCTCCCCTTCCTGGACCTCTCCATCTCCATTAGTGATGACCGACTTGACACTGACATTTTTTACAAACCCACCGACTCCCACAGCTACCTGGATTACACCTCTTCCCACCCTATCTCTTGCAAAAATGCCATCCCGTATTCCAATTCCTCCACCTCCGCCTTATCTGCTCCCAGGAGGACCAGTTCCACCACAGAACACACCAGATGGCCTCCTTCTTTAGAGACAGCAATTTCCCTTCCCACGTGGTTAAAGATGCCCTCCATCGCATCTCGTCTACATCCCGCACCTCCGCCCTCAGACCCACCCCTCCAACCGTAACAAGGACAGAACGCCCCTGGTGCTCACCCTCCACCCTACCAACCTTCGCATAAACCTTCGCATCTGCTGACATTTCCGCCACGTCCAAACAGACCCCACTACCAGGGATATATTTCCCTCCCCACCCCTTTCCGCCTCCGCAAAGACCATTCCCTCCGTGACTACCTGGTCAGGTCCACACCCCCAAACAACCCACCCTTCAATCCTGGCACTTTCCCCTGCCACCACAGGAACTGTAAAACCTCCTCCCACACCTCCTCCCTCACCTCTATCCAAGGCCCTAAAGGAGCCTTCCACATCCATCAAAGTTTTACTTGCACATCCACTAATATCATTTATTGTATCCTTTGCTCCCGATGTGGTCTCCTCTACATTGGGGAGACTGGGCGCCTCCTAGCAGAGCGCTTTAGGGAACATCTCTGGGACACCCGCACCAATCAACCACACTGCCCCGTGGCCCAACATTTCAATTCCCCCTCCCACTCTGCCGAGGACATGGAGGTCCTGGGCCTCCTTCACCGCCGCTCCCTCACCACCAGACGCCTGGAGGAAGAACACCTCATCTTCCGCCTCGGAACACTTCAACCCCAGGGCATCAATGTGGACTTCAACAGTTTCCTCATTTCCCCTTCCCCCACCTCACCCTAGTTCTAAACTTCCAGCTCAGTAACTGTCCCGGTGACTTGTCCGGACTTGTCCTACCTGCCTATCTCCTTTTCCAACTATCCACTCCACCCTTTTATCCCCCCCCAACCTATCACCTTCATCCCCTCCCCCACTCACCCATTGTACTCTATGCTACTTTCTCCCCACCCCCACCCTCCTCTAGCTTATCTCGCCACACTTCAGGCTCACTGCCTTTATTCCTGAAGAAGGGCTTTTGCCCGAAACGTCGATTTCGAAGCTACTTGGATGCTGCCTGAACTGCTGTGCTCTTCCAGCACCACTAATCCAGAATCACCAATATTGTTGTCCTGTTTCCATATCAGTTGAAACAAACACTCAAATACGGTATGGTTGTACCTCCTTCACCTTTATTCTGAGCTCTGGAGAGAGAGAGAGAGCACAATTGCCCATGTGCACAGAGACGTGAGTGCTTGGTCTTCTCCCAAACAGCCGATTCTTAAAGAATTATATAGTCACTTTACAGGGAGCAGCATCCAAATAAGGCAACATCTATATTGATTGGGTGACTGTTACAATTAGCAAACATCAGCAGTAAAGATTAAGTAATCTGGGATTACACAATAGATGTTTCTCACTTCATTAACTGGCATTACAGAATATATGTTCTTCAACTCGTTAAACCACTACCTTTGCCTCCAGCACCTCATTATTTACTGCAAGTTCTTATCTAGTCAAAGTCATGCTAGCTGAGCCTTTGTCATGCAACCCAAAACTTTTTTTCTCTCTCTAGGCAAAAGTGAGGACTGCAGATGCTGGAAACCAGAGTTTAGATCAGAGTGGTGCTGGAAAAGCACAGCAGGTCAGGCAGCATCCGAGGAGCAGGAAAATCAATGTTTCGGGCAAAAGCCCTTCATCAGGAAGGGCCTTTGCCCGAAACGTCGATTTTCCTGCTCCTCGGATGCTGCCTGACCTGCTGTGCTTTTCTAGCACCACTCTGATCTAAACTTAACTCTTTCTCTACCTGCTCATGTCTTATAGACTTTCTCAGTAGGTTTTTGAATTCAAGCAGATAAGTCCAAGACTATTCTATGTCATAGTAAGCACTTTGCCTCAAGTGTATATCAGTGGGAAATGTGCAACATTGATATTGATGGTACTTGAACAAAAAAAGCCTGCTGACATTCCGAAGTTTGCCAATGAGATTTTCATGTTTCTCATCAGCAATTGTTGAATTATGCAATTCTTCATTGAATTGACATGTATTTTGCCAGTTACACACCTCAGTTTGTATTATGATGCTGTTTTATATCACCAAACACATGCTCAGATATTTCCATGTATCATAGGTCAGGTTTCTAGATTTACTGTTCTGTAGTCTGCAATTAGAACAGTAACTTTACTTCAAAAAGTGTCTTGGGATGTCGTAAGATTATGACTGGTTCTACATTTACACGTTTCTTTAGTTCTGTGTTTTGAATCTTTTTATTTAAAAAGAAAATTATTTATGCTAAACAATACATGAGGAAATAAAACAAAAACTTTGGATGTTAAAAATCTTTAAACAAAACAAGTTGCTGGAGAAACTCAGGAGATCTGGTAACATCTATGGAGAAAAAGCAGTTAACATTTTCTGTCCTGTGACCTTCCAGAACATGAGGAAATGAGAATAAAAGTGAAAGTTGCTCTGTTTCCAAAAGTCTGAGAGCTGCACTGTCATTTCCTCTTTTCTGATGCAGTCCAAATGAACCAGTAATTCCGCTACGTGGGAACCACAAAGGGTTCAAAAGTATTTACTGAGATGTTTTCTTGCCCAGTATTATGTCTTGGAAAAGTGCTTATTGACTATCAGTGTTATAGATCTTTATCTGTATTTACTAGAGTTGTAGAGTATTGCTGTTGGTTTTTTTTTATTTCATTGGAAATTGACAAAGTCTCTGTGTAATGAAAAGACTGGAATTAGTGGATTCTGACTGCTGAGAGCACTGGAAACCAGCAATCATGAAGTATAGGATGAATTATTGCCTCCAGTGACAGGACTTCCTATTTTTACACCTGTATAACATTGCCTGGCTTTGCCTCTATATCAGCTATCGTCAGCTAAATCATTTGTCCATATATTTGGCACCACCAGACTATTGCAATACTTTTGCTAGCCTTAGTCTTTAATTCTGTTGTCCAGTTAATGCAAAACATACTGCCCATGTCCTGATGAAGGGCTTATGCCTGAAATGTCGATTCTCCTGCTCCTCAGATGCTGCCTGACCTATTAGGCTTTCCCAGCAACACACTCTCGACTCTTGACTCTTGACCTTCAGCATCTGCAGTCCTCACTTTCTGCATGCACTAGACAACACTGCTTTGTGTATTTGTCATTTCTGACTGGTGGCTTCTAACTCTCAAAAGCCTTTGCAATTTCTCTGTTAATCCTGGGATTCCCCTTCCTATATCAGCACTGAGTGTACCTACACATCAAGGACTGTAGTGGTTCACAACACAGCTCATCATAAACTTTTCCAGGGAAATTGGGAATTGACATTAAGTATTGGCCCAGCTATGAATGCCCATATCCCCTGAACAAAGACAAAGCATTTCTCTGTTCTTCCTGCCAAAGTGAACCAGTTAACATTTTCTCACTTTTAAACTCTATCTGCTAACCTTGGTCCATGTTGTTAACCTGTCCTTTTTCTCTTTGAACACTCTCCCGTCCTCCTCACCGCTTAGTTTCCTATTGATCCTTGTATTATCAGCAAATTTTGCAAACATGCATTTTGGAAATGTAGCTAGGTCTTATGTTGTCCTAGCCTGTGCTATAGAATGCTGTCTACTACTATTTGCTACCTTCTGTTTGAAAGACATCTTTAAAGTTCTTTTCTCACAAGTTTTTGGTTACTTCATCCCATGTCTACAGTAATTTCACATTCATTTGCTTGAAGTTTTGGGAAGGAGCATTATAAGTTATGTCTATAACCAATAATGAAGCTGTCAAAATAGCATGCTGTCCATGGTTCTGAATTTTGTCACCTAGTTCTCTTTTAAAATAATGCACTACGTTTCAACAGACTGGAAATTGGGCAATTGGGTTGCTCATAGAGTCACAGAGATGTACAGCATGGTCCAATCTGTCCATGCCGACCAAATATCCCAACGCAATCTAGTCCCACCTGCTAGCACCCGGCCCATATCCCTCCAAACCCTTCCCATCCAAATGCCTTTTAAATGTTGCAATAGTACCAGACTCCACCACTTCCTCTTGCAGCTCATTCCATGCACGTACCAGGTATTGTTTCCACTTCCAATTCTTGTGTGTAGGTCAAAGTGTACCACTTTTTATGCTCCCAAATGTGTCTTACAATTGTGCCTCCTGGTCATAACTGACTTGTGTGGAGATCATTTGTGGTTTGAAAAACTTTAGTGATCTTATTCCTTTGTAAAATACATTGTCATTGTGCAGTACCGTGTTCTGCATATCTGTATTCCATTGATTTGATGTTTGTGATGGCAGTTTAGGTTGATTTGTACACATGCGTTAAATTAGATCAGTTCCTTCTCCTTTCTGCAGTGAAAGTGCCTACTCTTTGTTCACTGGTTCACATTTAGAATCATAAGGTATGGGTTACTTGCCTGAGGACGTGCATCCCGACCCCTTGATTAATAATTGCTCGACTGACTTCTAACGAGAAACCTTGTCCATTCATTTGATTGTCCACTGGTATTCCAATTTATTTATTCATTTCATGTATTCCTTTTTGCAAAGTGCTGCATATGAATTTATCCCAGAATTGGTGGAGGATTGCTGCAATTTATCATTTATCGATTTAAAACTTTGAATCTCTTTGTCATCAGATTGTACCTGGTTGTATTAAGATTTTCTGCAGCTTGCTGAGCCAAATGAGATGATACATTTCTTCAAAGAGAGCTGAACCTATGAAATTCTTTGCCACAAAAAAACAGTTGAGGGCAAAACATCAACTACTTCTTGAAAATGTACAGATAAAGTTCTTGGGCCAAAGGATCAAAGAACATGGTATGAAAACAGGAGAAAGGTATTGAGTTGGAAACTCAGTCATGATCATATTGAATGACACAGCAGGCTTGAAGGCCTGAAAAGCCTACACCTGCACGTTTCTAAATGGTACAGCATTTGGTGCTGAGAATGAGCAAAACAAATTTCAAGTAGTTTTAATTTACGGTTTCAGTCATGTTATGACGTCAATTGGGAATTGAACTCCAATCCCTGAGCCAGAGTAGGGCAATGCTACTGTATTGCAGGATACCTTTTGATTAAAATTTGAGAGCAATATTTATATTTAAGATTAGTGACTTTATTCAAACATCAAGGTTACCATTTATGCAGTGGACAACTGATCTACTTATTCTCCAGTTTCCCAGCAGAGAAAAATTGAGAAATAATTATTTTCTTCTTGATGCTTGAAATTTGAGAAGTTACAGCTTGTCGCCACTTGAGTATAATCACTTTTTCTTAAATGCTTACATTTTCTGTACTGCTGTGTTCTTGCAACACTTGTCATGGTATTCGGTCATCCCATTCTATCATACTAAGGATTGCTATTACCTACTGTAAGCTCACTCTTCCCAGATAATTTTGCTTTGAGTTAGGCTGCATTAAGTTTTACAACTCCAAAAAACTCTACAAAACACAAGTTCAGGGCAATACAAATTAATATCAACTAAATTAACTTCTCTGCTTTGAAAACACCATGAAGTAGGCTGACATTTTTGTCAGTAGACTAGTGCTTTATTTGTTGCAGGTGCTACCTTTCATGGTAAGAAGGTAAACTTGCCGCACAGTAGTCCCAGATTACCATAGGGCTGTGCTGTCATTAGAGAGAGATATCTAGTGGTGGTTTAAACCATCACTCCTCTGGTGAGGGACAAGGTCAAGTAGGAGAGTCCTTTCAAAGGAAAAAGAAAGGAGAGTCCTTTGTGGTAACATCAGCTGGTGTGGGAATTGAATCCATCTTTTGGCGTCATACTACATTGCAAATGGCCATCCAGCCAACTGAGCTAAAGGTGAAACATGCAGCATGACACTTTTCTCACTTTTACTTCCTCTGGAAGACTTCTGTTCATTTATCTCAGTTCATCCTGTCTAAAAGGCCATCTTGTATTTTCCCTCAATTTATTGTAATTGTCAGTGAGCATGAATATAAGCATCATATTTTTGCCATAAATCTGTTTTCTTCATAATTTTCTTATTTAAATCCTTTGTTTTTGAAACAACTGGTCAACATTGCCGGACTCTTGAGATGGCTGCAATAATCATGAGAATTAGCTGGAACCTTCCAGAACTTTGTGCGAGTCACAGGCAACTAGTCCATTCACACCACCTTTAACTCTGGAGATTTGGCTTGTTTTATTATGAGTATGAGCTGTCTGGAGACTCCAACTTGCATAAAGACCACGATGCAAAGGAATTCAAAGTTTACCACTGTCTGATACCAAGATGGTAATGACATTTCAATTACCTCTACAGGAGCCATCTGCATCTCTTTATCTCTCAATGACATTTTTGATAAAAGCAATCAAAAACTACCCTGTCACATGACTGGAACCCGACCTTGATAAACTGCTGATGCATACAGTTTAATTTCTGAATTCAGTTGCTGTCTTATGAGAAAAAGGGTTATAGAATGACTCTCCCCTTCAGGCTCACTGCCTTTATTCCTGATGAAGGGCTTTTGCCCGAGACGTCGATTTCGCTGCTCGTTGGATGCTGCCTGAACTGCTGTGCTCTTCCAGCACCACTAATCCAGTATATGCTCTCCATATCCGCCATCCCGTCTCAGAAGTCTCATCCCGAGAAAGAATCTGACTTTGCCTGGACTACTTTCCTGAGCACAGAGAAAAAAAATTGCTGCATCTTTGATTCTAATCTATTTGCTTTCCCATTCCTAGGAAGAAAAAAGTTGCAACCAAAGATCAGTCAGTTGATAGACATGTGGTTTACTGGACTCTTAAGCAAGTAAACTTACCAACATCCTTGATTCCGAAGAAATTTATGATTTGCAACTGACTTCCTTTTTCTTTCCATGATGCATGCTTTTGTGTGAAAAGGAAAAGAAAATATCAAGCAATACCTCGCTGGTCTCTGGATTTAAGGGTGGGGCGAGGGAAAGAATTTGTAATTCGTATTTCCCCTCACTCTGCTTTTTGTCTGTGATTAACAGGATGTACACACTTTCTGTTTGCCAGCAATTTACAGCCAACAAAATCCGAAGTCACCTGGTATCTTCACAATGAAGCAGTTTCAGTCTTCAGAGTTTCAAACCTTGCAGCTTGTTCTTTTTTGTTTGATAGCAGTTTTTCTCCTCCTGGCCCCACTTGCAGGAATCTGAGCCAAAGTTGCTGCCAGTCTCTGAATCGAGGCTTTTCAGCTGTACATGTATAGATGATCAATTGATGGTATTGACCTCCATGAATCAAGTTAAGCAGGAATGACCTCGCCAGCAAGAGGCACAGCATGGGTAGAAGGACCCAATAGTGAAACAGCATGCTAGGAGACTGTTCTACTTTTTTTTCAGGAGGGTGGGATGGGTTCATGTTACAATAAAAATCACTGTTCAGTATGAACAACTAGCATGTTTTCTTGTATGCCTGGTTAAAAGCACAATATACCCAGTTACTGTGTCTTGCAAAAGAAGTCACTGTTTGTCAAAATGCAATTTTGAGAATGATCCAAGCCCCTTGGGTGGTTTTTGTCAGTTGAGATGAAGATCAGAAAATCAAAAAAGGGAAGATGTTGGCGATCTAAAAGAAGAATAAAAGAAGCTATAAAACCTCAATGCGTCAGGAAGCATCTGCGAAGAGAAGGTGAGTTAATATTTCAGCTAATGACCTTTACTCAGCTAAAGATCTGCTTGGCTCTGGATCTTTGCTGGCTGGATCCTTCTAGTTGACTGTAGGCAACCTATGCAACATTAGGATGTTGTAAGTGCATGCATTTGCCTTTTCTGCTGAGCACTATAACTTTTGGTCAGTGACCCGTTTGCAACTAGATCATTGGCTTGGGTCAATTGCTTATATGGAATTACTGGTTTGCCTAAGGGGTAATTGATCAAACCCATGGGTGCTGGAACTGCAAATTCTGAGAGTTACAATACAGGAAGAAATTCTACTTTATTGCGCAGATTGTCAGTGAAGCTAAGTACTATTTCCTATGTCTGGTATAATCTGCTGCCGGGCAAAATTTCAATGTATTGGTTATGTACCTACCATTCAGGATGTTTTAGGGCATTGTGTTGTAAAGTAGTGGTTCATGGATTTTGTTTACTTATTTTAATTTACTTAATTTGTATAATTAAGAGCTACAAAAAAAAGTGCTTTTTAATAGAAGTAAAGAAGCAAATCGTGTGCTGGATAAGTAGTGGGTACGCTTCAGATGAATCACTTCTAGGTTATCAGCATGTTGTGTGTCCACCTGTTATAAAACTTGGAGCACTGGCTTGCTGTGTGACTGGTTTACTGAAGTGGTTAAGTCTCTGTGTTTCAACCTTCTGGCCCTCCTCTTCCTGTTTCCATTTATACTTTATTGTTTTGCAACACACACATGATGACAGACTTGAACTGTTTTGACAAAGTATTTGTAGATCACTTGATTCAGGGCATTGCATACAGCAAAGAGCAGCTTAGTTAACAGGCTGCACTTTTGAAAGAATGCATTAAAGTTTGAAAAATAACCATGCTCGACTAAATTGAATAACCACCCTCTGCTTGCTTGTCAGGTTATTGCTTGTGTAATCTGCTCAGCCATGGGAAAATAAAGCGGGCGACAGGTCATGTGCGCCAGCTTGCGTTGTCCAACACAAGGCAGTGTGATTTGATTGGCCAGCTCTGGGATGGTAGTGCTGAGATATGTTTAAGGACGGCCTACAGATGACTGGAAAAATACCACCGCGACCCCCGCCCCCCCCCCCACCCCCCCCCCCCAATCCACCCTCCCAAGGGTATGATCAAGCTTGCACAGTCACAGCAGTGTGCTTATAATAATAGGACCTCTTAGGTTCAAAAGCTGTACTGTATCATCCCCACTGTTAATCTCATTGCTGTACATGATTTTCTAGTGCCGTTCTTTTAAGCCAGTTGAATCTAAACAGCTGTTTGATGTGGGGGCGGGTAGTGACACTATTATGGTAACAGCATGACTTGAAGCATTCTGTTAAAATATTTCAGTTGATTTTTTTCTAAAGAAGTGAAAGAGCCAGAAAAAGTCTTCTGCTAGGATTGTGAACATCGCAATTTAATCCATAGAGTAGATCTTAAACTGTACTTTAATTTTATTGATCTTACTGTACATACACCGTGTCTTAATTTTGATGAGCTGTAGTTTCACTAGATTTTTGCAGCTCCAGTGATCTTGACATGAAAGTACCTTGCAGGGATGCTGTCAGGTTCATGATTGTCGGGGCATGTAATGAGTTTCTTGCTGCAACAAGCTACCCCTCCCCCTCCCTTCTCGTGCAAACCAGCATACCATGCCTTTGTGCCTGCTGTACTTGCTTCTTATCCTATGGAGGAGATAGCATTAGTTGCACTGCAGCAGCTCCACCTGCTGCAGTGTGTTCAGCTCATCTGACTCTGGCATTCAGACCCCTCTGAGACCCTGTGTCTTGGGCAAATTAGTCCCTGGCGGAAAGGACCCCCTTTGAAATGAAGGCAGCCAAGTGATGGCAGGTTTATTGTGAGATCATCTTTTTGGAGGGTGCATCTGCGTCGGCAGGTGGACACGAGTTTTTTTTGTGTGTGTGTGTGTGTGTGTGTTAGGGGGACATGGGGAGGCGAGAGAGAATAAAGTATTGAGAGGAGTACAAGTCCACCCAAGGAGCTGTCAGAAGTGAGGATGCCAGAGATGGGGACTAGATGCTGAAAGCGGCTGTAAGTCGCTGCTTACTGAGCCGTTCAGTCCCTCTGTAATCTGTCATTGATCAGCCTGGAATTAACATGTCTCCTAGCATCAAAAACTTGGATTGTTTCTCCCCAATGCTGTGTCACTGTAAAGTGGCGTGTACCAACAGTACTGTATCACTGATGTTTGGATGTAAGGTGGGTTGAAAATTGCATTCCTGCATGTGTACATTATTTTAAAACGCAATGAGAATCAATGGTGCATTTGTAAGCATTTCACTGTGCATGAACTGATGTCAATATTAAGACCGTAGCTAAAAAGCCATCTCTCTTGAATGGTGCTGACACTCTATACTGCAGTTCAATCAATGGGAAATCGGTGCATTCGGCTGTTTAGCTCAAGCGCCTAACAAACTATTGAATGTAAAGTGGGACACACACAAGCTGCTGCTCATCGTTATGAGAATCCTATTAAAACAGGCCTTTATGTTGCTGCTTGTTGCTGGTAGAATTTGATGGCCTTTTTAACCCAGCGGAGAAAAATTCACTTCACTTGCCTGAGCATTGTCTTTATCTTGTTCTTTTCAGGATTTTACTTGTACAGTCTTTATACCAATGAAGGGACAGAATCTTTGATATTTATTTTTATGACCTGTGATGTTTGGATGTAGACTCTGGTTTTTAAAATGTTACCAAAAGCAGCCTGATATTCTAAAATGGTTGGGGTCTTTCAAGTAATTCACAGTCCCTAGAGCAAAACAGCATGTCCTGAAATCATTGAACTATTTTTTTGTGTGGTTATATTTAATCAGCTGAAAATGCTATAATTCGAGGGTTATTTTTTGTTTTGATGTCAGCTAATTAAAATCTAGAAGACAAGTTTATTTAAGCAAGATAGTGATTAAATTTATTTTCAGCCATAATCTCATAAGCATAATAATTACGCATGACTGAGTAATGTTTAAAAAGACGTAGACATTATTGATTACACTTTGCCTGTTTTTGAAATAATCTATTTTAAATTGCAAGCCATTCAAAATGTCTTAATTCAAGAATGTTATTTAAATAGGTGAGCTTTCTCCCAATATTTTAATTTTAAAGTTGCTAAAAATCCCTCATGTTCTAATCCTGTCTCTTGCTCCTTCAAGCAAAAAAGTTGAACTAATTTTTTTTGTAATTGTCCTGTTTAAGATCTTTAACACTTTGTAGCAGTGTACCAAGTGAGAGGACATCTTCACGAATTAATGTTCATGAACCTTTCAAAAAATTTCTTTCCTCTCTTCCCCCTTTCTGTTTATTTCCATAAATTGAGCTCTTGGTCATTAATCATTTTAAGGAATATTGGAGAGATGGCAAGTGACTTTGGTTCAGTATGTTAATGTCTGAGGCACTTTGGAGAAGGTAGATTAAATGTCTGCCAAAGGTAGACAATAAGTGCAGGAGTAGGCCATTCTGCCCTTCGAGCCCTTCATGGTTGATCATCCTTAATCAGTATCCTGTTCCTGCATTATCTCCATAACCCTTGATTCCACTATCCTTGAGAGGTCTATCCAACTCTTTCTTAAATGAATCCAGAGACTGGGCCTGCACTGACCTCTGGGGCAGAGCATTCCACACAGCCACCACTCATTGGGTGAAGAAGTTTCTCCTCATCTCTGTCCTAAATGGTCTATCCCGTATTTTTAAGCTGTGTCCTCTGGTGCCGTACAACCTCCAAGAAACCTAGTCTTGCCATGTTAAGGCTTGTATTTCACTATCCGTTTCATGTACTAAGAAAGAGATGACCAACTCTGGCACCTGTGCTGAAACCAATTAGTCCTTATTAAATAAGCACATGTTTTCCATGTGCCCTGTGTGAATCTTTTCTGTTCTTATATGGTGTGTGTGTATGAACATTTTAGCTTGAAGATATTCAGATTTAGTTTAGTGTTTACAAGCATTTGATAAAACTCTGATCTGTATGTGATAATTGTTAGGATCACATTTCAAGTGCCTGTGGTTGACCTGATGTTGTATATAACTTATTAGTTATGATGCTTGTTGCTGGCATATGTTTACAAGGCTGTTTTTGTCTCTTTTGTAAGCCAATACTTGATGCATAAGCTGAGAGTCCGTATCAGTGAGTGATTTGACAGTAAAAGATTGCTCAGCTGAGCTCAGTTGTTTTGAAAGAAAGAATTTGTTGTTACATAGCAAGTTTCATTACCATTACGGCTGTCTCATCACTTTTCCAATTAGTTATTCTAAGCAAACATAGCAAGTTTTGGTCACTAGCAAAAACTTTAAGACAGTAAGACCACCCTATTTTAGGCAGTATTTGTTGAAGGATGGGCATATTTGGCACCTTAGTTTAACATGTCATCTGAAAGAAGACACGTCAAATAGTTCGCACTCTGCCACATACCAGTGGCAGTGTGGTTCACTTGTTTAAGTTCCCGGAGGGTGGCTTGAATCCATGTACTTCTGACAGAGGTGAGGCCTACCAAGTCCGATTTGCTATGCTGTTTTCCACCAGGTTATGAGGGAGCAATCAGCAATCTATTTCTTTTCTAATAGGCTGATACTTGCTAAAGCTAGTTGTCAGAGGATACAGCAGGATATGGTTGTTTGGAGACTTGTACAGTGAACTGTCAAATGTTTAATCTGAACAAGTACGAGGTGATGCATTTTGGAAGATCTAATGCAGGAGAGAAGTTTATAGTAAATGGCAGAATCCTTAGTAGCCTCAACAATAGAGGGATCGAGGAATACAAGTTCATAGTTCCCTGAAAGCAGTAATACCTTATTGACCAATAAGGTGGTCAAGAAGTCATTGATATATTTACCTTCATCAGTCAAGGCACAGAGTATAAAAATTGATTAAAAATGTTGCAGCTGGACAGAGCTTTAATTGGGCCACATTTGAGATAAGGTGTGCAGCTCTGGTTGCCACGCTACCAGAAGGATGTGGTGACCGTGGAGAGTGTACAAAACCAGTTTACCCTCCAAACCAGGTAGTATCCTGGTATTAGCTGAGGAGAGGCTGGACCGACTTGGATTGTTTTCACTTAAACATTGAAGGATGAGAGGCAACCTGATAGGAGTTTATGAAATTGAGAGGCGTGGATAGAATGGATTGTCAGAGTTGTTTTTCTAGGGTAGAATTGTCAATTACAAGGTGATATCTGATTAAGGTAAAAGGGTTTAAAGGAGATTGAGAGGCAAGCTTTTTATACAGAGGGTGTAATTACTAGGAATGCAGTACCAGAGCAGGTGCTGGAGGCAGAAAGAATAGGTAAGGGTATCTTAACAGAGAGGGTAAAAACAATGACTGCAGATGCTGAAAATCAAATACTGGATTAGTGGTGCTGGAAGAGCACAGCAGTTCAGGCAGCATGCTGCCTGAACTGCTGTACTCTTCCAGCACCACTAATCCAGTATCTTAACAGATACATGAATAGCAGAGAATAAAGGGATGTACAACATGTAGATGCAAAAGTGGGGTGGTGGACTTCAGTTTAGAAAGGCATCATGTGATGGCACAATGTTAGTGGTTCAAAAGACCTTTTTCAACTGTATTGCTGTGTTGTTTGTTCTTTTGGTGCTGCAGTGTAAAATAAAATACAATTTGGGAAAGTGAGAGGTGGTGACAGAACAGAATATGGTATGAACCATCTTGGTTTTGTGGCTCAGCATTCCGCACTGTCAAGCATCTGCTTATACTGTGAGAGCCAGAATGGCAACTTTTTTTTTGAGGGAAAGCAAATAAAAGACATCATTTTTAAAGATATAAGCATTATTCATGCTTTCAAATGTCTTGATGAAAGCCCAGAATCACCTAAGACTGTCTTTAAAAAAAATGCACGAACTGTTGATCTGATCACTTTTTTGCAATATTGTAAACTTTGATCATTATATATTCACCAAAATTTGCCAATTCTTAATTTCATTTTGCACTGTGGATTCAATTCTATTTGAAAAGGAAGTAAAGCATCATAATCCACTTGGCAACATCAGACAAGAAGCATTATTTGACTACAAATAAATCTACAAGGCCATAAGACATAGGAGCAGAAGTATGCTGATCAGTCCCATTGAATCTGTTGTGCCATACAATAAAATCATGGCTGATCTAATAATCCTCAATGCTGCTTTCCTGCTTTTCCAATAGCCCTCGATTCAATCACTGATTTAACAATCTTTTCACCTCTGCCTTGAATATACTAAATAATCCAGCCTCCACAGCCAACTTTGGTTAAAATAAAATAAATCCCCAAGTTTATCCCCCTCTAAGAGAATAAATCCTTCTCATTTCTGCCCTAACTGGGTGACCCCTTACTTTGTGATCATGCTGTCTGGTCCATCCCTAGACTGTCCCATAAGAAAACATAACCTCTCCACATAGACCTTGTAGAATCCTCTAAGAATCTTGCCTATTTCAATAAGGTTTCCCCTAATTTGTCTAAACGCCAATGAGTTCTGGCCCAATCAACTGAACCTCTCCCCATAAAACCATCATACCCCGGATCAATTGGTTGAACCTTGTCTGGATTGTTTCCATTGCCAGTCTATCTCCTCTTGTATGAGGGGACCAAAATTATACACACTATTCTAGGTCTGATCTAACTAATGCCTAGGATAATTTAAGCAAGATTAAACTGTTTTTATACGCTATTTCCTTTGAAATGGCCACTAATATGTTAGATGCAACAGCATGGGTTATTAAGCAGCCGAACATTAGCTGGTCAACCACCTTCTAGAGCTGGCAGGAGTGGGCTGGGAAAGAAATTTAGCTGCAAAAGTGGTTGAGAAACAATGGACGATGTTTAAGAACATAGTTCATGGTTCAAAGCAAAGACACTTCCAGTAAGGCTTAAGGAATGTAGGAAAAGGATAAGCTAGCCATGATTAACTGGGGAAGTTAAGACATCATCATTGCATTCACTGCTTTCCCAGTATTTATCCTGCTTGTTACCTCTTCAGTGAATTCCTATAAATTTGTCAGGTATGATTTCGTCCTCACCAAACCATGTTGATTCTGCTTGAATATAAATACCTTGCAGTTCTATCCTTTAAAATAGACTTCAATATTTTTCCAAATACAAACATTTTCCTTATCGGCAGTTACCTATTTTCTGTCTCATTCTCTTTTTTTTTAATAATGGTGTTAGATGGACAACTTTTCAACCCTCCGGTACTTTTCCAGAATTTAAAGAATCTTAGCTTGCTACAAGTGCATCCACAAGCTTTGTAACTATCTTTTTAAAATCCTAAAATGTATCCTATCAGGCCTTCAACCCCCAATTTTCTTCGTGTTTTTTCTTTAGTAACAGTTATATTTATTTCCTGTCACCTCTTTTGTTTCCCCCCCTTGATTATTGAGTGTTTTTGGAATGCTATTAGTGTATGTTACTGTGAAGAATACACAGTGCAAAATACAAGGCTGAGTTGGACACATTTTTAATCGGTAAAGTGAAGTTGAAGATTATCAGGTCAGGCACAACCTCTTTGAATGGTAGAGTGTGCTCAGTGTGTGGAATGGCCAACTTCTGCTCCTGTGTCTTTGATGGTGTTGTCTGTCTTATTCAGTTCCTTCTGCCATTTCTTGGTTCCCCATTATTATTTCTCCAGGCTCAAACTTAAACCTGTGTGACCTTGGCGCGCCTCTTCATTTGTATATGTTTGAAGGTCTTAAGGTCTGTCATGATATTACTTGCAATTTTATATTAAAAGTTTATTTTCTCCCTCTTTATTATCTCTCTGTCTAATCCATGTGCAGCACTCCAGCAACTTTTTTTGCCATGACTTTAGGCACTCATTGGATATTTAGCCACTGTTGTCAAGCATCTTTTGTACCGATTTTAAAATAAGAAATTTTTCAAATCATTGTTTTCTTTTTCCCACATCCATCCAAAATATATTTATACAATGTCAGAATTGTGCTGCTTGTTCTATGAAAATTATTTGCTCATATTTTAGTAAATTAGTTATGTTGAACAGCTGTCAGCAAAATATGACTGAAAAAGATGTATTTCTTTTATCTTTGTATCTATATAACTTTCATAGCACTTAAATATATAGCACAATTGTCAGCATGATGTGGCTACTTTAAATGTAGTTCGTGTTTTTCTTTGATAGTAGCAATGTTTTGGCACACTGGCCTTCCATTGGAATATTTTTCTTCCACACTTATTGGTGTACAGACTATTAGCAGAGTGCTAGATTTTCAATAATTGAATTCGCTCCATTTTTGTTTTTTTAATTGTGATTTCTGAAATTTTCACCAATATTTTTTGCACTGTTATGTGACTGCACCTATTTGTAATTGGGTCCATTCGTTTGATTTCAGATCAATTCCTTTTCCATTAAACGGAAATCTGAGAATTTCCAATGTTTCTGCCGGGAATTGCATTTTGTCATTTGTTTCATTTTCCATGAAAACTTGAAAAATAAGTTTGCAGTTTTGGACATCAGCTGCGGCCTTTGATTTGGTTGGTTAACAGCTGACCCTGCAAGAAATGCTATAATCTCCCTTCCAGTAAGTAGAATAAATTAACAGTCAATAAATTTTAAGTTTTGTTGATTACAGTGGGAAATTTAAGTTCATGCAAACTAAATTCCTCTAGTTGTAAGTGTTGATTGCAGTTACATTATAGTTGCTGATATCTGGCTGCATTTTGATTTGTGATGCCATACTAATTGATCGAAGGTGATATGCATAAACCCCAGGTCTGCTGGGATTGTGTGTTAGTCTATTTGGGAGTTTTCAAATGCACTGTTTGCAGTGGGCTGTAGTTAAAATGCATGTAGTTTTTAACTGGGAGATTACTTATTAGTGAGGAAAGTAGGAAAAGTTTGGAATACCAAAAGAGTCAATCTGGTTCCCCATATGAAATAACAGTTAATGTTTGTTAAAATATGAAGTTCCATTGATCTGCTTTTTGGAGGCATGCATACAAGTTAGGAACAGGAGATAATTTGGCTCCCCAGGCCTACTTCATAGTTTGATAAAGCAATGCTTGATTTGCTTGAGCTCACGACTCCATAATCTTTGATTTCCATGATAATGAAGAATCTACCTAACTGAACCTTTTAAACTTAACCCTCTGAGAGGAAAATATAAGCCTCCTCAAATAAAAGCAAAATATTGCCAATGCTGGAAATCTGAAATAAAATAGTTCCTCATTGCTGTTATAACAGGTCCTCTTTTTTTTTGAAAGCTCTGACCTCTCGTTCTGGTGCTTTCCATAAAGGGAAATAAAGGTACTTAGTATCCACCATCTCCAACAACACTCAATAAGCTTGATACCCCACTGGACAAAGCAGCCAGCTCAATTGGCACCACATTGACAAACATTCACCATGAATATTCAGGAGCAGCAGTGTGTACTATTTATAAGATGCTCTACAGAAGTTCGCCAAGACAGCACCTTCCAAACCCATGACCACTACTGTCTAGAAGGACAAGGGCAGTACGTGTGTAGAGCACTGCCACTACCTATTTCCAAGAGTAATATGTTATGGATCCTGCGAGGGAGCAGGCAATTTCAGATCTAGTGATCGGTAATAAGGCAGTGATCATAACATTGTAGAATTTAGTGTTCCATTTGAGAGGCAAGAACTTGAGTTGGAAATAATTGTGCTAAGCTTAAATGTGGATAATTACAAAGGAATGAGCACAGAGTTGGCAGGAGTGGGCTGGGAAAGAAATTTTTAGCTGCAAAAGTAGTTGAGAAACAATGGACGATGTTTAAGAACATAGTTCATGGTTCAAAGCAAAGACACTTCCAGTAAGGCTTGAGGAATGTAGGAAAAGGATAAGCTAGCCATGATTAACTGGGGAAGTTAAGACAGCATCAAATTGAAAGAAAAACCACAGGGTTGCAAAGGTTAGTGGTAAGCCAGAAGATTAGAAATGTTTTAGAAACCAAAAAGAGACAACCAAAAAAAAGAGAAAATAAGGCTTGAAGGTAAACCTGCAAGTAACATCAAAATGGACTGAAAGGGTCTCTTTGATTATATAAAAAAGGAAAAGAAAAGCCAAAGTGAGCACAAGTTCCTTCGATAGCAGGGAATGGCAGAGGAGTTGAATAAATACTTTGCATCAACCTTCACATTAGAAGACATCAATAACATTCTAAGCTTACTAAATATTCAACAAGCAAAACGCAGAAATAAATGCAATAACAGTCACTGGAGAAAAAGGGAAACTAATGGGGCTAAAGACCTGTACATCGGACCTACATCTCAGGATATCAAAGCAAGTAGCTACTGAGGTAGTGGGTGCAATAATAGTAATCTTCCAGGAATCCCTAGATTCTGGAAAAGTCCCAGTGGTTTAGATAACTACCAGTGTAACATCTTTATTTAAAAAAGGAAGGAAACCAAAACATTGATAATTTATAGGCCAGTTAGCTTAATACCTGTTATTTGGAATGTTCAAATCTATTATAAAAGATGTAATAGTAAAGCACTTAGAAATACATGATATGATCAAGCAGACTCAGTATGGCTTCATGTGGAAGAAATCATTCCTGACAAATTTGAGAAAGTAATGAGCAGGATAGATAAAGGGGACAGCAAATTTTGAGAAGATTTGTAGCTCAGGTTGAGGTTTTGGATGCAAGTTGGCTTGCTGAGCTGGAAGGTTCATTTTCATATGTTTAGTCACCATATTAGGTAACATAACAGGTAACATGATGTTACTTCGTATGGTGACAAAATGTCTGAAAATGAACCTTCCAGCTCAGCGAGCAAACTTGCATCCAGATAAAAGGGAATTAGTGAATGTAATATATTTAGATTTTCAGAAGGCTTTTGATAAGGTGCCTCACACTAAACTATTTAAGATAAAAGTTTGTGATGTTGAGGATAGTAGTAATTTAACCTGGATAGAAGATTGGCTAATTAATAGAAGATAGAAAGTTTGAAATAAGAGGGACATTTTCAGGCTGTTAACCTGTATCTAATGGACTACAGCAAGGTCCACTGCTGAGGCCACAGTTACTTACAATATATATTAATGACTTGGATGAGGAAAATGAATGCGATATCGCCAAGATGACGAAAATAGGTGGGAAAGCAAATAGTGAGGGTGACACTGTCTGTGATGTGATATAGGAGAAAGTGAGGACTGTAGATGCTGGAGATCAGAGCTGAAAATGTGTTGCTGGAAAAGCGCAGCACGTCAGGCAGCATCCAAGGAGTGGGAGAATCGACATTTCGGGCATGAGCCCTTCTTCAGGAATGAGGAAAGTGTGCCAAGCAGGCTAGGATAATAGGTAGGGAGGAGGGACTTGGGGGAGGGGTGTTGGAAATGCGATAGGTGGAAGGAGGTTAAGGTGAGAGTGATAGGCCAGAGTGGGGATGGGGGCAGAGAGGTCAGGAAGAAGATTGCAGGTTAGGAAGGTGGTGTTGAGTTCGAGGGTTGGGACTGAGACAAGGTGGGGGGAAGGGGAAATGAGGAAACTGGAGAAATCAGAGTTCATCCCTTGTTGAGCCAAAGGGTGGTTCCCCTGCAACTGCAAGAAGGGATCCTTCCATATCCACCACAAATTCACCTGCACCTCAACACACATCATTTACTGCATCCGCTGCACCCTATGTGGCCTCCTCTATACTAGGGAGACAGGCCGCCTACTTGCGGAACGTTTCAGAGAAAACATGTGGGACACCTGGACCAACCAACCCAACCACCCCGTGGCTCAACACTTCAACTCCCCCTCCCACTCCACCAAGGACATGCAGGTCCTTGGACTCCTCCATCGCCAGACCATAGCAACACGATGACTGGAGGAAGAGTGCCTCATCTTCCACCTAGGATGAACTCAGATTTCTCCAGTTTCCTCATTTCCCCTCCCCCCCACCTTGTCTCAGTCAAATCCCTCGAACTCAGCACCACCTTCCTAACCTGTAATCATCTTTCTGACCTCTCCGCCCCCACCCCCACTCCAGCCTATCACCCTCACCGTATCACCCTTACCTTAACCTCCTTCCACCTGTCGCATTTCCAACGCCCTTCCCCCAAGTCCCTCCTCCCTACCTTTTATCTTAGCTTGCTTGGCACAATTTCCTCATTCCTGAAGAAGGGCTCATGCCCGAAACATCGATTCTCCTGCTCCTTGGATGCTGCCTGACCTGCTGCACTTTTCCAGCAATACATTTTCAGCTGTGATGTGATATAGGCAGGTTAAGTGAATGGGCAAAAACTTGGGTGATGGAATATAATATGGGGAAATGTGAAATTATGCACTTTGGCATGAAGTATAGAGGAGCTGAATAAATTGGAAAAAAAAATACATAAAGCTCTCGAGCAGATGGATTTGGCAGTTCTTGTCAGGGAATCACAAAAAGATGGCATCCAGATTCCGTGATAACTGGAAAGGTAAATGGAATGCTTATGAGATACGTTTTAGTAGGTTGGGCTTGAACTCATTGGAATATAAAAGAATGAAAGGCAGTCTTATTGAAGCATACAAGATCCTGAGAGGACTTGAACAAGGTAAACACAAAGGTTATTTCCTGTTGTGGAGTGTCTAAGATCGGAGGACACAACCTTTAGAATAAGGGGTAACACATTTTTAGTGTGGAGGAATTTCTTCTTTGAGTGTTGAATATGTGGATTTTTTAAATATCAGAGTGGCCTGTCCACGCTGGATCATTAAGTGCATTCAAGCCAGTGATAAACAGATTTTTAGTAATGAAATCCAGGATATGGGGATAAAGTAAGAAAATAAATTTTATGGTTATCAGATGAGCCATGATCTCAACGAATGTTGAAACAGACTCCGTGGGCTAAATGGTCTCCGTCATCTGGTCACCTGCAAAATTTCCTCCAACACTCGCACCATACTAACTGGAAAATATATCACTGTTTCATCAGAAATCCTGAACTCCCTCCCTAACAGCACTGTACATGGAATGTATGGTTCAGGGAGACAGTTCATTGCCACCTCCTGAAGAAACACTGAGGATCTGCAATAAATGGGGTGGCACGGTGGCTCAGTGGTTAGTGCTGCTGCCTCACAGCACCACGGTCCCAGGTTCGATTCCAGCCTTGGAGTTTGCACATTCTCCCCATGTCTGCGTGGGTTTCCTCCGGGTGCTCTGGTTTCTTCCCACAGTCCAAAGATGTACAGGTCAGGTGAATTGGCCATGCTAAATTGCCCATGGTGTTAAGTGCATTGGTCAGAGGGAGACGGGTCTGGGTGGGTTGCTCTTCAGAGGGTTGGTGTGGACTTGTTGCCCCAAAGGGCCTGTTTCCTCACTGTAGGGAATCTAATCTAAATGCAGGCCCAAGGGGAGGCAATGGCCTAATGGTATTCTTAGCGACTGTTAATCCAGAGGCACAGGTAATGTTCCAGGGACCCAGCTTCGAATCCCGCCACATCAGATGGTAGAATTTGAAATCAATAAAAATCTGGAATTAAGAGTCTATTGATGACCATTAATCCATCGTTGATTGTTGGAAAAACCCATCTGGTTCACGAATATCCTTTTGGGAAGGAATCTGCCACCTTTATCTGGTATGGCCTAAATGTGACTCTAGACTCTTATCAATATGGTTGACTCTTAACTGCTCTGTGGGCAATTAGGGATGGGCAATGAATGCTTGTCTAGCCAGTGATGCCCTCATCCCGTGAATGATTTTTTAAAAAAGCCCAGCAATGCCCACATTCCATAAGCAAATTAAAAAAAAGGTCTGGTTTCCTCAGGATTTTGTATGTTTTGATAAGATTATCTCTCTCTCTTCTACACTACAGTTGAAACCTGCTGAACGCCACCAACCATTCCTCATAAAATGATCCCTTCTTCCGAGCACTCAATTGAATGAACCTTTTGTGGATGGCACAGAGGCTCTGTGGGGCTTAGCACTGCTACCCCTCAGCACCAGGGACCTGGATTTGAATCTACCCTCTGGCAGCTAATTGCACATTGTCCCTGTGTCTGCGACTGTTTCCTCCAGGTGCTTCAGTTTCCTCCCATAGTTCAACGATATGCAGGTTAAGTAGATTAGTATGCTAAATTGCCCATTGTGCCCTGGAGTGTGCAGCCTAGATGGATTTGCCATGGGAGTTGCAGGGTTATAGGAGTAGGATAGGGAATTGGGTCCGGATAGGATGGTCTTTGGAAGGTCAGTGTGGACTTGATAGGCCGAATGCCTACTTCTACATTATAGGGATTCTCTGATTCTACAAGCGGACTTTTAATGTAATTGTATCCTTCCTTACGTAAGGAGACAAAAGCCATTTGGGGTTTAGCAGTTAACTGATAAGTTTCAGATTTGTCCATCTTTTCTGGTCCATGTGTATCTTACTCATAGATCTTCCCCTGATTCCCTAACCTCTTATGGATTGTACAGAGCATAGTATCTGTGTGGCAAAGTGGAATGTTTAAATACAATTGAGGAACATTGGGCCTACAAGTATTCTGGTGGGGTGGAGTACATTTGTGATGCTGAAAGGATTTTAAACCTTGCAACTTCAGTCTTTATTGCAGGTTTAAGATATTGAAGTTACTAATAGAAATTAGTTTCCTTTTCCCTTTTGTCATCTTTAGAAAGTCTGTCTTTACTGTAATTAACTTGGTTAAAAATCATACAACACCATGTTATAGTCCAACAGGTTTATTTGGAAGCACCAGCTTTCAAAGCCCTGTTCCTTTACTACCTGATGAAGGAGCAGCGCATTGACAGCTAGTACTTCCAAATAAACCTGTTGGAGTAAACCTGGTGTTGTGATTTTTTTTAACTTTGTGCACACCAAGTCCAACACCGGCACCTCCAAGTCGTAATTAACTTGTGCAGCATGAGACTGTGCAAGCTGTTCCTTACCTTGACTTCATTGATATTTTTTGTCTGAGGCTATGGTAACAAAATATTTAATCTTAGTGGAAAACGTACGCAGTAACACGTAACTGAAAGAAAAATAGGGATCTAACCCACACACTTTACAGTTTAATGTATTAAAATAATGTTTAGAATTGATAATAAGGAACACTCTTCATATTGATTCAATTGCAAAGTGATTGTGTTTGGAGCTGTGTATTTAGAACATAGAACAATACAGCGCAGCACAGGCCCCTCGGCCCTTGATGTTGCACCGCCCTAATCTAAGCCCATTTCCCTACACTATCCCATCATCATCCATGTGCTTATCCAAGGATACAGGCAGGGCATTCCAAGCCCTTACCACTGAATAAAGAACCTGCCTCTGACATCTGTCTTAAATCTATCACGCCTCAATTTGTAGCTACCCCTCAATTAGTAGGTAAAGCTATACTTTCAGGTATACTGAAGGGTAATCATGTAATCTGTTTTGAAGCCTGCACCTCAGCAAACCCGGATGGTTTGATTGTTGGGGATTAAAGGGGGCCCAGAGTGTTTTGTTGAGTTACAGGTAAATAGTGTGCAGTATTGGAGACATTGACAGCAGTTTTTGTACTAACTGGGTAAACTGCGTTTATGAAGTCTTGAGAGAATCAGGTTTTAAAGAGTTGGGCCTTCGTGGATAGCTAATCAGCATATCTACCCAGGTACAAAGCCCATATGATTTACATTGAAGATGACATTTGAATGGGGAAGAATTTCTACAATACTGCTAAAGACTCTCTGTTCTATTACGTCTGCTAGAGTCCAGGAGATAGAACCATGAGAGCCAAAATGTCTGTGATTCTCTATCCTGGAATGTGGTTCAAGTTCAAAAACGAACCCAGAAGATTTCCTGAGTTTGCACTGAGGGACGAGCACCAGCAGTACTCTAACTGCAAAGAATGGCTATAGAATTGTAAATTGCCAGGTTGAAAAAAGAAATGATTATAAGCAAATCTTGGGGAGCCAAGAATCATCTTTGACTGATTCTTGGGAGAACTGAATATCTATTTAAAAGACAGTGCAACATATATGGGAGTTACTCTTGGTTGTGTTAGTTCTGTTCAGTTGTATAAGTAGTCTACAAAATGTTTTTCAATCAAATCAGTAACGTTCTGAAAATGTGAAATATTGTGCCATCCGCTCAAAGCAGAGGGAGCACAGAATTCTTCAACTGCTTTCAAGTGAACTTTTAAATCCGCATGTAATAAGCCCGATGAGAGAGGGTGCAATTCTAGATTTATCTTAGGAAATGAAGTGGGCAGGTGGATGAAGAAGCAGTGGATGACAGTTTCGGGGATAATGATCATAAAATAGTAAGAATTAGTATCATTCTGGAGAGGGAGCCAAGATAGAACAGGCATTAAAAAAACTACAAACCTTATTGCAGAGTTGAGAGATGAATTGGCAAAAGTGACCTTTTGATGAGATTCTAAAGGCACAGCATGGATATATCCCCATGACGATGAAGGGTGCCATTATAAATCTGGAGCTGGCTGGTTATTTGGTAGCATACTGAGTTGGGTAAGGCAAAGCAGAAAAGTAGAGTTGGTAGCTGAAAAGACTGTCTCTCTTTATTTTTGTGCTTTTAAAAACTGAAGACTGAAATTAGCGAAGTTTAAAAAAACTTTGCAAGAGTGGCTGCAGCTTTGAAAGCAAGTAACCTGATACTCAGGGCATGCATTATAAATAACTACATAATCAAGCAGTGATTGAGGTTTAGATTGCAAAGGTTCCAGAACCAAGGGTGTACAGTGATGTAACTCATTTTGGCAGTAGAAGTTGATTCACCTGTGAACTAATGACAGTTATCAATGACTCAAACCTCTTACTTGCGAAGAACTGTGAGATTGGTTCTTTGGTGGCTGAGCAGCTTGGAGTTGGAAAATCGTTTAGAATGTGGATGCTGAAGATCTGAAACAAAAACCGAAATTGCTTGAGAAATTCAGATCTGGCGGCATCTGTGGCGAGAAGTGTGCCGATCTTCTCCCAGCCCAATTGCATCATGTTCTCTGCAGTCGAAACTCAGATTAAGACTCAAGATAACCAGTTACTTTTCCTGCAGCAATAGCAGTAGACTTTTGACTATTGACTTAATAAATCAGACCATTTCCTAGTCAATCAGTTGCACTAGACATTCCATAAACCAGTGGAAGCTTTCGGTGATAAAGACATCTGAATAACCCAGGGTTTGGCTAGCCAAGGAAACATTGCTTCTCAGTTCCACCATTGAGGTAAAGATCACTCAACAGACTTCCCAGTTTTTTCTAACCTCTGCCAATAATGTATTTTTTATAAAGTAAAACAAAGAATTGTAGATGCTGAAGATCTGAAACAAGAACAGAAATTGCTGGAGAAACTCAGCAGGTCTGGCAGCATCTGTGGAGAGAAAGCAGAGTTAACATTTTGAACCCAGTGACCTATGTTCAGAACTGAAGAGACACCAGTCTGAATCCATTTTTTCTATTTGTTTGTGATTATGTATGTGGGGTGATGGGAGACTTTACACGAGGTTTAGAGTTTTCATTTGAAACCATTGGCATTCAACACTGCTGTTTACCTGTAGCTATAATCTAATGACTTGCAATAAATAATTCCTGTTCAATACGGAAATCTGTTCCATGCTTTCTATCAAACTTTGTACTGTGCCAACTTCGTATATCAAAAATACTTTGGCCAGACTCTGGGAATAGTGGTCTGGCTCCAGGCTTCCATTCCAATTAATTTTGAATTTCGTAGTGCTACTGTAACATTGAGATTAATTCCTGTTGGTCTGAGGGGGTGATGCAGCAGCACTTTAAAGGGCATCACTTTGAATTTTCAGCACAGGTGAAATAATAGCCAGAGGCATCAATGCAGTTATTAGGTGTTTTGTTGGGCAGTCAGTCTGGTGTAAAATATAAAGTTTAACAATCTGACTGTGTATGTAAGACTTAGAAAATAACAAAAATACATGATTCTGTCCGCAGGCATTTGTAACCCTTGACCTAAGTAGTGGCGGTTGAGTGTTTAGAAGGTGTCTCTGGATTCTTGCCTACACATTGGTAGTTTTTCCTCGTGTAACAACAATAGCACCTCAAAAGTAATTGATTATGAAATACATCTCAGGACATCCCGAGTGTTAAATCATCCTGTAAGCATAAGCTCTTTGAGTTAACCAGTAAATTTGATGATTGCCTCAAAATTTTATAGCCTGAGGTATTAGATATTCTGACCAGAAAATACACAAGCTGTTTGAAGATGGGAAGAACTGTTTGTTGCTATTTGTGTCCTTCGGGTAAAATTATCTTTGCAAGTATAGTCAATGTTTCGAAGGCAATTGTGGCAGCCAATTAACACAGCAGGTTACAACAAGCAGCAGAGATGAGTGATCAGTTAAATCTGTTAAAGTAACATTGGTTGAATGGTGAATATTTCCCAGGATACTGAGTACACACCCGTTCAAATAGTGCTAATGAATCTTTTATGCCAGTCTTCATCGAAAAATAGGACTTCTATTGAGCAGCTGATCTGAAGGGTAATCTTCAATAATACCAATTTTTACTTCATTGATATCATGCACCCAAGTCCTGAATGAGATTTGAGATGCAACTTTCTGACTTGAGGATAGGAATACTAAATTAAACTGATACTGTTTTTGATTTATTTTATTCGCTCGCGGGACATGAAACTCACTGGCGAGGCCAATATTTATTGCCCTTCCCTAATTGTCCAGAGGGCAGTTAAGATTCAGCCACACTGTTTTGGGTGTGGAGTCACATGTAGGCCAGACCAGGTAAGATTAGGGAAGAAACTGCCAGCAGACATTATTAAACCAGATGGGTTTTCCCTGACAATTGACAATGGCATTGTGGTCATTACTGGACTCTTTCGTTCCAGATTTTTATTCCGTTCAAATTCCACCATCTGCCTTGGTGCGATTTGAACCTAGGTTCCCCAGAACATTGCCTGGGTCTCTGGATTAATAGTCAAGCGATAGTACCACTAGGCCATCACCTTCTCAAATTTTGATTAATTGCAGCATCTGTGATCCATATGCCCTCTTAAACTTAGATAAAATACTTTGGTGCTTTCTTAAGAATGGGGAAAGAGCTCCTGGATCTTTTCTCCTACCCCCTTTAATGATTGTAAATTTCCAGTGTACATTAAGGTTCTGCCATGTAAAATGTGTCCAAATAATTTTGCTTCGTGGTTTAGAACTAGGTAAGGAATGGCCTTTCCCTGCATATCTCCGAGATGGAGTGATAAGTTGTTAGGTGAACTTGTGATACATAGGAAAAGTGAACTAGATGTGGACATACCAATTTGTTACTGAGTACATTTAATTGGAAATCTGCATCTTTAATGATGCATCTTTTGTGAATGCTCCTTGAAATGAATATGCCTGAATAATTGGACCCAAATGCCTGAGTTACTGAAGTGGCTGACATGTTATGTGCTGCCTCATTTAAATCTTGTATCACACTCAATTGATTTCAGATACGTGTATACAGTTGACAAGAAATCAGACCTGGAATTCATTAGTTCTTGGGTGTTAATTCCATTATGACAGATAATTCCATTGAGTTTTGTACCCAAGTTCAGTAGATAGTATTTCTGGGTTGCAAAGGGGGAAGCGTGATACATTGTGTAGTGGCTCAGTGGTGAGTATTGTTGCCTCACAGCACCAGGGACCCAGTTTCGGTTCTAATCTTGGGCAACAGTGTGGAGTTTGTATGTTCTTCCTGTGACTGTGTGGGTTTCCTCCCACAGTCCAAAGATGTGCAGATTAGATGGATTAGCCATGGTTGGTGGGGGAAGTGGATGAGTCCAAGTGAGTTGCACTTTGGAGGATCAGTGCAGGCTCGATAGGCTGAATAGCTTTTATCTGCATTGTAGGGATTCTATGAAAGCTATGGCAAAATGTGCTGTATGAAATATCTCAAGGCAGCGCTGACGATTGAGCAGCCAGTTTTAATTTCTGTAATGGAACACCGGCTTAATTTCTCAAGTGAATTCTGACAGCTCTGATCCAGATGCCCATGCAAGCCATTGATCCATTTTGTTCAAAGTTCTTGGGTTGATAAAAACCAGGATGAAAAATGGATGCCAGATTTGGCCAATGGGAGAGATTGAGGGAAATGTAGAAGAATAAGAAATTACCTAATTAAAATTTGAAAAAATTCTTGAAAATTCCTTTCAACAAGACAGATGTTTCTTTCGGCTGGCAGATTCAAAAACTAGATTTCTCAAACTCAGAGTAAGGAGAAAGCTGTGTTTGTGACTGAGATGAGAATTTATTTCCACTGTGGATAATGAGTCTTTGAGACTCGACCCTGTGAAGGCTATGAAGTGATTAAATATGTCCAAGATGGAGATTGATAAATTTCTAGATACTAATGAGATGTTAAGCGCAATGAGGATAGTGCAAGAAAATAGCATTGAGGCGGATGATTAACTTGTGCAATGCTCCTGGATAGATATTGAAATGGCTAAGCTTTGGGTCTTCCATTGTGCCTCAAAAATTCTCCACAATGATAAATGAGATCTGCTCCAATGGAAAGGATGCAGTGTACATCAGGCAATCAGATGTTGAGTTCTCTTTGGGGGTGGGGGGCCTGATCTATGGTGTGAAAATTTATACTCATGAATGAAACCTTTACAGAAGTGTAATTTCTTAGGAACGGCTGCTTTAAATTGCGTTGCATTGTGCTCCAATGTATGTACAAATGAACTTGTGAATGAAGTCAGGAACGAAATCTGTTCACAACCTGGCGACTGCCCTCATTGAAATTTTGGGACTGCTGCTACATGGTGGATTTCTCTAGAAAAAATGGAGAATGCTAGGTGTGACACTTATTCCAGTTTACAAGTGGATTTTTGTTGCAGAAGTAATGGCATTTTAATGGCTTTTAAAATTTTCTCCTCGTTCCCATCACAAACATTTTGTTGTAAGAAGTTAGTTTTGTATCTTGATTATTTTTGTTCAGTTGTAATATAAATACTTGCAATAATGTGAACTATATCAGTTGTCACATTGCAATGTTTTTTTCAATATTTGTTTCTGTGGGGCTTTGGTGAATCACTCAATCAATGCACTATTAAGGCAGGAAGGGCATCCAGTATGTAAAATTCTATTTCCCTATAATCTTCCATAGAGTAAATTTGCTGTAGAAAGGAAAAAGAAGGATGCAAGAGAGATTTTAATAATTGCTTGTGCTTGGTACTGGGTAGGTGACCAGGTACACTTGTATTTGACCTTTTTGTGTTCATGTTGTAATGTTGACTTATATGACCATGTCCATTGTGGCAGCTAGGACTGAAAATGTAAAATTACCAGGTTTCTTGAAAAATGGGTGCTGTCCCTGCAGTGCCAGGGTATGTTCATTTTCAATTCTAATTGCTGGTTTGGGAGAGCTGCGTACAGCAACTTTCAATATTTTCATTTAAAATGGACTTCTGTAACTTGCTGCATCAAGTTCTACAATTTGTTGCATTATTCGGTTGTAAAACTATTGATTCAGTCTGCAGAATGTTAGGAAGGTGCATGTCTTTCTAAATACAGTATATTACTGCAGGGGGAATGAGTAGATCCTGAACTGAGATGCCAGGTCTTATATTTTAGCATTTCCTAATCAAGCAGTAGTTTATATTCTGTTCTGTCCTACACCGTGTGATAATATGATTAAGTTCAGAGCTTTGATATTTTATCCAGTTTTGGACATTCTGTTTTGGTTTTGACTGATATTTGTGTTATGGTAGACTGACTTCCCCACAACGTAATTTGAGATCTGTAGGTAATTATATTTTTTTCTTCTTTGCCTTTTGCTTGGAATCTTAATTGAAAATGAAAACTGTTTCTTTAAAAAAAACCAAGGTGCAGAGAAAATAAATGGAGGTCAACAGAAGCTTTGAAACCTAATTTGAGGAAGTAACTGGCATGGTGAATTGAGAACTCAGTGGATATTGTCCACGTGGACTTTCAGAAAGCCTTTGACAATGCACCACACTACAAACTACTAAAAAAATGAACTTGTCTTTTACAACCTCTGATGTCCTGGAATCATAAAGAGCCTTTGAAGTTCTTTTGAATCATAGCAGTTGCCATAATGTAGAAATAATTAAAAGTTGAGGGGTAACTGAGAAGGAATAAATTAAGAGAAAGTGAGGACTGCAGATGCTGGAGACCAGAGTTGAAAAGTGTGGTGCTGGAAAACTGCAGTAGGCCAGGCAGCATCCGAGGAGCAGGCAGATCGACGTTTTGGGCATAAGACCTTCTTTAATTACATTTGTCTTTCTCCACTGGAACACTGCAGCATCCAGAGGACAGACAGGTGGACATGTGAGCAGAATGGTATAAAAGAGGTAAAACAATAACTGCAGATGCTGGAAAGCAAATACTGGATTAGTGGTGCTGGAAGAGCACAGCAGTTCAGGCAGCATCCAACGAGCAGCAAAATCGACGTTTCGGGCAACAGCCCTTCATCAGGACATGTGAGCAGAATGTTGTGCTAAAATGACCAGCTACGTGAAAGCCTGCTTGCGCACAGACCGAGGTGTTCTGTAAAGCTGTCACCCAGCCTGCATTTGTTTTCTCCAATGTAGACTAGGCCACGTTGGGTGCAGCAAATACAATATACTAGATTGGAGGAGATAGAGGTGAAATGCTGCTTCACCTGGAAAGACTGTTTCGGCATTTGGGTGGTGAGCAGGGAGGTGGTGAAGGGGCAGGTACTGTAGCTTCTCTGCTTACATGGAAGGTGCCGTAGGGTGGGCGAGTGGGATAAGTGGCTGATGAATGGACAAGGACATCCCAGAGGGAATGCAGATGGGGGTGGTGGGGTGGTGAAGGGAAGATATATTTTGTGGTGGCATTCTGCTGGAGTTGTCTGAAATGGCGGAGAATGATCCTTGGAATATGGAGGTTCGTGGGATAGAAAGTGAGGACAAGGGGGACCTGATCATGCTGTTGGGAAGATGCAAGGGGGGGAAACCGTGGGTGATCGGTTGGATGCAATTGAGGGCCTGTCAACTACAGTGGGTGGGAAACTACGGTTGTGGAAGGAGCCAGCCATATCAGCAGCGCTGTTTTGGAAGGTGTCACATCTGTTCGGATGATGCCATCGGTAAAGGAACTGGGAGAATGGGATGGATGTCCTTGCAGGACATGGGGTGTGACGAGCTATAGTGATGTTAGCTATGAGAGACTGTGGTTTAGTAGTGGATATCAGTGGACAGTTTATTTCCCAAAATGGAGTCAGAGGGGTCAAGGACAGGAAGGGAAGTGTCGGTAATGTGATGCAGGGGTGGAAATTGAAGGTAAATGAACACATTTTTCAAGGCCCTGGTGGGAGCATGAAGCAGCACTGAAGCAGTTATCAATGTACCGAGAAAAGAATTGTGGGAGGGGGCAAGTGTAGGACTGGAACACGGATTGTTCCACATACCTAGTAAAGACGCAGGCATAATTGGAACCTATGTGGCTGCCCATAGCACTCTTTTGATTTGGCAGTAGTGAGATGAATTAAAGGAGAAATTTTTCAGTGAGAGAGCAAGTTCAGCCAGGTGGATGAGAGTGGTGATGGACAGGGAGTGTTCAGGCCTCTGGTCAAGGAAGACGCCTTGGTGTGTGAGTAGGTCCTGGTGAAATGCTCTTTGGAAGGTCACTGTGGACTCAAGGTTCCAAATGGCCTGCTTCCGCACTGTAGGGATTCAGTGATTCTATGGTACAGCATCAACTGAGGACTCCAGGACTTCTGTGGCTTCACATTAAAGGGGGAACAAGACAGTTGTTCTCTTGTCATTTAATTCTTGCTACTCAAAGACTTAAAACCTGCAAAGTACAACTGCCTTTACCTTCCTGTCTGTACAAGACAGCTGGACCAACCTCCACCCTGCACTCCTCTCTCCTCATTCTTCAAAATAAATTAAACCCCGTGTCATTCTTGTGTATTTGTTGGTTTTTTTCTAGTAATTCAAGTCCATTCTCTTAATCTCAAAAACAACCCCTTGGAATTGACTCTGCTTAATTTTTGATCAGTGAACGGAGTTTTGATAAAGAATGACAGATAGAAAAAAAAAATTCTGTTGTGACTGAGAGAAAGTTTTAAAGAGGTAACCTCCTTTTAACCTGATGGTAATACACTAAACATTTGTTTATTCATATAGAAGTTATTTAGCAATGCCACCATTCAGCAAGATCTGGGAGTGCTAGTCGAGGATTCTCTAAAGGTAAACATGCAGGTTGAGTCCGTGATTAAGAAAGCGAATGCAATGTTGTCATTTATCTCAAGAGGGTTGGAATATAAAAGCACCGTTGTGCTACTGAGACTTTATAAAACTCTGGTTAGGCCCCATTTGGAGTACTGTGTCCAGTTTTGGACCCCACACCTCAGGAAGGACATACTGACACTGGAGCGTGTCCAGCGGAGATTCACACGGATGATCCCTGGAATGGTAGGTCTAACATACGAGGAACGGCTGAGGATCCTGGGATTGTATTCATTGGAGTTTAGAAGATTAAGGGGAGATCTAATAGAAACTTACCAGATAATACATGGCTTGGAAAGGGTGGATGCTAGGAAATTGTTTCTGTTAGGTGAGGAGACTAGGACCCATGGACACAGCCTTAGAATTAGAGGGGGTAAATTCAGAACAGAAATGTGGAGACATTTCTTCAGCCAGAGAGTGGTGGGCCTGTGGAATTCATTGCCGCAGAGTGCAGTGGAGGCCGGGACGCTAAATGTCTTCAAGGCAGAGATTGATAAATTCTTAATGTCACAAGGAATTAAGGGCTACGGGGAGAATGCGGGTAAGTGGAGTTGAAATGCCCATCAGCCATGATTGAATGGCGGAGTGGACTCGATGGGCCGAATGGCCTTACTTCCACTCCTATGTCTTATGGTCTTATAACTCAACCAAGTGTCTGTATGATATCGGTTTGGTTTTAAAAAAAATTTCCGGGGGACAGTGCTGTCTGTGCCAGTGTTTATTAATTGGCCCTAGTCATCTTTGAGAAGGTGATGGTAAGCAGCCCATGTGCATCAACGCAGCTGAAAATTACTTCCTGGTGGTGTAACCAGTACACTGAGTATTGATAGTTGGAATAAAGAAAGCCAGGGCTGGGTGGTTCTACTTGCTAAGTTACTGTACCAATTCAGTTGCGTGTAAGTATTATGTTATGACTTGTACTTTTTTATTTTAGATAAAATAGTGCCTTTCTGGATTTGTCTTAATATATGAGTTTTATTAGTAAAGTAATTTTCTGAATTCTTAATCAGTTTTGATGCCATGGATTGATTGGAAGGTTTTGGTTTGAAGCCCATCAGCAGTTGGTATCCCATCAAACCTCTCCTGCGGTAGAGTGCTGAAATCTTCAGCCCTGCTGTCAGTGCACATTTTAGACTAGTTTGTTCTGTTTATCACATGATTACAACTTATTTTAATGCTTTTAAGTGAGTTTCAGAAGATGATAAGCTGGGGTGACTTTCAAAACAACTTTTGGAAATGGTGTATTTTGCAAAATGCAAATTCAATTTCATTTTCGCAAATTGCCAGTCGAACTGGTTAACAGGAGTGACACACTTGATACTTGGAAAGTTTGCAGGTCTTATGATAGGTTCAGCTGACAGGTCTGTTGAATAAATTACATCTCTCTCTCCACCAACCCTTTAAGTTTTACAACGTAAAATTTGCCATCTACAAACTCATTTCCAAATTAAACTGTTGCAAAAGTCCTTTCAGAAATTTTAAATCCGAGGTATGTCTTGGGAAGTTTATTGAGGCCTCAACATATTAGGCTGCCAAGAATTGGATTTGTATTATTAACCATTGTCATTAAATTAAGATAATTCGTTATGATGTTTTGACAAGTAACACCCAGCCATTTTCAGAATGTAAGTATCGTGCAGTAGTTAAACTAAACAACAGAAATGAAAAGATATTTGATAGATTACAATTCCTTCAGTGTATTGGTTTTGAAAGATGATTCTAATAGCAAATCCCCCTGAAATATATTTTTATTTGTTGATTTTGTTTATGTAATGTCTGTCAATGGCAAATGTTGGGAGTTGTGAGATGAGTGAATTGTCACATGACAAGTGATGACAGTGACCTCATTTTGCGTACTACAGTGTTTACCCGCAATCATACAGCAGGAAGGAAGTGAATCTAATTGCCAAAGAGTGAAGAATTACTAATGTTGATTGTGACACGGTTCACCGATGTTTGATTTTGTGAAATATAATTTACGATCTTTGTGTTATTTTTGTTTTCAAATCTGCTGAAGTTTTGCTACTGATCTCTTGAACTGCTTCGCTCCTGCAGTGCCTTTGCACTAACTGAAATTGGAGAAACTTGGTAGCATCAGAGGCATGCCAGTTCTTAAACAGGTTAACTTAAAACTGCAAAAATCAAACGTGTGTAGGTGAAAAGTAAATTGTTGCTGTGTCAAATATCTGTTGTGAAAGTTCAAAGAAAATCTTGTCTGACTGTTTTGGAGAGATGAGTAAAGGAAGGAAGCTCATCAAACGAATTTAATGAAGTAGACATATTTATGCCTTTCTGAAGTGCTGTGATGTTTTTTCTACATTTAAAAAGAATGCTTAATTGCAATGTATATGGCTTAAAAGGAAACATATGAATGTAGAACTTAATAGCTGGTCAATAGAAAATTTGGCTCCGGGCATCAAAAGGGGTTGAGATACTTGTTAGAACTCACTTGGAGTATTGTGTATAGTTCGAAGTGATACATTATGGCACAGGTAAGAATGCATTGGAGAGAGTGCCCAAGCGATTTACACAAATGGTTCCAGGGAAACTTGAATGATGAGAATTGAGTGAATAAGCTGGGACTGTTTTTCATGAAGAGAAGACCTGGCACAGGTTTTCAAAATCATACGCAGGATGGTTGAAGTAAGTAGGGAAAAACTATTCTCATTTATAAAAGGAACAAGAAGAGGAAGGTGTAGGTTTAAAGTGATTTGCAAATGAAGCAAGAGTGATGTGAGGGTGGGTAAAAGTCAGCAAGCGAGTAGAATTCATTGGTTGGAATTCATTGCCAACCAGTATGGCAGAGGCAAGTTCAATTGAGGCATTCAAGAGGGTATTAGTCGATTATTTGGATTAAGAAAAATGTGCAAGGATAAGGGGAAATGCAGGAGAGTGGCAGTCAGTAATGAAGCTCATTTGAAACTTAGTAGGCCAAATGGCTGCCCCCTTCTGTGATTTAACTCAAAGTCAAGACTTGTTATAAATGATCCTCCTTTGTGATTTCTGTAGAAAGTTGTTTATATAGAAATAGGAGGTTTATATCAAAATGAATGTAGTCAATAGATAAAGTGAAAGCCTATTTAAAATAGAGCACCTGCTCACTTCAATGCATAACTTGTAGAAGAATAGAGACATGTATAACATTGTGAAGAAATTATCACTATAAACAGTGGAGAACTGTTTTGAAATGTGGAGAGATGATCTTTGTGGATTGTGTAGCACAGAAATCTGTCTTACAGAGAAGATGATTCCTGTGGACTGCATCAAATGGAGATACTCTGTTTCATGTAAAATTGTAAAGTACTGTACTAGTTTTATAGTCGTGTAATTAGGATGTCTACATCTATAACATGATTCTAAACTGTAGTTGCAAAATGAGCTATGATGGGGGAGGATGTCTCTTTATGAGCTACATTCCCTGTATGCAAGCTTGTATAATAATTGTTTGGGCCCTTGACTATATCCACCTCTAGTGTCGATTGAATGCTTGAGCAGGTCTACCTCCTATTCTATGTTGTGAAATTGTCAACTACGTAGGGCAATAGAAATAAAATGAATTGGCATGCACAGCCATTTTGTTGGCATGGCTTATGAAGCAAACTGCATTCAGGTTTTCTTTAATGTGTGCATTTGCCTGCTCCCACTATGATTATTCTACTGTCAGTGTTTCTCGTGGTTGAGGAAGCAGAAGCTTCCAAGTGCTTTAGGTTTGTGTTGTACGGTGAGGAATATTTGGGCTGTTTGGAGTACTATCAATAACCTGAATTATTTTGATTTAAAATTATCATTACAGTTATTTAGAATTAACTTTTGCACATACTTTAACATTTCCCCTCACTTTATTTTCTACATTAGCCTTCTCTGCTTTTAAGTCAGACCACCAGTGTAATGTTTATGTAGAATTATGGAATGCTTTCATTTGTAAATGAAAACCCATTCTCATCCAATTCATTTTTTATAAAATCCATACAACAAGCAGGGAAGCCACATTTTTTTGACTGCTGTTCTCCAAACCTGAAGAAAAGTCACTTTGGACTCTATAGATGTTTCCATCTCCTGAGTTTTTCCCAGCATTTGTTTTTATTTGAGCGATGTTTCTATCTCACCAGATTGTGCACAATTTGAGCTGAGTGCTTTATGGGAGAGGTTGCTGTTATAATTCCCTTCCCTGCCTTTAAACCACCTATCTCCTCCAATTGATGCTTGCAATTCTTCCCCAGTTGGAACAGTTTCCTTTTGCTTTGATTGTTATTCTAAATCCTTTCTCGTGAAGGCTTAGTTTTCATATGTCATGTCCTTGAATTATTCTTAAACCCTCGTAGACTGTTATTTTGTAGAAAATCTTTTAGATATGATCTTGTAACCTGGGAAGATTTATTATGAAAGTAATTATGAAGTCAATTGTTGTATTTCCAAAGTGTGTTTTTCTGTTAACCAGCATATCATTAATCAGTTCTATTTTGATATTCAATACTGGAAACTATTTGTGCGATGATATATTGAGTATTCTATAGAAGAACTGCTTGTATTGAATTAAGATTCATTTTACCTTAAATACATTTTGTAATTTTACTTTGGTTTAAAATGGGAAACTCATTTTGCATTTCATTTCTCTTGCATTTCCTTTCTCTTGCATGCTTGAATACTGCATAAGCCAGAGCAGTGGTAGGGATTTGATGGGATCATGTAGGTGCTAGCTGTTGAACTTGTCCATCTTCAAAATAGAAAGCCCTGGTTGAGATCACTGCATGTATGTGTATATATGCCAACATGAGCCCTTTTGTACATTTTGTTGGTAAAATTTGTTGGGAGAGGTGATGCCTTAGCAGTATTATCACAAGATTATTAATCCAGAAACTCAGCTCATGTTCTGAGGACCTGGGTTCAAATTCTGCCATGGCAGATCATGAAATTTGAATTCGAAAAAAACCTGAATTTAGAATCTACTACCAGTGTGCATGAAACATTGTCACTTGTTGAAAAAACCCCATTTGGTTTGCTACAATGTGGTTGACCCTTAACTGTCTTCTGGACAATTAGGGATGGCCAACAAAAGGTGGCCTAGGCAGTGATGGCCTCATTTTGTGAATGAATTAAAAAAAAAGTAATGTTGTCCAGTTTCCCTATCCCCCGTATCAGTCAATACAAACACTCAGACAAAATATAGTTTTGCCTCATAGAGTCATAGAGATGTACAGCATGGAAACGGACCCTTCGGTTCAACCCGTCCATGCCGACCAGATATCCCAACCCAATCTAGTCCCACCTGCCAGCACCCGGTCTACATCCCTCCAAGCCCTTCCTATTCATATACCCATCCAAATGCCTCTCATATGTTGTAATTATACCAGCCTCCACCACATCCTCTGGCAGCTCATTCCATACACGTATCACCCTCTGTGTGAAAAAGTTGCCCCTTAGGTCTCTTTTATATCTTTCCCCTCTCACCCTAAACCTACACCGTCTAGTTCTGGACTCCCCGACCCCAGGGAAAAGACTTTGTCTATTTATCCTATCCATGCCCCTCATAATTTTGTAAACCTCGATAAGGTTACCCCTCAGCCTCCGACGCTCCAGGGAAAACAGCCCCAGCTTGTTCAGCCTCTCCCTGTAGCTCAGATCCTCCAACCCTGGCAACATCCTTGTAAATCTTTTCTGAGCCCTTTCAAGTTTCACAACATGTATCCGATAGGAAGGAGACCAGAATTGCACGCAATATTCCAACAGTGGCATAACCAATGTCCTGTACAGCCGCAACATGACCTCCCAACTCCTGTACTCAATACTCTGACCAATAAAGGAAAGCATACCAAACGCCTCCTTCACTATCCTATCTACCTGCGACTCCACTTTCAAGGAGCTATGAACCTGCACCCCAAGGTCCCTTTGTTCTGCAACACTCCCTAGGACTTTACCATTAAGTGTAGAAGTCCTGCTAAGATTTGCTTTCCCAAAATGCTGCACCTCACATTTATCTCACAATTTTGGTGTCATCTGCAAACTTACTAACTGTACCTCTTATGCTCGCATCCAAATCATTTATGTAAATGACAAAAAGTAGAGGACCCAGCACCGATCCTTGTGGCAGTCCACTGGTCACAGGCCTGCAGTCTGAAAAACAACCCTCCACCACCACCCTCTATCTTCTACCTTTGAGACAGTTCTGTATCCAAATGGCTAGTTCTCCCTGTATTCCATGAGATCTAACCTTGCTAATCAGTCTCCCATGGAGAACCTTGTCGAACACCTTACTGAAGTCCATATACATCACATCTACTGCTCTGCCCTCATCAATCTTCTTTGTTACTACTTCAAAAGCCATGTTGACTATCCCAAATCAGTCCTTGCCTTTCCAAATACATGGTACATCCTGTCCCTCAGGATTCCCTCCAACAACCTCCCCACTACCGAGGTCAGGCTCACTGGTCTATAGTTCCCTGGCTTGTCTTTATCGCCCTTAAACAGTGGCACCACGTTTGCCAACCTCCAGTCTTCTGGCACCTCCCCTGTGACTATCGACCTCCTCCATCTTTATTCAGGGCTCTGGAGAGAGAGAGAGAGAAAATGATCACTCATGTGCACAGAGACATGAGTTCTCGGTCTTCTCTTGAACAGAAGATTCTTAAGGAATTATATAGTTACTTACTGGGAGCAGCATCTAAATAAGGCAACATCTATATTGATTGGGTGACTGTTACAATCAGCGAGCATCAACAGTAAAGATTAAGTCATCTGGCATTTCACAATGGATGTTCCTCAACAAGTTAACAGCCATGATACAATGGATGTTCTTTACCTCGTTGAGCCACTACCCTTGCCTCCAGCATCTCATTGTTTACTGCAAGTTCTTATCTGGTCAAAGTCATGCTAGCTGAGCCTTTGTCATACAACTCCAAACTTAACTCTTTATCCAACTCTTTATCCAAACCGTATACACTTTTCAACAAAACTAAAAGTTGTGTAAGTACTGTAATATTTTGTGTTTTTGGTTACTGAAAATGTTTTTGATAAAGTCCAACATAAGAGTATAGTATACAAAATCAGAGCACATATCACTGGCTTGAGGATTGCTTAGTACAAAGGAAACAAGAGTAGGAATACAAGTGTCTCCAATGACAGTGTCAAATACCATACTGTAGGAATCCATGCTTAGGATCTAGCTATTCATACTATATATCAATGATTTGTATGAGGGATTCACATGTCATGTTTTCAAGTTTGCTGATAACACAAAACTGGAGTTGATAGTGGCGAGGACGAAATAAAGAACTTTTAAGGCAATTTACACAAGTTGAGCGAGTGGGGAAATGAATGGTAGATGAAATATAGTAGTATAATGAATTTGAAGTTGTCCACATTAAAATAATAAAGCAGAGTCTTATTTAAATTGCGATAGATTATGAAGTGTCTGGATGTAGGTTTGCTCACTGAACTGGAATGTTCATTTTTAGATGTTTCATCACCATACCAGGTAACATCAGTGAGCCTCCGGATGAAACAGTAGTGGTATGGCTTGCATTTTCTTTGTGTTTAGCTCTCCTTGGTTTCGTGATATCATTTCCTGTGGTGATGTAATTTCCTGTTTTTCTTTTCAGGGAATAGTAAATGGGATCCGAGTCAATCTGTTTGTTTAAAGAGTTCTTGTTGGAATGCCATGCTTCTAGAAATTCTCGTGCATGTCTCTGTTTGGCTTGACCTTGGATGGATGTGTTGTCCTAGTTGAAGTGATGTCTTTCCTCAACCGTATTATGAAATGTTGATGTACAAAGGGACCTGAGTGTCTGCAGTAATCAGTTAGGAAGACGCAAGCTTTGTTGGCCTCAGTTGCAAGAGTGCTTGAGTACTGGAGCAAAGAAGTCTTACTGCAGCTGTGCAGTGCCTTGCCTTGCTGAAACCATCTGTGTGCAGTTTTCATCCCTTTATGTAAGAAAAATATACTTGCCATGGAGGCAGTTTATGGAGAAAATGAGGATTGCAGTTGTTGGAGATCAGTTGAGTGTGGTGCTGGAAAAGCACTATAGGTCAGGCAGCATCCAAGGAACAGGAAAATAGTCTTTTCAGGCATAGGCCCTTCAGGATTGTTGCTATTTGGTCAACTGGATTGGGCTTTAGAAAGGTTGGGTGCTAAATAAGATTTGTGAAGGTAAGTTTACATCTCTATTGCTTTCACTACTAACGTGGTGAATTTATCATTAAACTGCACCACTTGGATGTCTGCAATTTCTGTTGAATGACTGATTTACGATAGTTTTTTTAAAAAGGCAGTGGAGTGCTTTTCAAGCACTGTGGTTAAGTTCTGGAGATATGTTTGATGGTAGCATGTCCAGAGTATAGCGTGGAAGCAGGTTCAATGGAGGCATTTGAGAGGGCTTTGGATTATTATCTGAAGCAACTGTGCAGGGGAATGGCACTAGATACATTGAGGACTGTGGAGGGGTGGTGAAGAAAGGAGGAGTAAGAGTGCATCTCCCTTGTGTAATAATAGTAGGCTATTTCTTGGCTTGAAGTGAGCTGTTCCCCCTACCTGAAAAGATCTGCTTTCATACTGCAGGCCAATCAAATAGCTGGAAACTCTATTGTCCCAGCAGCACCACCGGAACTATTGGCCACTGCTGGGACTGCAACCAGTCTTAAGGTGTAGTCCAAACTTTAAGGCAAGTCCAGACACTTGCCGAGACAGGTTTGCAGGCCCCAGTGGGGTTGGAGGAGGGTTGGGTGGCCTGTCGAACTTATGAAACCCTCACCAGGGAAACCTGCCAGGCTGAATGCTTGGCATGGACCCCTCCTGCTACAGGTAGAATTCCCCTGACTATATGAGTAGACCCTTAAATGGCCATTAATTAGACAGGCATCCTGAAGGTTCAGGCTGCTGGTAAAATAGCAGGGAGCTGTAGTTGTGCTCTGGAGACCTGAGAAATCTAGCCCCAAATGTTTGGTGGTACAAATTCACAAATCATATTCAGAATTCCACAGGAATAACTGAGCACAATTAAAAGTTCAAATGTGTATCAAATGGATATTTTGTTATGAAATTTAATTAGCCATACATTATCAACAAAATGCTGCTTCCTCTCTATGAAATTTATTGAATTTAAGTGGATAGCTTGGTTGTATCAATGAAAATCCTTGAATAGGAGTTATTTAAAATTGAGAAGGTGTTTTCACATATTTAGAAATTTGTTTAATTTTGAAATTGATTTGGCATTTTTTTGAAATTGCATTATTTGTTAGTATCCTGTTTTTCTTCCATTTTTACAGAAGTATCGTTATCAAGATGACGATGCATCTCCACAAGAACACAGCTCTCCGCAGATTAGCAATGATGTGAAAGGCCCTGAGCTTGTACATGTGTCAGAGAAGAACCTATCTCAGATTGAGAATATACATGGATTTGTTTCTCAGTCACATATATCCCCAATGAAGGTAAGGTTTTAACTTCTGCAAGCCAGCAATTTATCAATTGTTTATTACTGGTAACTGATATTTAACCCCCAACTAATCAGACTAACATTTTTTTGTTTTACTGCAGTAAAAGGTGATTTAGTGAACATTCATGTTTTACGCAGCAGCAAAATGTATTCACCCTTTAAGTATGGAATACTCCTTTTAATATTGTTAACTTAAAGTTTTTCTAAAGCTTTTAAAAACTTAATGCATGATGTAAGCCTGGAAATAACAGCACTTGGGAGACTGGAAGGTTGCTGCAGTGAACAACTTGCTCTGGTGGTAGAGTGGTTATTGTAGCATTTTCAGAGCAGGCTGTTCTGCTTGAGGCAGTGTGACAGGCAACCTCTTTTCAGCAGGTGCAAAACTGGGGCATTGTCCTGAATCCTGCATCTACTAAAACCATATTTTGATTTGGGGGTGGAAATTCATTTATTTGGAGCTTTACAAAATTGGAGAATTAAAGAAACTTAACGCTGAATAGCTTGACATATAGGACTGTTGTTGGATCATCAAAATATTTTATGCTTTTTTTCTGTCAAAGCAAAAGTCAAGTCAACTTGGATCATTCAAGTCTATATGTGATATAGACTGCTCTCTAAAGGAGTTATGAAGATAAACTGTTTTTGAAAATTGAAGGTGGAAAATGACACTGAAATCTGTTTTTACAATTTAGTGTCCATTCATGCAAGCAGATTAACAGATGGAGCACCAACTGATTTTATAAAACTTTGGATATGAAGTTGAGTTAGAATTTGCTCGTCTACAAATCCACTCAAAACATTTGAAACTCTCAACTGAGTTGAAATGCAACTGGGTTCTCTGCTTTCCTCTTTGAAAGGGTGACACAGTTCCTTCTTTATCAATTCATTTTTCTAACATCTGTTTAGACAGGCCTTGAGTTTTTGTATATTAATATTACATGGGCATGTCGATTCAGAGCTTTGAAAACTTTATGATGTTAGCTTTGAACATTTTAATGGTTTATATAATGAAGCTTATAGTAGTTTCCATCTTGAAGACCAAAGCTTTCAAAACTAGTCAGGCATGCTGTATGTTATATAATTTCCTATTATCAATCTTAACCCAATTTTCCTGAAATATTTTGAGTAAGTGATTAGCCATGTACCGTTTTCTGAGGAGGGGTCACTGGACCAGAAACATTAACTCTGATTTCTGCCAGACCTGCTGAGCTTTTCCAGCAATTTCTCTATGTTTCTGATGTAAAGCATCCACAGTTCTTCTGATTTTTATTTGGTGTGCATCCCTATTTGCTTTGAGTTGAGTGGCCACTTCAGAGTGTAGACAAGACTTAACCACATTGCTGGGTATCTGGGATCATAAATAGACCAGAATAGGTTAAAATGGCAGGTTTCCTTCCCTAAAGAATATTAGTGAGCCAGGCAGACTTTTACAACTGTCAGTAATACTTTTGTGTGGTCACCATTACAAAGGCTAGCTTTATGTTCCAGATTCACGAATTAATTTAAATTCTACCAGCTGTTGAGATGGGATTTGGAGATAGCACATATTTTCCAACTGGCTAAGTTCTACATTAGAGCTACCAATAACTTTCAAATCTACCCTTTTCTCCTGTTCAGACCAAGTATCTGGTATGACTTGGACATTGAGTTTGTGACAATTTACAAGTGTGGGCTGGATTTTCAGGTCGTACACAGCAGTATGTTTACCATTATTAAATATTCTCCTTGAGCATGTTATAGATTCCGATATTGATAAGGTGAACCAAACTATATTCTTGGAACGTCAACTTGTGGAACGTTTATAGACTGGGACTGCCGTAGTGTTAAGGGTTTAGATGGAGAGGAATTTAAGTGTGTACAAGACAATTTTCTGATTCAGTATGTGGATGTACCTATGAGAGAAGGTGCAAAACTTGACCTACTCTTGGGAAAGAAGGTGACTGAGGTGACAGTGGGGGAGTACTTCGCGTCCAGCGATCATAATTCTATTAGCTTTAAAATAGTGGTGGAAAAGGATAGACCAGATCTAAAAGTTGAAGTTCTAACTTGGAGAAAGGCCAATTTTGATGGTATTAGGCAAGAACTTTTGAAAGCTGATTGGGGGCAGATGTTCGCAGGTAAAGGGATGGCTGGAAAATGGGAAGCCTTCAGAATGAGATAACTAGAATCCAGAGAAAGTATATTCCTGTTAGGGTGAAAGGAAAGGCTAGTAGGTATAGGGAATGCTGGATGACTAAAGAAATTGAGGGTTTGATTAAGAAAAAGAAGGAAGCATATGTTAGGTATAGATAGGATCGATTGAGTGAATCCTTAGAGTATAAAGGAAGTAGGAGTATAATTAAGAGGAAAATCAGGAAGGCGAAAAGGGGACATGAGATAGCTTTGGCAAATAAGAATTAAGGAGAATCCTAAGGGATTTTACTAATACATACAGGACAAAAGGGTAACGAGGGAGAGAATAGGGCTCCTCAAAGATCAGCAAGGCGGCCTTTGTGTGGAGCCACAGAAAATGGGGGAGATACTAAATAAATATTTTGCATCAGTATTTACTGTGGAAAAGGATATGGAAGATATAGACTGTAGGGAAATAGATGGTGACATCTTGCAAAATGTCCAGATTACAGAGGAGGAAGTACTGGATATCTTGAAACGGGTGAAGGTGGATAAATCCCCAGGACCTGATCAGGTCTACCCTAGAATTCTGTGGGAAGCTAGAGAAGTGATTGCTGGGCCTCTTGCTGAGATATTTATATCATCAATAGTCACAGGTGATGTGCTGGAAGACTGGAGGTTGGCTAACCTGGTGCCACTGTTTAAGAAGGGTGGTAAGGATAAGCCAGGGAACTATAGATCATTGAGCCTGATCTTGGTGGTGGGCAAGTTGTTGGAGGGAATCCTGAGGGACAGGGTCTACAGGTATTTGGAAAGACAAGGACTGATTAGGGATAGTCAACATGGCTTTGTGCGTGGGAAATCATGTCTCTCAAACTTGGATTGAACTTTTTGAAGAAGTAACAAAGAGGATTGATGAGGCAGAGCGGCCTTTGTATGATCTGTATGAACTTCACTGAGGCGTTCAACATGGTTCCTTATGGGAGACTGATTAGCAAGTTTAGCTTTCACTGAATACAGGGAGAACTAGCCATTTGGATACAGAACTGGCTCAAAGGTAGAAGACAGAGAGTGGTAGTGGAGGGTTGTTTTTCAGACTGGAGGCCTGTGACCAGTGGAGTACCACAAGGATCGATGCTGGGTGCTCTACTTTATATCATATACATAAATGATTTGGATGTGAGCTTAAGAGGTACAGTTAGTAAGTTTGCAGATGACACCAAAATTGGAGGTATAGTGGACAGCGAAGAGGGTTACCTCAGATTACAACAGGATCTTGACCAGATGGGCCAATGGGCTGAGAAGTGGCAGATGGAGTTTAATTCAGATAAATGCGAGGTGCTGCATTTTGGGAAAGCAAATCTTAGCAGGACTTATACACCTTAATGGTAAGGTCCGAGGGAGTGTTGCTGAACAAAGAGACCTTGGAATGCAGGTTCATAGCTCCTTGAAAGTGGAGTCACAGATAGGATAGGGAAGAAGGTGTTTGGTATGCTTTCCTTTATTGGTCAGAGTATTGAGTACAGGAGTTGGGAGGTCATGTTGCAGCTGTACAGGACATTGGTTAGGTCGCTCTTGGAATATTGCGTGCAATTCTGATCTTCCTATCGGAAAGATGTTGTGAAACTTGAAAGGGTTCAGAAAAGGTTTACAAGGATGTTGCCAGGGTTGGAGGATTTGAGCTACAGGGGGAGCCAAACAGGCTGGGGTTGTTTTCCTTCGAGCGTCGGCAGCTGAGGGGTGACCTTATTGAGGTTTACAAAATTGAGGGGCATGTATAGGGTAAATAGGCAAAGTCTTTTCCCTGGGGTCGGGGAGTCCAGAACTAGAGAGCATAGGTTTAGGGTGAGAGGGGAAAGATATAAAAGAGACCTAAGGGGCGACTTTTTCACGCAGAGGGTGGTAAGTATATGGAATGAGCTGCTAGAGGATGTGGTGGAGGCTAGTACAATTGCAACATTTGAGAGGTATTTGGATGGGTATATGAATAGGAAGGGTTTGGAGGGATATGGGCCAGGTGCTGGCAGGTGGAACTAGATTGGGTTGGGATATCTGGTCGGCATGGACGGGTTGGACCGAAGGGTCAGTTTCTATGCTGTACATCTCTATGACTCTATGTTTCAGAACATAGCTGGGACACGTGCGCTAAACAACCCCACCACCCTGTGACTCAACACTTTAACTCCCTCTCCCATTTCGCCATGGGCATGCAAGTCCTGGATCTCCTCCACCACCAAACTCTAGCCACCTGATGCCTGGAGGAAGATCGCCTCATTTTCCATTTTGATCCCATGTGGTTGGAGGGTCCCATGTGGATTTCACCAGTTTCCTCATTTCCCCTCCCTGCATGTTATCAGGGATCCAAGCTTCCAACTCGGCACCACCCTCTTGAACTGTTATTCCTGTCCATCTTCCTTCTGACTGATCCACTCCTCCCTGACCTATCACCTTCACCCCTACCTTCATCTATCTATTGCATTCCATGCTGCCCCCACCCTTTGCCCATTCATCTCTCAGCTTCCTTGGTCCACCCCCTCATTCTTGCTGAAGAGGTTATGCTCGAAGTGTCTGACTGGCTATGTTTTTCCAGCACTCTTTGATTCTGTCCCCTCTGGATTGTCCATTTTCACTGAATGTAGTAACCTCTCTGTGGTTGAGGGTCTTGCTTAATCTTTTCATTCACAGTTCCAGTTATAGGCAGTCATTATGAAATCAATTTGTTTCTCAACAAAAATGAGAATACTGCAGACCCGACTACGATTTATCAACAATTTCTTTAATTTTGTTTCTCAAAATCTAATTAACTTGTATGCAGCAAATAACCAGCATTGTGCATGTGCAAGACTGTCACAATAATAATGTAGTATTCAAAAGCAGTAAGATGAGTCTTTGATTTGCATTCCATTTGTAGAATCTTTAAAACCATTGAATTAAAGTTGTAAATTGTGAATTATCTGCTGGTGCATGATTGTGGACGAAGTCTTTTGCACAGCAATATTTAATCTAAATACTTTCAATGTGACATAACCTTGACCTTGTATAACAATCCTTTACGTAATGTTAAGTGGAATGCAACAGCTAGTATTGATTTAATTAGAATACAGTCTCCAAGATGTGCCACATTTAAAAAAAAACGTTGCAGTTGTAAACATAACCTGTTTTAGGGGGGGAGAAAGGTATCCACAGAACTTAAAATAAATCTATTTTTTCATCATCCTTCAAAGCTGATGTCCCCAAAAAACATGTGACCATCAGGCAGAATATCAATGGAGAGTTATGTTCTGGAAAGACAGTTTGTAGACACTTCAACTGGTAGAACAATTTGGAGAATGTTTCTTCAACTTGTGTCGTAAATACAGCTGAAACTAAGTAATTGAAGTTGAATAGGACTGCAAGACTTTAACCATGGATTCAGAAGAATGCATGTGAGTCCATTCTGTGCTTCAGTAACATGTGTCTTACTATTCTGGAGGCACAGTGAAGTGTTCGTTGTTTAAAAGACACTGGCTCCTTTTAAGCTGAGACCGGCTAATTACTTGTATACCTGTGAACTTCCACAAGTCCTTTTGGGAAAAGCTTTCCTCCTTTCAGATCTTTAGTAGATGTTTGTCAGTTGAAATGATGTGCATATTAAATATCAGCTGTGGCTCATGTGTAACTGTCTAATCTGAGATACAGGCTTTCTGGTTCAGGACTTGAGCATTAAAATCAACACACTCGTGCAACAAGAAAGGAGTGCTCCATTCATGGAAGTGCTGTATTTTGGAAGAAACATTAAACCAAAGCTCATCTGAGATGGATGTAAAAGATCACATGACACTGTTTCAATGAAAAGCAGTGGAACTATCGCTGATGTTTTAGCTAATGCTTCATCCTGAATCAACATGACTAAGAAAACAATTGAGTAACTCACTTCCTGAGTACACAGAGCCTGAATCCCATCTATAAGGTGCATGTGTGGAGTATGATGGAATACTCACCACTTGCCTGGATGAATGGAGCCTCAGCAACACACAAGAAGCTTGCTATCATCCAGGGCAAAGGAGATCACTTGATTGACATCATAAACACAAGCATCCTCTCCCTCTACCACCACTGACACTCAGTAGCAGCAGTGTACCCAATCTACAAAATGCACTGCAGAAATTCACAAAAAGATCCTTAGAAAACACCTTCCAAACCTATATCTGTTTCCATGTCGAAGGCCAAAGGCAGTGGATACATGGGAGTATTATTCCCCTCCAAAACACTTACCACCCTGACTTCACTGAGCCAAAACCGTGGAATTACTGCACGAAGGTGTTATGGACTCAGCCAGACCACTCAAAACATTCTTAAGCAGGCAGCCCCAGACCAAAGATTTTCAATTTGTTTCGTTAAGTGTACAGTGAAAATTACCCGGAGTAAGTTAGCTAGGTTGACTACTATATTTTAAAACAGACAAACCTTTATTCACAAAATTACACAATGAAGCACAAAAAACATAATAAAGGATCCCTACAGAACTCAACTTATCCAACTAGACTTAATTATGCTGTTCCGAATATACACGACAGTCCCAATAAGCAAACTCCCTTTAAAAACCAGTATAAATGGAACACATGCTTACAGGTTGAAGTTGAAGGGCAGAAAAGAGTGTGAGTTTCCACACAGCTCCCTGTTGAACTTCCCAGTTCAAGATTGAACTAAAACTGCTCAGCTCAGCTAGAGAGCTGACCACTCTCTGTTCACATATAAACCAAAACCATATAAGTCTCATCTGTTCACATATAAACCAAAGGCCTCTCAAAATCCTTTTCATCTCTGTACCAAACCAGACTGGTCCAGTTTATTGCAGCTCTGAAAATAATCAAGGACAGAGACTCCTTGAGCCAAGGAGCAGCTTTTAGGAAAAAAAATGACTAGCTTTGTGACAAAGGGCATTATGGATCAACCTACAGCACGAGGACTGCAGTGATTCAAGAAGGCAGCTTGCTACCATCTTCTCAAGGTCAATGAGGAGTGGACAATAAATACTGGTCTGCCAGAAATGCCCATGTCTCCCAAATGAATAAAATAAAAACCATTAGCTATAAACTAGTTTGACTTCAGTTTACGACAAAATTGATGGAATTTGTAATAATGAAGACCATTAATAAGTGCTTAAAAATGAATTAGTTGGTATCATTCTCACCTTGCTACTTACATTTTGATGGAAGGGGAGGTTCTATGTACATGTTAAAAAAAGCATCCAGTAAGTTGTTAACTTGTCAATGTGAAATTATCTGTAACGTGGCCATAGATGGGAGGGCAGAATTGAACCAGAAGTTTAAAAAAAGGTAAGTTATTTGGCATAGAAAGTGTGCTGATTGCCCCACAACAAGTGCCATGTCGAGGATTTCTTACATAATCTATAAATTATCTGAGAATTAAGAAGTTTAAAATTACAGATGATGACAAGTTGTGGCTTTAGGAAATTCAATGAAGGGTGTGAAAGACCTGAAAAAGAGAAATATGTGTTGGTTAATGTAGAAAAGGATGTGTAATATAATTTTGGAATAAAAAGTACAGGATGGAAATACCCTTGAATGATAAGATTTTAAATTGAGTACAGAAATTGAACTGTTAGTTAAAGATAGTAGTACAAGTAGATAAAGCCATGACAATTATCAACAATAGATTTATAGTTGAATTGCAGTTGGGGCATTCTATGCATATCTAGACAACTCTTTAACACAAATGATCTGAAAACAGTGGCAAAGCTAATATAAGTTTAGTGGTGTGTTGCTGGAGATTATTACGCATCCCCTTTAGAGTAGATAGAAGTTGAGTTCGTCAATAGAAGGGGCGCGAGCTGAGAGTAGATAAGCATGGGGAAACAGCAAGTATTGATGAAGGAGCTTTAGTCTTTGATTTTGTCCAGCAGATACCAGGATCTTGTGATGATGGATCAGAAAGTGGTCTTCAGGATGGCATACCAAACGGATCACGGCATCATGATACAGGCTGATCTTTAAGTGGTGGGAGTGAAGAGGAGTGTAGTAACGATGATAGGCAGTCCAGTCAGGGGATGTTGTGTTCCTTGCCCAGTGCTGAGGTGAAGGATGTTTCCTTGTGGTTGGAGGAGGAGGTTCCTATTCTCACAGGCCATGTAGAAAGCAACAACAAATATAACTAGGAATTATTTTTTGAGGCAGTTTGAGTTGAGATCTGAATTAAATTTCAGAACTTCATAGATATTTATCTTTGGATTGTTACCTGAGCCATGTACCAGTTGGTATCTGGTTGAGCAAGGATAGGGAATTGAACATATGGAAAAAGAGTGGGGTGGAAGTGGAGTTTGAATCATAGGGCTCTCCCATCAGTATTCTGGGAAGGGCCCAGCTGTTCTGTTGAGCTGAGCTTCATTTAAATTGGTTGGGGCCAGTGTCCTGGCTGAACATATAAGTTGGGTTGTGGGCAAGACTTTAATAGAGGATGAGGAGAGTTCAGTGAATGAGAATTTAGAAATTCAATGAGAAAAGTCAAGGCACCTTAATAGTCTAGCAATCTGGGTGAAAGTGAGCAGAGTGGGATGACCGAGCTTAATATTAATTTTACATTAACAAATAAGGTCAATGGAGGAATTGGTAAAATAAATTCAAGGTTTTTAATTTTAGAATGCTTGAAAGATGGACAAGTAGCACAAATAGAGACAAATTGCTGAAATGTAATTACCATTACAGAGGCATGGTTGCAAAATGAAATTGGCAAATACATATTCCAGGGTAAGCAATATTTTTAACAGATGGGCACAGGGGAAAAGGATGCTGTAATAGTAAAGGATGGCATAAGGACATTAATGAGAAAGGGTCTAGCCTCAGAAGATAACAAAGTAGAAAGAATTAGGTGGAAATTAGGAATGTCACGAGTTAGGCACTGCTGGTGTAGGTAGTGATAGGCCGCCTAACAATAGGTATATGCTTGGACTGTGTGTTGAAGCCAGAAAGCCTGAAGTTTGAGTTTGTAGTACCTATACTTTAATCTTCATGCAGTTTGAGTCAAATTGGCAAGGATGCCCTAAAATGTATGGGCAAATATTGGTTCGGTAAATGGACTACAAGATAAGATGGTAAATGAACTGGGGGAAACATTCTTAAATAAACAATTCAAAATGTTGAACAAAAATACATTCCATTGAAAAAGTCTCATTAGATCCATCAGTGACGAGACTAGAATGTTTAAGGTTAAAAGATTGTCAGTTTGTAAGTAACAGTAGCAAGTCCAATGTTTAATGTTAGAGAAACCATCAAATTGTTGATTTAAAAAAGGAGAATAATGGAATATGAAAGTAAATAAGCCATAAATATAAAAACAGATTTTAAATATTTACAATGGAGAGTAACTAAAGTAAATGTTGGTAATTTTGAAACCTACAGGAAAGGTTACTGTGGGGAATGAGGAAATAGCAGAGGCAATATTTTGTCTGTCTTCACAGTAGAATACCAGGAATAGATGTTATAAAAATAAGGAAATAAAGGTAATAAAAATAGTATCTAAGAAACATGAGGAACTAAAATTGACAAGTTCCTGGCACCCACAGGACTATATTTTTAAGGTTCGAAAAAAGAGCTGTCGAATTGGTGGGTGCACTCACTATGGTTGTTAAAACATTCTTAGATTCAGTAACAATCTTATTAGATTGAAAGCTAATAAATGTAAGAGAAAGGAGAGAGAGAGAAACCATGGAATTATAGCCCAGTTAGCCTAACATTACTCATTGGGAAAATCCTGGAATACATAATTAAGTAAATATTGATGCATTTATTCAAATCATATTGTACTTGTCTAAGTCAGCATAAGTTTACTTACTGGAAGTGCGTTTTTCAAACTTATTAGCAATTTTGGAGGTTTAACCATGTAAAATCCTGAAAATAATTCATCGGGTGAATGCTGAATGAATGTTTACTCTCATTGTCACCTAACTCTAGTCTCTCCACAGTATAAAAAGGAGGAGAATCTTTCTTTTCAGAGGGTTGTTGGTCGGTGGAATTTTCTTTTCTAGAGAGCATTGCAGGCAGGTTCATTGAATCTTTTTAAAACTATTAGATTCTTGATTGTTAAAGTGCAATGAGAGTAGATCGGAAAGTAGAACTGAGGCCACAGTCTGATCAGCCACGATCTTATCAAATGCAGAGAAGTCTTGAGATGTGAAAAGTTCTACTTTGTTCCAAGTTAATATATTCACATTAGGGGGAATCTAATAGATGTAATGTGCATCGATTAGGTGGTACAGCAATTATTAATAGGCAAGATAAGACCTTGCAGAGTTAGAGTACTCTGGATGAAAAGAGGATTGGTTAATGAACAGGAGCTATTGTGGCTGTAAATGAAACTTTTTCAAATTGTAAGCAATGAATAGTAGAGTGCTGCAAAGGTAGGTGCTGGGACCTCAGTTATTTGCAATCATCATTGGTGACTTAATTGAAGAGCCAGGGAGTCATGTATCCCAATTTGTTATTGATGCAAAGTGAGGTGAAAAGTAAACTCTGGGAGGATGTACATTGCAAAGAGATATGGACCAAGTGAGTGAGTAGGGAACAAGATGGCAGACTGAGTATAATGTGGAAAAGTGAGAGGTTATTCACTTCATTCATAAGAATGCAAAAGCAGGAGTATTTCAAATTGTGTGGCATTTGTAAATTTCATAAAGCCTTGGATGTGTTCCTGCAAACGATACAGAAATTAGTGCAAGAAACTGGCTGTGGGCTCTTGTTGTTAGGTTGGAGCACAGGAATAAGTGTATCTTGCTACGATTGTAGCAATTATTGCCCAAAGGAATTTGGTGAGACCATGTGGAAGTGGTACAATGAAGTTTCACTAAATTGGTCCCTGGCATGAGTGAGTTAGCCTATGATAAGAGCTGAGTAAAGTGGATCTATATTCTCTTTGTTGATGTAAATGCAAAGCAATCTGATTGGAGCGTGCAGGATTCTGAAGGGGCTACATAAGGTAATTTCTGGGAGAGTGTTTAATCTGTATGAGGAATTTAAAACACTGGAGCACAGTCTCAGGATAAAGGAGTAATCAATTTGGGCTGACAGTACTTAACTCTTATACTTGTAGACACCCTCACTATTTAGGTTTTTTTGGTGGAAATGAGAGTTGATAATAGGATTAGTTAACTTTTTAAAAAAATGTTGTTCAAAGTGAGAATAGATGCAGATATTTACTGTTGGTGAACAGCCTGGAAGATAATATAACATAAGGTCTGCATAAAGATTTGTAGCTCAGTTGCTGTGGTTATGGGTAGCTTCGCTGAGCTGGGAAGTTGATTTGCTGATGTTTCGTTCCCTGTCTTGGTGACATCATTATTGCTTTGGAGCCTCCTATGAAGCGCTGCTGTACTGTGTCTTCCGGAATTTATTTGGTTCAGTTTCTGCTGCTTCCGGTTTTTGTTGTTGTGGCCGGTATATTGGATCCAGGTCAATGTGCTTGTTGATGGAGTCCGTGGATGAGTGCCATGCCTCTAGAAATTTTCTGGCTGTCCTCTGTTCAGCCTGTCCTATGATCGTTGTGTTGTCCCAGTCAAATTTGTGGTCCTTATCATCTGTGTTTATGGCTACTAGGGACAGCTGGTTGTGGCATTTAGTGGCTAGTTGGTGTTTGTGGATGTGTTTGCTAGTTGTCTGCCTGTTTTGTCCGATGTAGTGTTTCATGCAGTCTTTGCATGGAACTTTATGAATTATGTTTGTCTTGTATTGGGTCTTTTGTCCTGGTGAGTTGTCTGAGCGTGGCTGTCAGTTTATGGGCTGTCATGAATCCTAGTAGTCGATGAAGTCTGGCTGTTAGTCCTGAGATGATTTTTATATAAGGTAGATTGGTTAGTGTGTTGGGTCGTGGCATGTCCTCGTCACATTGTTTATCTGTTAGGCATTTGCAGATGAAGCTGCGGGGATATCAGTTCTTGGTGAAGACTCTATAGAGGTGTTCTTCTTTTCACAGGTCAAGAGTGCTGTAGTGTGGTGTAGCCCTTTTGAACTAGGTCCTAATGCAGCTTCTCTTGTGTGTGTTTGGGTGGTTGCTGTTGTAGTTCAGGATCTGATCAGTGTGTGTGGCTTTCCTGTATACTTTCGTGGTGCATTCACTGTTCTGTGTTCTTTCTACCGTCACATCCAGAGATGGGAGTTGATTGGTTTCCTCCTCTCGTAAGTCTGATCCCTATGAGCATGGTAGTTGATGATCCACTGTGTGTGTTGATTTCTGTTCTCTGAATAATTACAAAAGTATCATCTAGAGTTTGCGTTGGATTTGTAAGATTTATTCCAGACTTTGCGTCACTGCTTCTGTTATGAGCCCAGAGATGAGTGAGCCCATAGGTATCCCATTGATCTGTTCATATATTTGGTTGTTAAATGTGAAGTGTGTTGTCAAGTACAGGTCTAGTAGGTTTGAGTATGCAGTCTTTGTTTATAGGTTCCCCATCATGTCGTCTGTTCTGCCTGTCCAGGAGGTTGGCTATTGTCTCTCTGGCTAGAGTTTTGTCAGTTGAACAGTGCCATTGAATGAGACCGTTGCTTCGTCCTTGTCTATGTTTATATTCTTGATGTTGTCTGGGAATTCCTGTGATGATTATGTGGAGTGTTTGCATCTGCTGATAAGATATTTTAGTTTTTGTTGAAGTTCTTTGCCAGTTTGTGTGTTGAGTTCTTGAAAGTGCCACAATGGGTTGAAGTGGTATATCTAATTAATATAAGTTAATTACTGATATAAAGGACACTGGACAATTTTTGGCACAGGTATGTTGCCATGCTCAGGGCTGTCATTTGGTTGAATGTTGAGTCAGTTAATTGAGGTAGAACTGATACTAACTTGACAAGCATAGAGAATTTTTTTTTAAATGTAAGATGGAAGTAAACCTGTCTTAATTTGGTTTGGCAGGTGAAGTGTGATTTTTGGAAACTTCAGGACTGGCTGCTTTTGTTTTTTGCTCTTTCTAGTTCTCTGTCCAGTTAAAGAATTATTGAATATTCTGAGAAAAGAATCACTGCCTGTAAGAAATAAGCGAATAATTCAAGAAGTTGACTGAAACAGTGACTTCAGAATTGGAAATACAGCCTATGAATAACTCATTATCCAAGGATTGCATGAAGGGCTTGGTATCCCCTGTTTGAGGAGAAAGTGAGGATGGCAGATGCTGGAGATCAGAGCTGAAAATGTGTCGCTAGAAAAGCGCAGCAGGTCAGGCAGCATCCAAGGAGCAGGAGAATCGATGTTTTGGGCATGAGCCCTTCTTCAGGAATCCCCTGTTTGAAACTAGATTTTGAATTGGCAAGTTATTCTTTCTCTTTTGAAGAAGATTAAATCATAGATATTCATTAGATTACCTTGTGGTTTAGCTTTATCATTCTAAAGCTACCAGTATTAACAATAAGTTGTTACGTTTTTGTATATGACTTATAACATCTTCGACATCAAGTTTTTCATAGTCTGATTAGGAACAATTGGACAGATTTTAAGGGTCATTGAATAATTTAATTTCACTGCGTTGTGAATCTATTGATAACATTGATTTGGTTTAGTATGCTATCCTATAGTCTTCTTTCCTATGGAAAGATTAACCTGCCATAGGGAGTGTATGCTGAAGATTCATCAAACTAATTCCTGTGGAAGAGAGCTCCTTTTGTGAGGTTAAAAATTGCACAACACCAGCTTTATAGTTGCAAAGGTTTATTTGGAAGCACTAGCTTTTGGAGCACTGCTCCTTCATCAGGTGATTGTGGAGAATAAGATTTTTAACTTTGTACACCCCAGTCCAACACTGGCATATCGAAATTGAGAATAAGATTGTAAGACACAGAATTTATAGCAAAAGTTTGCAGTGTGATGTAACTGAAATTATATATTGAAAAAGACCCCGATTGTTTGTTAATTCTCTCATCTTTTAGAATGACCATGTTGGTTTCAGTTCTCTCATATGTAAATCACAAAACATTTTCAAAAAGTTATATTCTCAAGTGCACTTTAACAATTGGTGTCATGTCAGCCCAGATAAGGTATTGAAGGTGTTAACTCCCTGTGAGGCTCTCTGTGCCACAATAGTCAGACTGATTCTAATGTTAAAAAATGGATTTACAGAATCTTACATGGATTCATGCAGTTTTTGAGCAAAGTAATATGTAATTCTGCAAGTACAAATTCACCCCACAAACTTTTGTGTGTATGGGGTGGGGGTGGAAGAGAGAGTTTGAGTGTCTGTGAGAGGGTGTGTGTATGTGTGAGTGTAAAGGGTTTAAGTCTGTGGGAGTGTGGGGGGGCGGGGGGGGGGGGGGGGGTTTGTCCGTGTGTGTATATACAGTGCAATGGGGGTCACCTGTAGTGTGACATGAACCTGAGGTCCCGGTTGAGGCCATCCCCGTAGGTATCAAACTTGACTATCGGCCTCTGCTTGGCCACCTTTTGTTGTTGCCTGTCCTGAAGTCTGCCTTGGAGGGCGGTCACCCAAAGGTCCGAGGTAGAGTGTCCCACACCACTGAAGTGCCCTCTGACTGGGAGGGAACACTTCTGTCTGTTGATTGTTCTGCAGTGCCCATTCATCCATTACCGTAGCCTCTGTTTGATCTTGCCAATGTACCATGCCTCAGGGCATCCTTGCCTGCAGCATATGAGATAGACAATGTTGGCAAAGTCGCATGAGTACCTGCTACGTAAATGATGGGAGGTGTCCCCACGCGTAATGGTGGTATCCATGTTGACATTCTGACACGTCTTACAGCATCTACCATGACAAGATTGTATGGTATTGTCCTGCAAGCCGGGCTTACAATCTTATTCTCCACGATCACCTGATGGAGGACCGCTCTGAAAGCTAGTGCTTCCAAATAAACCTGTTGGACTATATCCTGGCGTTGTAATTTTTAACTTTGTCCAACCCAGTCCAACACCAGCATCTCCAAATCCTTCTATGAGCAAAGTGCAAGTTTACATGGTGTATATTAAGGCGGCACGGTGGCACAGTGGTTAGCACTGCTGCCTCTCAGCGCCAGGGACCTGGGTTCAATTCCCGCCTCAGGCGACTGACTATGTGGAGTTTGCACCTTCTCCCCGTGTCTGCATGGGTTTCCTCCGGGTGCTCCGGTTTCCTCCCACAGTCCAAAAATGTGCAGGTCGGGTGAATTGGCCGTGCTAGATTGCCCCTAGTGTTAGGTAAGGGGTAAATATAGGGGCATGGGTGGGTTGTGCTTCGGCGGGTCGGTGTGGACTTGTTGGGCCGAAGGGCCTGTTTCCACGCTGTAATGTAATCTAATCTAAAAAATATTCTTTCAGGCTCAGAATGAAATGTGATTTGTGATCTATTCAAACATACAAAATTGTTATAGGTCTCAACAGGGTGGAAGCTGGAAGGCCCTTTCTTGTGTCTGAAAAGGTCGGGAGCCAGGTTGTGCAGTCTCTGAAGAAAGGGCATTTAGTACTGAGATGAAGAATTTCTTCACTTAGAAAATGCTGAACCTTGGAAATTTTCTGTCCCGAAATTCTTTTGTAGCTTCATTGAGAATGTTCAATACTGAATAGATGTCTTAAAGACATCAAGAAACATAGGAATAGTGCAGGCGAATGGCATTACAGTGGCAGGTCGGCCAGGATCTCATTGAACCACTGCCTGCAGCTCCTATTTCTAATGATTGTAGGATTTGAGCTGTAGGGAGAGGCTGAAAAGGCTGGGACTTTTTTCCCTGGAGCATCAGAGTTTGGGTGAGGGGAGGGAGGCAACATTATGGAGTTTTATAAAATTATGAGGTGCATGGATAGGGTTAATCGCTAAGGTCTTTTCCCCAAGAGTGGGGAGGGGGTCGTCCACAGCTGGAGGGTATGGGTTTAAAGTGAGAGGGGAAAGATGTGAAAGGGACCTAAGGGACAACTGTCTCACATGGAAGGTGGTGCATGTACAGAATGCGCTGCCAGAGGAGATGGTGGAGGCTGGTACAATTACAGCATTTAAAAGGCATCTGGAAGGGTTTAGAGGCATATGGGACAAGATTAATTTAAGATATCTGCTCGGCAGGTTGAGTTGGACTGAAAGGTCTGTTTCTGTGCTGTATCAGTAATGTTTAGACTTTTGTGCCCAGAGGGCTGTGGATGCTCCACCGTTGCATACATTTAAAGCCTGGAAACAGATGTTCGGGTTTCTCTGACTCTGAATTTGGGGAGTGGTGAGAAAAGGGGAGTTGAAGCCCTAGTCAGTTGTATTCATATTCAATAGTGGAGAGGCTTGACCAACTATATTGGTCTACTTCTCATACTCCTTCTGTTCTTGTGAAGGATGACAGAGATCAGAGGAACTTGTTTTTTTGGAGCTGAGCAGGTTAAGCGGCATCAAATAGCAATCCACAGGATGAAGTGGTGAGATTATTTTGATTGACCCAAGCAATAATAAGGAAATGAACAAATTTAGGGCAGTTAGTAAATTGATTCAAATGATTAAAGTGATATGTGGAAAATCTGTGTAACAGGTGGTTAAACATGGAATTCTTTTAAACAGTTGTTGAATCGGAGTTCCACAAATTCTTTTGAAAATGTTAGTTGCTTTAAAAAAAAACACGAAGAGCATGGGGAGCAGTTTGAAAATAGAATTAGATTAATTTGTGAGAAACAGCAGTACAGATGGATGGAAATGACCTGCTTCTATAATGTAATATTGTCATTCAACTAGGAGTGTGAAATAATTTTGAATTTATTAAATAACTGTAATCAAAGCTCAGGAGCTGCTGAATAATTTTCTGTTGAACAGAAACATCTGCCTTTTAGCAATTTATTTCCTGTTGCTGAATTGACGCAGTCACTGTGTATGTTGTGGCTTTGTGGCATGAGGTGTGGACCTACAAAGCTTCACTCTTTGGGTTGGACCATTTTCTAGCGAAAGCATGCCTCTGTTTTCAAAAGAGCTTGGTTAATCTGCAAGTTTTAGATATTAATTAGAAATAGCTACTGTTTAATTTTATTAGACTATACTGTTTTCTCAAAGACTGATCGCAATGAATTAGAGTATATGATTGACTTGGTGATTCATTGGGTGAGCCATTGACTTGGACTCAATTTTGTTTGAACCCTGCAAATTTTCCATATTCATGCACTTTGCATAACATCCCTTGTGTTCATCTGAATTGAAGCTTCAATGCAATGCAGTTTAGAATGCTGTGATATGCTTGTGTAAATCAACCAAAACTTGTATTTATGTTAAACCTTTAATGTGATAAAACATCCCAAAAGATTCTAAATCATAACTTGCCACCTTACATGGTTCAGTGTAAATGACCAAAAGCTTGTACAAAGAAAGTTTAGAAGGAGAATGTAATAACTCAGAAAGCATGTTGCCCATTGTAGAACACCAAAATAGAGCCATTACTCATGGCATACATAGGTTAGTCCTGGGACAGACAGTTCTGTTGACCCATCCCTGAGTGTGCTTTATAAAGGTCTCCGGTGATGCATCTAGCTGGACTTGCCATTGCCTGTTGCCAAGGAAACTCATACTCAATGTGCTCCACAAGGAGATTGGTGATTCCGTATGGGCCTTGTACGGGTTATCACAGGGTACCAGAAAGAATGAAAGACAAATGCAGAGCTTTGGGCCTAGGTAATTGAAATACTTGTCACCAAAGTTGGAGAAGTTACAATTGGAAAGATCAAGAGTACAGATATGAGGGCTCTGTGGAGGAGATTGGAGATTGGAAGGATTTGACTTTGGGGCAATCTTAAAACAAGGTTGAAAATTTTAGAATTCGCTCCCAGTTATGCAGCACCCAATGCAGATTAGCAAGCACTGGGCGATAGGTGAATGGGCCTTGATGCTGGTAGGGGCATGAGTTTGAACGTAGTAAAATCTTGCTGTTCCCGTGCCTGCCTTTCTCAAAGCTATTTACCGATGCGATGTTTTGTACATTTTAATCCACTGCCATGTTTGTGTCTCATTTCCTTGGAGTAAACAGACACATTGCTGGCCATTTTTGCCGTTTCTGAGATTGAAAGTTGTTAGCATAAAAATGCATTAAAATGGTCAACTCTTCAGGCAGCAAAGGCATTTTTTTATTCACTCATGGGATGTGGACATTGCTGGTTGGCCAGTATTTTATTGTCCATCACTGCTTGCCATAGGTGAGGGATTCAGGAGATAAACTGCAGCAGAATGGAGTTGTATGATTCTGGATTAGTGGTGCTGATGAAGGGCTTTTGCCCAAAACGTCGATTTCGAAGGTACTTGGATGCTGCCTGAACTGCTGTGCTCTTCCAGCACCACTAATCCAGAATCTGGTTTCCAGCATCTGCAGTCATTGCTTTTACCTAGAGTTGTATGATGTTAAGTGTTTGAATATAAGTGTGTATTTAGAAGCTCAAGTGTGACACAGAGGTTGCAGTCAATCTATTTAACCTCAGGCAGTTTCCATACTGTGGAGTTGGTAGCTATGGAGTGCAGTTTGAGGCAGAGAACAAAATAAATGGCTTTAGTCTTGACATAAGTTTTGTCTGGTATAGGTTATCAGTGAGTGGTTTGAAAGTTAAGCATAAGGGAAGGAATTAAGAGAAGTAATGCTGACGTAGATCTTATGGACACTGACATAGGTGTGTTTTTTTTTTGGATGATATTACCAAGGGGCAGTGTGCTGATGAGAATTCGGGTGCTAAGGATAAACCCCTGAGGAGACACTAGAGGTACCTGTGAAACAAGAAAAGAAGTCTTTGCAAGTGATTTTTGTCAGAAGTCTCAAACAGCAGGTTATAGTCCAACAGGTTTATTTGAAATCACACAAGTTTGGAGCACAGCCCCTTTGTCAATGGTTATGATTAGATAGATAAGATTGGAACTGGTGAATACAGTTCAGTCTAACTGGATGGTAGTGGTTAGGTGGTGCAGAAAGATAATAGGTCCAAACATGTCAAAGGCTGCTGACTGGTCATGAAGAATAGAGACTATTTTATTTTTGGATGCTTTGGTTTTGTGTAAAACTGCTACCCCAAAAGATAAAAAAAACTTTAAAATTAATAGGTTCATTGAATAATGACTACATATCCAAGAAAGATATCCCAGTTTAAAATGAACGCAGCCAGTCCCCTTGTGGCTCAGTACATTTAGTTAATTAATAGGCAAGACCAGAAGGCAACTGATGCCTATAAATTAATATCTCAGCACGGAGTGATAAAGTGGCATGACAAAACCAAATTGCAAAGTAGAAATTGTCTCTTTTCCTGCATGAAAAGATCAGACCTGAAGTATTGTCTATGAGGTAGTAAGAGAATGTAGGTGTCTCCAATGTATTTACCATTTCAGTGATTCCCAAACCTGTTCTCCCAAAGACCTGATTTTGAGGCTTGAAAATTGTTGTAGTTCCTCAGTTGTAGCTTTGTACGAACACCACAGCAGACCTTACTGTCTTGGATCTCACCACTTCACTTGTTTGCCAAATCCACAAGCCTCCCCCACTAAAGTTTGGGGAAGGCCTGACCTAATTTCTTTGGGTACAACAAATTCTGCAAATGCAGAGCACTTCAAAGATTTATACTGTTAGTTTAGTGAGAAGTCCAGTCATGATGCTGAATGTAATAAATTTAGCTAATATCTAAAATTAGTGCCCATGCAACCTGCAAGATTGTTGGTAAAACCTGACTAATTAATTCATTTCTTCAGGGACTGGAACCTGGAACCTGGGACTTGTGCCTGATCTGGTTTGCTTGTGACTGCAATCCCACAGTAATAGGCAATGTTGTCTGAGCAACTGGCTGTACAGCAACCTGAAAGTACCCAAGTCAGCTATTCCATTCCCTTGTTGTAGCTGTTTTAAAGAATTGGGATTGCATACTTAAATGAGTCACATACTCACACCAAAATAAAATGGGAGAGAATTCTACTAATGGAGTAGATTTTGATTCTACAATACTGTGAAATGGGAGATAGCAAATTGGCTGCTGGAAATTGTATTTGTAGTGAAGTGAAGGCAAAGTATCACCATTAGCCTTTAAGGAGGAAAGGGCATTAAATACTGTGTTAACAATGATGCTCAACCCAAGGTGGTGATTTGGAGGTGACGGTGTTGGACTGGGGTGGACAAAGTTTTAAAAAATCTCTCAACTACAGATTACAGTCCAACAGGTTTCTTTGGAGGCACTAGTTTTCCAAGCGCTGCTTCTTCTGAAGGTTAATTTTTTAAAAGCGCCTGTCTTGTAATCTGTGAAACAGAATGCAGCAGACCATGCTGATATTAGTGTATATACATGCAGCTTGTAGGGTTTAAGTTGAACAATAAAGTGACTTGGGACCATTTTATTGTTCAAGTCTTATGCCTTTTTACCAGTTTAATGGCAGCATGAAAAAATATTCTTCTGGAATGAAGTAGCTTCACTTTGATGTTCAACTTTGGGTTATGTTCTTTTTCATAATTGTGTAATGGTAACAAATGATTACATTGCAACAGATGACTTGAAAAGATAGACTTGGCTTTTACCTTGCTCTTGATCATTACTTTCAGAATGAGAGTTGGGCGAAAGAGAAACAATGACTTTTTCTGGAGATGGCTTCATGGCTCTCGTACAGAGATTATTCTTGACTTGTGCAGATAAGCACTGTGATAGCTAAATGTGGTAGGGCTTGCAACTGAGCTGACACACTTTTGTTTTGCCTTCATACTTTCCGAGTAACTGACCATAAAAGGATCAAGAAGGAAAACATAGCCCCAAGTTATAAACATCTCCATAAGACAGCCATTCCATTCTGTGGAGAGAAATCAGAAATCCACGTTCTGAGGAAGGACCACTTAACCCGAAATACTAACTGATTTCTGTCCACAGATGCTGCCAGACCTGCTGAGCTTTTCCAGCAATTTCTGTTTTTGTCCCATTCCATTCTCTCAGCTTCACAGTTTCCGTTGAATCAGTTTTGAATGTGCCACGCTCCACCTGGGTGCCTCCAAAATGACCTGCTTTGTCCTCAACTGAAGACTCCCCCATTTGTGATTGACTGGGCTGTCAGTGTCCGATCGATCTGCATACGTCTGTTCTCACCCCGTCCCTTCCCTCCCACAGCAATAACCGGGTTTCCCTTTTACTCATTTTGCATCCCACTTGAATCTGCATTCAAAGGTCCTGCTTTGTCTTTTCACCGCCTCAAGCAGGTTGCCATCACCAAACACAAGTGGACAAGCCACATCTTTTTCTGGCATGAATAATGGACAAGTGTCATAATTTCACAATGTACATCTTCAATGATGAGTTTTCCAATGAAGTATTAGTGTAATACAGCTTGTGGAGGAACCGGAAAACCTCCTGCACTTTACCACACGTGTAAAGATACCAGAAGTTGATGTCTGTTTTTGCATAACATTCCTGAATCTGCTTTTAAGTCACATGTTTCTCAGTTCTGTTAAGATCCCAGTTGACGTTTATGACTGAACAAGTCAGGTCCCTGACTAAAACCTGACTTGATTGATAATATTTTGAATTGTTTTGGTTTTAACCAAGTGGTTTCTTGCTGTAAAGTACACAAATGTTGTAGATTTTGCTTTAATAATTAAACAAGCTTATTAAAAAGAAATTTACATAAAATAGATTAAACTAACCATCTACCTCTTGCAATATAAAAGGTTTTCAAGCACTCAGTCAACATATAGTCTCATTAAACCTGAGCACTCCTCGATAAGTTGAAAAAATGAACAGCTTTTGTAAAGTACCCAAAACACATCTTGGTACTGTCCTCAAAAGCATCATTTGTACAATATTTAAACAGTGGAGTCTCTGTATCTAAGACCTTTGTAGACTTAAGCCTCTTTTGACTTCGTCCTATAGACTGGAACTGCGGATAGCTTTTATACTTCTGAGCTTAAATGTACTCAGTTGTAAGTAACTTCTTACTCAAACATTTCTCATCGGGGATTAAAATGTCTAAGAATTCTAGACTTCTCTCTAAGGCAATATTTCACTGTATCCTTGCCATCTCAGGATCACTGGTCAACACAGCCATTCTCACTCAAAGACTTTATATGACTTACACTTTGAGTATTGTGCAGTGAAACCAAAAGTCTCCCACTTTAGTCTACGGGGGTTTCCCTTAAACTTAAAAAACAGGCTCTAACAAGCCTTGAGACCCCATTATATACCTTGCTGGGTCATAAAACAATAAAGATACACATAAGTCATCCATTAGTGATGCACGAAATCACATTCACTTTAAACCCAGGTCTTGGAATTGTTTTAAAAAAAAACCATGCCTACTGAAATACTTTCAGTTCATAATAATTAAACTTCAGACAAAGTGCATAAGTTACTAATTCAAAGCCTGAAAACCCAAATGTAGAATAAATGATATCAAAGAAATATAAATAGATCAGTTTGCTCCCCAAGGGAATTTTGGGTCGACCGATAGCAGTGGACTGCAGCTCACCACCACCTCCCCAAAAGAAACTAAAAGTGGGTAATAAATGCTGGCTCAGCCAGTGATGCCCACATCCCATGAGTGAATTTTAAAATAAATTACAGAATCAACCATGTACGAGAAAGAAAAGTTTGAATGTGTAGGATGTTAGATTTCAGCTGATATTTAAAGTTTGAAGTTGATTAGTCATTGATACATTCTCACATGAGGTTGCAGGTAATACCGAAGAACAAAAGAAAATAAGCGACATATCTAAGACAGCAAAAAAGATCATTAACAGTAAAGAGGAGGCCGTGGCCTAGTGATTTTATTACTAGGCTATTAATCAGAGACCTAGGTAATGTTCTGGTTTCTGAGGTCAAATTCTGTCACGATTGAATTTGAAATCAATAAAAATTTGGAATTAGGTCTACAGTGCTGACCATGTTCCTGATTATTGAAAAGACTCAAATGCCCCTCTAATGTCCTTTAGCTTTAGGAAAGGAAATCTGGCATCCTTACCTGGTCTGGCCTACATGTGACTCCAGACCCACAGTATGGTTGACTCTTAACTGCTCTCTGGGCAATAAACACTGGCCTTTCCATTGACACCCACACCTTGTGGATGAATAAAAAAACATTAAACAAAAGTTTCAGCTTATTTCCAATGCTATCCTTTCCAGGTAAATCCCTGTTTCAATAGAGATTTTTTAATTGACTCCTTCCAGTATCTGTTTCTTGGATTTTGGCAAAATTTTATGACACCTTTCGGAGTCTGTTAGCATGAACCTCTTGTTGGATAGTTGGAGCATTCATGTGCTCTCAAGATATGGATTCTTTATCCAATAGCATTCCAGGTGTTTTCTTAGGTACTTGACTACAAACTGATGCACTTAGGTTAATGTCCAAATTATTTTCTGAGAATTTCGTCACCTTTTCAAAATCCATGTCACTTTTTTTCAAAAACAATAAATATTGAAACATGTATCTAACAATTAAAGCACTTCTGTGTATGTGCATGCATTGATTCTGTGTATAAACCATAGCCTTTATTGACTACCAAGCGTTAATGCACTGACTTCTGTGATCAAAGTTATATTAGCAATGGCCTTCTATATAAGATTATAATTGGATTGTAGCTGATCAATTTTTTTTTTTACAAGGACTTCAAAATATGGTAGAGCTTGAACATTTTCTACAAACCTTCCCCAACTTGAAGTATCAGCACTATTTCTGCAGGCACTTTCATACAGACACTTATTTCAAATGACAGGCAATGGTCCTAAAACATCCAGTAATTACACTGTAAACTCCATTCCCCTGATCTTGACAGCAGAATTGTAGACCCACAAAAAAAGACTTAAAATTCTGCTGGACTAAGGGAACTGGTTTTAGTTGTAAATCAGAACTGGCTCAAGGACACCAGTACATGTGTGGTTTGGAACCTCTCCAGTGTAGAAATAATAACCCATATTATGTTTTAGTAAGCGAGCCTTCTTTGTTCACGAGAAAATTCCATCTGCTCTTAACTTGCATGTAGGGTGTGCTTATTTTCTAGGAAATGATTGCTGTTATTTGATGAAAGGCATACTCATTCAAATTTTTTGTAAAGAAATAAAGAAGTGAAATTTTCAAAAATCTGATTTTTAGGAGTACTCTTTGCATTTTAATTGTTTTCACTTTAAGACTTAGAAAATGATGACTAGCTGTAGTAAATTAATTAAAAGGGAATAGACTCATAAACATGAGAAACTGGAACCTGAGACGTGACTGTTAAGATGCAGACTATTAAGTAATTGCTTCTAGCAATGAAATTATATTTTATTTTCAGTGCAGTGATTGAAGATCTTGGGGTAGTGGGGGGCGGAGGTTAGTGGGCAGGCATGGGGCTGAGAGATTAATGGGAGGGGGGCTGGGGCTGGGGGGAATAGGTAGATGAAGGTAGAGGATGATGGTAATAGGTCAGAGCTGAGTGTGGTAGGTAGGTAGGAAGATGCTCAGGTCAGACAGTTCAAGAAGGCACTGCTGAGTTGGAGGGTTGGATCTGGGATAAGGTGCAGGAAGGGGAGAAAACTGGTGAAGTTGACATTAATTCCATGTGGTTGGAGGATCCCAAGGCAGAAGATGAGGCATTCTTCCTCCAGTTGTTGGGTGGCTAGGATTTGGCAGTGGAGGAGGCCCAGGCCTTGGAAGTCCTTGGCAGAGTGGCAGGTGGAGTTGAAGTGTTCGGCCACAGAGTGGTGAGGTTGTTTAGTGCATGTGTTCCAGAGATGTCCTCTGAAATGTTATGCATGTGGCATCCTGCCTCCCCAAAGTAGAGGAGACCACATCGAGAGCAATGGATGAAGTAGATAAGGTGTTTGTGCAGGAAAATCTCTCCAAGTAATTTAATAAGCCAAACAGAATTTTGCCCTTTATTGTAAAGGGTAGAGTATAAAAATAGGGAAGTCTTGCTAAAGTGTTACTTCCAGGGCATTATTGTAACCACACTGAGAGGAGTGTGCACAGATTTAGTGTAACCATAAGGAGGAACCTGCTTGCATTAAAAACAATTCAAGAAGATTCATTTGTTTCTTGTAATGAACTACAATTAATCCTGAAAAAGGGTCACTGGATCTGAACATTAATTCTGTCTTCTGTCAACTGATACTGCCTGACCTGATTTTCTGATTTTGTTGGCAAAGATTTTGGGCCTATACTTGGGAGTGTGGAACAATGAGAGGTGATCTTTTTGAACAGAGATTTTTTGAGTGGACCTGATAGGAAGAGGACTTTTCCTCTCCTGGATGAATTTAGAATGAAGTGGGACAGTTTGCAAAGGAGGAGCCTCCCAATTAAGACAGATGAGGAATTTCTTTTAAATGTCATTAAAATTTGGAATTCCCTCCTGGTGAAGGATGGGGCAAGTCTCTAAATTGGATTATTGATTTGGAGTTGAGCATCATCAGGAGCAGGCAGTAAAGTGAAGTTAAAGTCACATCAGACCAGCAAGAATCTTATTGACTGGCAATATAATTTTGAGGGGACAAATGGCTTCATCCTGCTACTATTTCTTGTGTTTGTATGTTGAATGGCTACTTTTAAAATCAAGGGACAGATTACCCCTGCTACAGACTTCAGGGCTTGTTGATTTTGAATTTTAGCACTATCTTTGCATCCAAGCACAGCATAGGATGCCTGAATTTTAGAAACTTTAAATAGACTTGTCTGACAGATTCAATAGTAAAAGATTGATAAGAGTTAGAATATTTTATAGATTCAAACTTTCAAATTGATAATTGACTATATAGTAGTAGCTGTGGTTATTTTTGCATTGAATTTAAGGCACCACAGGTTGTAAATAAACTTTCCTATTCCTGAAACTAACCCTTCAACGAGAGAGAGAGAGCATTCTTATTAATCTGACAAGATGGAGCAAAATGATGCAGGACTATTTTACAAGGTGTGTTTTGTGAATTATATTGGCTTCAATGATTGAAGCTGCATGGATGAGGTGGGCAAATGTCTGAGTTCAATTGAAATAGTGCTTTATTTGTCATAATATAAATAAACAATTCAATTTTCTGTTTGTAGTTAGGATGTTCTTAAGAGCTGAGGCACAAAATGTCTATGGATTGTCCTGATTGTATTGTGTAGTATTTAAGTAGCTATCCAATTGTTACTGTCTAGAAATCCTTTTAGATGGGTCAATGACTTGATTTAATATAATTTGAAGTACGTATAGAGTTGTGCAGTTTTCTATTTAGCTCTTATTCAGAATAGTACCTAGAGTTGGTCTAAATTTTATAAGCATCAAAGTAAAATCCTGCTAGGAAGAAATTAATTGTTGGGCTGATAACTAGTAAATATTGTTACAAGCGAGCTCAGTTTCTCAATGTTCCTTTCAACTTCAGTGGACGTTTAGCAATGCGAGAATCTGTTATGAAAGATGCTAGTTGGAGTAATATTAAGCTGCATTGTGCCAGGTGAACAGTTGTGCAGTGCAGATGGCGATAGAAATAATTCAATGACACATCTACCCCCGGGACATGCACCAAAACCAATTTGTTTGCTCCGGATAAATGCACTGATTCCTTGTATTTTGAACCCTTGCACATGTAATGTTTTCTATTCTTTTTCAATGAAAAACAAACACATCTTTTTACCGTTTTCTGCTATTCCTTGTATTTCTCTGTTCTGACTCCTTCCTGCATTTTTTGATCATGATTGGTCCTTTACAAGGAGGGCGTAGCATAGTGGTAATGTCATTGAGCTCATAATCCAGAGGCCTGAGCTAAAGCACAGGAGCCAAGGGTTCAAATCTCAGCATGGCAGCTGGTGAAATTTGTTACAATCCTCATCCAAATGCCAAGTTTATATTGCATTGGAATTTCAGATTAGGAGTAGACCATTTATTCCATCAAATCCTAACCTCTTCCGACACACGTAGAATATCAAATCCTGAAAGCCTATCAAACCAATCTCGTTTATTTCTCCTCTTTATTATAGTAATTCGATGTTTTCACAGCCTTTTTGCTAATACTAATTTCCTTAAATCTCTCATTCTCCTTAGTCCCTTCAATCTCCTAATTTGAGGAGATTGATTGATTGAAGCTTCCTCCGTAATTGCAGACACACAGTAATCATCAGAAAACTTAGATTAGTTAGATGCAACTGCTCTGAGAGCTCATATACCCTGAGAGAGGGAGCAGCAACTTTTATATTTTTTAAAAAGCTGACAGTGAGAGATCCAGAAGACCGGCTAATAAAATAATTGTGTGGGATTCAGTGGTTTTGGATAAAGAATAATCTGCCCTAATAATCAGTAGGTATTATTTAGGGTGTAGGTTTGCTCACTGAGCTGTAGGCTTGATATCCAGACGTTTCTTTCCTGGCTAGTTAATATCATCAGTGGCGACTCCAAGTGAAGCGAAGCTGTTGTCTCCTGCTTTCTATTTATGTTTGTCCTGGATGGGGTTCCTGGGGTTTGTGGTGATGTCATTTCCTGTTCATTTTCTGAGGGCTTGATAGATGGTATCTAGATCTATGTGTTTGTTTATGGCATTGTGGTTGGATTGCCAGGCGTCTAGGAATTCTCTGGCATGTCTTCTAGTGTCATCCTCACTCACATTGTGTAATCTTGCAAGCGGTCTTCAGTGATCCCTGAACTGCCTTGAGTTACCTATTGTAACTGTATAATAAGTCTACCCTACTATTGCTGGGCAGAATTGAATGTTACATGGTCTTTGAGACCATCAGTGGTCATATTGACCATTAAAACAGAGGGCCGGTATTTTTTATTAATGTGTTCACAGATGCTATGACACACGTTTGGAGCAGGTAGGACTTGAACCCAAGCTTGCATAGCTCAGAGGTAGGAACATTACTACCACACCATAAGACCCCTTGAGGGTTGCAGTTTCACAGCATGCTGGAAGTGACATTATAATTTCAAAGTTAATAAATCTGAAGTACAAAAATTGTGCCTGTAATGGTTACCATGACAACTGTCACCAATTATTCAGGGGAAAAGGGGAGGAAGTCTGCCATCTTCACTCAGCATGGCTTATTTATGACTCTAAACCCTTAACTAACCTCTGGAATGGTATAATAGGCTACTCAATTCAAAAAGTGTTGGCAACAGTAGCTGACTGTGCCAGTGATGAGTGCATCCCATGAATGAATAAACAAAAACAGCTATTTGTGTTGCCCATAGTTGGGAATATCAGAAGTCTGTTCAAGCCTTGCGTTGTCAGTGTCAGAGCCCATTTGGTCCTTGGGAACGTGAGGGGCATTTTACCCTAAACTTTTGGGGTTAAAGGCCAACTTTTATTTCCGTTCCAGTTGGATATTTAACAGCCCACAATGCTATTCTTTCAGTGAAAGTTCTACTTGTAATTTAGTTTTAACTAGCAGGTTTGGCCTTTTCTGTTTTTTTTGTTGTTTTGGGTGGTGGAATCTAGAACTTTTCTTTATTAATTCAAACATCAGAAGTTTGTAAGCATGGCTTTTTAGTTTGCAAGTATTAATGTACACTACAGAGGAAGGTTAGCCTCACTATAAGTTATCTAAAGCATGCAGCAGCAGAATAAGTATTGCCATTAAGTCGGTGAATACAGGAATCTGATGAATTCACATTCTTTGGGGTTCACTTTTTGGATCCCTTGGGATTTGGAGTCACCAACATGCGAACCAGTGGATTCATCAAATCTTATTGCATGTGATAATCGGATGCACTGAGCAACATTAAAAGCTTTCAAAATGTATTGGCGTAGGTGATCGCCTCTAAAGCACTATGCTATGACATCATAGGTGAGCATTTGTCTTTGCTGTAGGATTTTTAATGATACAGAGTCTATATCAGTATGTGCATTCTTCAGACTTACTTTTACTCTTCGGGTGACACCTTAGAGTGAAGTCAATTAGAGGTGGCAGTGGTGCAGTAGTAATGCGAATGGACTAGTAACCTAAACCTCTGGCCAATGTTCTGGGGACACAGGTGTGAATCCCACTATGGCGGATGGTGAAATTTTAATTACAGTTTTAAAAACTGGAGTAAAGAACTGACTGGCAACGAGATAACCATTGTTGGTTGATGAAGAAGAAAAAAAGCCTCTGTAGAGAGCAATCAAGGTTGGGCAATGAATATTAGCCTAGCCAGTGATGCTCAAGTTCCATGAATGAATAAAAATAATCAGGAATTAAAAGGGAGTGAGGAATTGTAATAACTAGGGAAGTGGAACTGAGCAAATTGTGAACCCACAATTCTAACAAATTTCTGAGTTCTGATGGGCTTTTAAGAGTCAAAACAGAAGTGGTTAGTGAGATAGTTGATGCATTGATTTAAATTTGGTAAAATTTCCTAGATTTAAGGAATAGTCCAACACAATGGAAAATAGTGAATAGACCTAGTCAGTGACTTTTACTTTTAAAATGAATTTCAGTACTTTGTGCAAATGACCAAAATTCAGGTGTGACCCCAGAAATACCAATACAGTGTTTTATAACCCAATGAGAACGAACAACTGCGACCAATTATGTTAAGAGCATTATAACAAGCACAGTACAGGACAGCATATTGATCTTGTGTAAAACATCAACCCTTGGACTCTAGCCAAAATATTTAAATACTTCCATTTGTCACCTGTTTACTGCTGAAATCGAACTCAACCCAGTGCAGACCTCCTCATTCAAAGTTTCAACTCCTTATGTTTGCACTGAATAACAAAAACACTGATAAAAATTCTTTATATGCTACTTTTGGGATCGAGGCTGGCAGGATCCAGGCTTGAAATTCTACAATTAATTGATCTATTGCTGGAGACAGGTAGCAAGGCTGTTTTTGGCAGTTGAGTTTTAACTGGTCAAATATAACTCATGTATCAGTTAGCTTCGATCTTTTGGCTAATTATTTGGCCTCTGAGAATCTTTCTTCTACATGTGTATATACAGCAATTATGTTTGGTGATGTTATAAATGCAAAGTTGGTTTTTCATTTGCTAAAACCATAATGAAAAGCAATAAAGTGCAGAGAGTGAACATCCCCAACCAGAAGAATCCCACCATCACCCCTTAACAGCATTTTGGTGTAACAAGCCAGGATAGGGCTTATACAATTAATCATACATAGTCCAAGGGAGAAGATTACACATGATGGTAAGCTAGCCAGTAATATAAAGGAAGAATGTAAGAGTTTTTTTAGATATATATATATATATTTAAAACAAGGCAAAAGTGGACATTGGACCACTGGAAAATGATCCTGGAGAGATAGTAGTGGAGAACAAGGAAATGGGTGAGGAACTGAATAATTACATTGCGTCAGTCTTTATAGCAGAAGATGTGAGTGATATCAAAAATTCAAGAGTGAGGGGTCAGAGCTGGGTATGGTGGCCATCACCAAGAAGGTGCTAGAAAACTGAATGGCCTGAAGGTGGATAAGTCACCAGGACCAGATGGGCTACACCATGGAGTTCTAAGGGAGGTAACTGAAGAGATAATGGAGGCGTTATTGGCAATCTTTTAGGAATCACTAGAATCAGGAATGGTCCCAGAAGACTGGAAATCATTAACGTGACACCCCGTTTAAAAAGATGAAAGATTACAGACTGATTAGCCTAAACTCGGTCATGGGTAAGATCCTGGAATCCATTGTGAAGGGTGAGATTTCTGAATACTTGGAAGTGTATGGTAAAAAAGGACAAAGTCAGCATGGTTTCATCAAGGGGAGGTCATGCCTGACACGTTTTCTAGTATCCTTAGAGAAAGTAATGAGCAGGTTTAGACCAAGGAGACCCACCTGTACTTCAAGAAAGCCTTTGACAAGGTGCTGCACAGGAGGCTGCTGAGTAAGATAAGAGCCCATCGTGTTAGAGGCAAGGTGCTAGCATGGATAGAAGCTTGGCTGTCTGGCAGAAAGCAGAGAGTGGGCATAAAAGGGTCCTTCTCAGGATAGCAGCCAGTGACAAATGGTGTTCTGCTTGGCTCAGTGTTGGGACTGCAACTTTTTATTTTATAATTTAACAATCTAGATGAATGAACTGAGGGCATCCTGGCTAGATTTGCGTACAATACAAAGATGGTAGAGGGGCAGAAAGTATTGAGGAGGCATGGAGGCTGCAGAGGAATTTGGACAAGTTGAGAGAATGGGCAAAGAAGTGGCAGATAGAATACAACTTGGGCAAGTGTAAAGTCATGCACTTTGGTAGGAAGAATAGAAGCATAGACGACTGTCTAAATGGGGAGAAAACTCAAAAGTCTGAAGTGCAGAGAGACTTGGGAGTTTTAGTCCAGGGCGCACACAAGGTAAACTTGAAGGTGAGTTAGTGGTTAGGAACGCAAATGCAATGATGGCATTTATTGTGAGATGGTTTGAACATGAAACCAGGGATGTACTTTTGAAGCTCTGTAAGGCTCTGGCCAGACCGCATTTGGAGTATTGTGCGCAGTTTTGGGCCCCATATCTCAGAAAGGATGTATACTGGCTTTGGAGCATGTTCAGAGGGGATTCACGAGAATGGTCCCAGGAATGAAAAGCTTAGCATATGAGGGATGTTTGGGGACCCTGGGTCTATATTTGAAGGAATTTAGAAGGATGAGGGGGAACCTAATTGAAACATAGAGAGTATTGAATGGCCCGAACAGAGTAGATGTTGGGAAGATGTTTCCATTGGTAGGAGAAACTAGGACCCGAGGGCACAGCCTTAGAGTAAAGGGAAGACCTTTTAGAATGGAGATAAGGAGAAACTTCTTCAGCCAGAGAGTGGTGAATCTATGGAATTCATTGCCACAGAGACTGTGGAGGCCAGGTAATTGAGTATATTTAAGACTGAGGTAGGTTCTTGAATATCAAGGGGAGAGAGTGGAAGAATGGGGTTGAGAAACTTATTATTCATGATTGAATGGCTGAGCAGACTTGATGGGCTGAATGGCCTAATTTCTGCTCCTATGTCTTATGTAATTCTTTGAAGTTTGTATCTCCTGATAGACAGGGTGGTTAAAAAGGCGTTTAACAAGCTTACATTCATTGCTCAGTCCTTTTGAGTACAGGACATCGGTGAGGCCTCTTCTGAAGTACTGTGTCCAGTTATGGTCACCCGGTAGTAGGAAGGATATTAAGCTGGAGAGGGTACAGAAGAGATTAACCAGGATGTTGCCAGGTGTGGAAGGTTTGAGTTATAAAGAAAGGCTGGATAGGCTGGAACTTTTCTCATTGGAACATAGGAGGCTGAGAGACGATCTTATAGGAATTTTTAAAGTAATGAGGGACATTGCTAGAGTTCATGGTAGTTTCTTTTCCCTAGGATGGAGGATTTCAATTTCAACGTTTTTAAGGTGAAAGGCGAGAGATTTAAAGAAGATGTTAGCAAATTTTTTTGAGTGGGTGGTTCATGTATGCAATGAACTTCCTGTGGAAGTGGAGTATGTGGGTACAATTACAACATTTAAAAAACATTTTTGATATGTACATGAAAAGGAAAGGTTTGAAGCAATATGGGCAAGGAGTGAGCAGGTTTGACCAGTTTAGTTTGTGATTATATTTGGCATGGACTGGGTGGACCGAAGGGTCTGTTTCCGAGCTGTATGACTCAATCAATGGCAATACTGTTGCTGAATACTCCATGTCAATATCCTAGGGTTTAGCATTAACCCGAAACTCCTATTGGAATAGGAATAGAAATACTGTCTATGAGAGCCGACTGAAGACTGTGAATTCTGCAGTGAATAACTAACCACCTGATTCCTAAACCCCTGTCCGCCATCTACGAAGCATAAATCAGGAGTGTGGTGAAATGCCTTTGACTTGCCTCGGTGGGTGCAGTGCACCCGACATTCAAGCAGGCCATGATGAGAAGGTGCTGGTGTTGGATTGGGGGTACAATGCTCCGGAAACTAGTATTTCCTAATAAACCTGTTGGTCTATAACCTGATGCTGTGTGATTTTTAACAATATTCAAGAAACTCAACATCATCTCAGACAAAAAAGCTTGCTTGAATAGTAACCAACAGTACCAGCTTCAACGGTCACTCTTTACACCTGGCATAGTGATGTAACATATGTACTGTCTTCAAGGTGCTCTGCAGCAATCGCTCAGCCTCCCTCGAAAGCACCTTCCAAACCTGTGACCTCTGCAACCTAGAAGGATAGGTACTGCAGATGCGTGAGAGCACCACCGTTCCAAGGGAACTTGGAATGAGATTATTGTTCCCTTACTGTGCTGGATCAAATCCTGGAATCCCCTTCTTAACAACTTTTGTGGGTGCGCCAACACCAGGCTGGCTGGCTGACTGCAAACATGCCAGAAGACTGCTCACCAACATTTTCCCAAGGGCGGTTAGGAATGGGCATTACATGCTGATGTAGCCATGACTCGGGCATCCCATGAAAGAATCATTTTAAAAAAAAAATTGACTTGAAACGATGCATATTTAAACTTGCTTGTGGTGATGTCTTCTGCTGAATAGTTCAGACATGAATCTTTTATCCAAACCTTAATTTCAAACGAAACCCAAGTTCTGGGGACAATTGCTGTAGTCTGACTCTTCCAACAGTAGATGGCAGCCTTAATCATTCATTGAAGGGAACCTCCCTGTTTGGATGAGCAAGTTCCCTTGTATGTATGTGATTGTGTGGAAAGCTATTACTGTATCAATGTCCAGAAGTATCTGAATCTAAGAAAGTCAAATAAAGCCAGCTAAACTGTACTACTCAGACTAGTAGACTTTCTTTGATCCATGTTCTTTACATATTCAGGAGCAAATATTTGTTCACTGTTAATGGGAAAAAGAGGACTGTATTCACTCTCTAATTCACATTCTTCCATTAGAATGGTTTTATCTGGCCACTAATGCTGGTAACTTGGAGATAAAAGGATTATGTGACTATTACTGCAGGAATATGTCCACCTAGAGTTGGCAGACTTTACACTAGCTGAGGCAGGTTATACACAAACCTTGCAAGATGTATGTTTTGCCATTTGTTCAGAACTCCATAAAATATGAAGTGCTAACTCTGGTTGAACTTGTGTTCAAATTAAAGTGCCTGCCTTAACATTACCAAAGATGTAAGAATCTGCTTTCGTAATTTTGGATTCATCCATTACTGATTTTACAATCCAAACCTTTTTGGAACCTCTCGAGGGAAAAGGTCTATTAGGCCAAACCAGAAACAGAAAGACAAGTTAGGCAAAGTTGCTTAAATATAGACTGTGATAATCCAAAAACTGCCCTTTGGCCGAGTTCCTAATCCAGCAAATGGTAAGTTTAAACTCTATGCAAGAGAGTGCTTTCATTGTCCCTTGAATTTCTTATTATTTCCAACTTCTGAAAGCTGCTACACCTTTTTTCTTCTAACTTTTCAGCTTTAAAACCATTTTTAAAATGATGCAAATAAGCTTAGTGTGCTTGATGAAACAAATCTAATGAAGCTCATTATAATATTCAAAATCAAAGAAGTATCCTGCTCCCAGGTTGCTACAAGGCAAAACACACAATTTGCTTAGTAACTTTCCTACAAAGATTCAATGCTTCTGACAGTTGGCCAAGCTTAAGAGGTTACTGTAAAGGGTCAAATACTGTTGTACGACATTTCTGCAAGCCCTGTTGCCTTCAAAGCACTATGTAGAAAGACAGCATTTTCTGTTTTGCCGCAAAGAAAATATTTCTGGAACACCAATTAAGCAAGGTTGCACGTGTTATGCATAAGTACTTAAGCTGTAGTGTTAATTTATGCTATAATTTTCTTAACTTCTTTGTACATGAATAAGAAAGGTTTAGAGGGATTGGGCCAAATGCAAGCAAGTGGGGCACTAGTTTTATTTGGGAAATTTGGTTGAAGGACTTTGGCTGAAATCTTGACTCTCCTGCTCCTCAACTGCTGCCTGACCTGCTGTCCTTTTCCAGCACCACACCTTCGACTTTAATCTCCAGCATCCGCAGTCCTCACTTTCGCCTCTCATCAGAACGCCAAGTTTCATCAACAAAAGAAAACTTTAGTTTTGGTTCTGTTCACACAATATTTTTAATTCACTCTTGTTCAAACAACAATTGTGAAATATTGAATAAATGATGTGGTGGAATTTATGGAGAATTTTTAAGTAATGAGCAGGATAACCTTAAAATAAAAAGCAATCGGAGCTTTCTCTGAAAAAAACGTTTGCACGTGAAATGGCTGATAAAGTATTTCCAGTTTGTATGAAAAAATGTTAATTTGCACCAGCGAAGTTTTTATCACTTTTGACTTTGTCCTCCTTTGTGTAAATTTGTGCTTTCCTCCTTCAGCAATCTTTATGTTAGCATTCTACAGTGTGTACCGTTTGACGAAATAATTGCAGTTCGGAGTTTTCTACTTGCATAGAAAGTCAGTGGCATTCATAGCAAGCATTTTTTCATAAGATGTAGGTATTGGTGGAAGACCAATACGCACCGCAATTCACAAAGCAACACCATCCAGGCTCTCAAAAAAAATCGCAACATTGTCATCAAACCAGCAGATAAAGGAGGAGCCATTGTCATTCAGAATAGAACAGATTACTGCAAGGAACCAGGAACACTACAGGCAACTACCAGCTGATCCGACCAAAGAACACACCAGTGGACTCAGCATATTGATCAGGACTTTGAATCCAGTCCTTCAGAGTTCCCTACGTGCCCTCATCCCACATAGTTCTCGTGTAGGTGACTTCTACTGCCTAAAATGTGTTGCTGGAAAAGCGCAGCAGGTCAGGCAGCATCCAAGGAGCAGGAGAATCGACGTTTCGGGCATGAGTCCTTCTTCAGGAATGAGAAAAGTGTGTCCAGCAGGCTAAGATAAAAGGTAGGGAGGAGGGACTTGGGGAAGGGGCGTTGGAAATGTGATAGGTGGAAGGAGGTTAAGGTGAGGGTGATAGGCTGGAGTGGAGGTGGGGGCGGAGAGGTCAGGAAGAAGATTGCAGGTTAGGAAGGTGGTGCTGAGTTCAAGGGATTTGACTGAGACAAGGTAGGGGGAGGGGAAATGAGGAAACTGGAGAAATCTGAGTTCATCCCTTGTGGTAGGAGGGTTCCTAGGTGGAAGATGAGGCATTCTTCCTCCAACTGTCGTGTTGCTATGGTCTGGCGATGGAGGAGACCAAGGACCTGCATGTCCTTGGTGGAGTGGGAGGGGGAGTTGAAGGGAGTTGAGGGGGAGTCAACCAACCCAACCACCCCGTGGCTCAACACTTCAACTCCCCCTCCCACTCCACCAAGGACATGCAGGTCCTTGGCCGCCTCCATCGCCAGAACATAGCAACACGACGGTTGGAGGAAGAACACCTCATCTTCCGCCTAGGAACCCTCCAACCACAAGGGATGAACTCTGATTTCTCCAGTTTCCTCATTTCCCCTCCCTCACTCTCTCCCTCACTCTCTCCCTCACTCTCTCCCTCACTCTCTCCCTCACTCTCTCCCTCACTCTCTCCCTCACTCTCTCCCTCACTCTCTCCCTCACTCTCTCCCTCACTCTCTCCCTCTCTCTCACTCTCTCTCACTCTCCCTCACTCTCCCTCACTCACTCACTCTCACACACTCTCTCTCACTCTCACTCACTCACTCTCACACTCTCTCTCTCACTCACTCATCTCTCTCTCACTCCTCTCGCACACTCTCTCTCTCTTTCTTTCTTTTCTTTCTCTCACTCACACACTCATCTCTCACTCACTCATCTCTCTCCCTCACTCCCTAACTCTCCCTCACTCTCTCCCTCTCACTCTCCCTCTCTCTCACTCTCCCTCTCTCTCACTCTCCCTCTCTCTCACTCTCCCTCTCTCTCCCTCACTCTCTCCCTCACTCTCTCCCTCACTCTCTCCCTCACTCTCTCCCTCACTCTCTCCCTCACTCTCTCTCCCTCACTCTCTCTCCCTCACTCTCTCTCCCTCACTCTCTCTCCCTCACTCTCTCTCCCTCACTCTCTCTCTCACTCTCTCTCCCTCACTCTCTCTCCCTCACTCTCTCCCTCACTCTCTCTCCCTCACTCTCTCTCTCACACTCTCTCTCACACTCTTGCTCTCGCTCTCGCTCTCTCCGTCTCTCGCTCTCTCCGTCTCTCGCTCTCTCCGTCTCTCGCTCTCTCCGTCTCTCGCTCTCTCCGTCTCTCGCGCGCTCGCTCTCGCGCGCTCGCTCTCGCACTCTCTCTCTCGCACGCTCGCTCTCTCCCTCGCTCTCTCCCTCCCTCGCTCTCTCCCTCCCTCGCTCTCTCCCTCCCTCGCTCTCTCCCTCCCTCGCTCTCTCCCTCCCTCGCTCTCTCCCTCCCTCGCTCTCTCCCTCCCTCGCTCTCTCCCTCCCTCGCTCTCTCTCTCTCCCTCGCGCTCTCTCTCTCCCTCGCGCTCTCTCTCTCCCTCGCGCTCTCTCTCTCCCTCGCGCTCTCTCTCTCCCTCGCGCTCTCTCTCTCCCTCGCGCTCTCTCTCTCCCTCGCGCTCTCTCTCTCCCTCGCGCTCTCTCTCTCCCTCGCGCTCTCTCTCTCCCTCGCGCTCTCTCTCTCCCTCGCGCTCTCTCTCTCCCTCGCGCTCTCTCTCTCCCTCGCGCTCTCTCTCTCCCTCGCGCTCTCTCTCTCCCTCGCGCTCTCTCTCTCCCTCGCGCTCTCTCTCTCCCTCGCGCGCTCTCTCTCCCTCGCGCGCTCTCTCTCCCTCGCGCGCTCTCTCTCCCTCGCGCTCTCTCTCTCCCTCGCGCTCTCTCTCTCCCTCGCGCTCTCTCTCTCCCTCGCGCTCTCTCTCTCCCTCGCGCTCTCTCTCTCCCTCGCGCTCTCTCTCTCCCTCGCGCTCTCTCTCTCCCTCGCGCTCTCTCTCTCCCTCGCGCTCGCTCTCTCCCTCGCGCTCGCTCTCTCCCTCGCGCTCGCTCTCTCCCTCGCGCTCGCTCTCTCCCTCGCGCTCGCTCTCTCCCTCGCGCTCGCTCTCTCCCTCGCGCTCGCTCTCTCTCTCTCTCTCTCGCTCTCTCTCTCTCTCTCTCGCTCTCTCTCTCTCTCTCTCGCTCTCTCTCTCTCTCTCTCGCTCTCTCTCTCTCTCTTAAACCCCCATCCCAAACAGACAGACACACATAAAAGCCCACATGTACATATACATTTATGGGGTGAATTTGTACTTGCAGAGTTTCAATGTACTTTGCTCAAAAACTGCCTGAATCCATGTGCGATTCTGTTAACTCACTTTTTAGATTAGAATCAGTCTAAACATTATGGCACCGACAGGGAACACAGGGCTAACACCTTCAACATCTTATCTGCGCTGACACCAACTGTTACATTAACCTGAGAGTGTAACTTTTTAAAAAAAAATTTTGTGATTTACATATGAAAGAAGTGAAACTATCATGGTCATTCTAACAGATGAGAGACCTAACAAACAATCAAGGTATTTTTCAATGTATAGTTTCAGTTACATCACACTGTAAACCTCTGCTATAAATTCTGTGTCTTACCATTGTGTACTCCACAACCAACTGATGAAGGAGCAGTGCTCCGAAAGATAGTGCTTCCAATTAAACCTGTTGTACTCTAACTTGGTGTTGTGTGATTTTTAACTTGGTGGAAGACCAGCGTTTGTTCATCCTCCAATTGCCTGCCTGGAACTGCTGGAGTGTTTGGGTGAAATGATATCCACGATGTTGTTAGATAGGGGGTCTCAGGACCTCAGCCCAGCAATGATGAAAGAATGATGATACATTTCCAGGTGAGGATAGCATGACTTGGAGGCAAACATGCAGATGGTAGCATTCACTTGCTACCTTTTCTAGTTGGTAGACATGAAGTTTGAAAGATGCTAGCTGATGATAACAATGGAATGGATGTGAACATTGGGATCAAACAGTACTTATTTAGCAACAATCTATTCACTGCTCAGTGTAGGTTTCTCTCAGGGCCAGTGGACTTCAAACACAGAACATAGAAAAATACAGCGCAGTACAGGCCCTTCGGCCCTCGATGTTGCGCCGACCGAAGCCTACCTAACCTACACTAGCCCAATAACCTCCATATGCTTGTCCAATGCCCGCTTAAATGACCATAAAGAGGGAGAGTCCACCACTGCTACTGGCAGGGCATTCCATGAACTCTCAACCCGCTGAGTAAAAAATCTACCCCTAACATCTGTCCTATACCTACCACCCCTTAATTTAAAGCTGTGTCCCCTAGGAACAGCTGACTCCATACGTGGAAAAAGGTTCTCACTGTCAACCCTATCTAAACCCCTAATCATCTTGTACACCTCTATCAAATCTCCCCTAAATCTTCTTTTCTCCAATAAGAACAGCCCCAATTGCCTCAGCCTTTCCTCATACGATCTTCCTACCGTGCCAGGCAACATCCTGGTAAACCTCTTCTGCACTCGTTCCAATGCCTCCACATCCTTCCTATAGTATGGCGACCAAAACTGCACACAATACTCCAGATGAGGCCACACCAGAGTCTTATACAACTGCAACATGACCTCAGGACTCCGGAACTCAATTCCTCTAACAATAAAGCCCAGTACACCATATGCCGCCTTCACAGCACTATTTACCTGGGTGGCAACTTTCAAAGATCTGTGTACATGGACACCAAGATCCCTCTGCTCATCCACACTACCAAGTAGTCTACCATTAGCCCAGTAATCCATCATCTTGTTATTGCTACCAAAGTGAATGACTACACACTTAGCTACATTGAATTCCATTTGCCACCTTACTGCCCAGCTCTGCAACTTATCTATATCCCGCTGTAACCTGCCACATCCTTCTTCGCTGTCCACAACTCCACTGACTTTCGTGTCATCCGCAAACTTGCTCACCCAGCCTTCAAGCCCTTCCTCCAGGTCATTTATAAAAATGACAAACAGCAATGGTCCCAAAACAATTCCTAATCTAAAACCTCTAATGCACCCTCAATGCCATACCTCCGTAGTTTTTGCATTAGCCTGCCATGGGGTACCTTATCGAACGCCTTGCTAAAATCCATGTACACCATATCTACTGCTTTACCCTCGTCCACTTCCTTGGTCACCTTCTCAAAGAATTCAATAAGGTTTGTGAGGCACGACCTGCCCTTCACAAAACCATGCTGGCTATCCTTGATCACATTATTCCTATCCAGATGTTCATAAATCCTATCCTTTACAATTCTCTCTAAGACTTTGCCCACAACAGAAGTGAGACTCACTGGCCTATAGTTACTCAGGCTATCCCTGCTCCCCTTCTTGAACAAGGGGACCACATTCGCTATCCTCCAGTCTTCTGGCACTATTCCCGTAGACAACGACGACATAAAAATCAAGGCCAATGGCTCCGCTATCTCCTCCCTAGCTTCCCAGAGGATCCTAGGATAAATGCCATCAGGCCCAGGGGACTTATCTATTTTCATCCTTTCCAGAATTTTCAACACCTCTTTCCTACGTACCTCAAGGCCATCCATTCTAATCACTTGTGACTCAATATTCACATCAGCAACAGTGTCCTGTTCCTGAGTGAATACTGACGAAAAGTATTGATTTAGTGTCTCACCAATCTCTTCCGCCTCCACACACAACTTCCCACTACTATCCTTGACTGGACCGATACCTACCCTAGTCATCCTTTTATTCCTGACATACCTATAGAAAGCCTTTGGGTTTTCCCTAATCCTACCAACTAAGGACTTTTCATGTCCCCATCTCGCTGCTCTTAGCTCTCTCTTTAGATTCTTCCTGGCTACCTTATAACTCTCAATCACCCCAACTGAACCTTCATGCCTCATCTTTACATAGGCCGCCCTCTTCCCTTTCACAAGGGATTCCAATTCCTTGTTAAACTACGGCTCCCTCACAAGACCCTTTACTCCCTGCCTGACTGGTACATACTTATCAAGGACACCCATTAGCTGTTCCTTGAACAATCTCCACATATCATTTGTGTTCTTCCCTTGAAGCCTATTTTTCCAATCCACGCATCCTAAGTCATGCCTCACCGCATCATAATTTCCCTGCCCCCAGCTATAACTGTTGCCCTGCAGTGCACACTTATCCCTCTCCATCACTAGAGTAAAAGTCACCGAGTTGTGGTTACTGCCGCCGAAGTGCTCACCTACCTCGAAGTCTAACACCTGGCCTGGTTCATTACCTAGAACCAAATCTAGTATAGCCTCACCTCTTGTTGGTCTGTCTACATATTGTGTCAGGAAACCCTCCTGCACACATTGGACAAACACCGACCCATCTAACGAACTCGAGCTATAGCTTTCCCAGTCAATATCTGGGAAGTTAAAGTCCCCCATAACAACCACCCTGCGACTTTCACTCTTCTCCTGAATCATCCTGGCAATACTTTCCTCTACTTCTCTCGGACTATTAGGAGGCCTGTAGAAAACTCCTAACAGGGTGACCTCACCTTTCCTATTTCTAACCTCCGCCCAAACTACCTCAGATGGCAAGTCTTCCTCCATCACCCTTTCTACTGCTGTAATACTATCCTTGACAAGCAATGCCACACCTCCCCCTCTTTTCCCTCCATCTCTGACCCTACTAAAACATTTAAACCCTGGAACCTGCAACAGCCATTCCTGTCCCTGTTCTACCCATGAATCTGTAATGGCCACAACATCGAAGTCCCAGGTACCAACCCATGCTGCAAGCTCACCTACCTTATTTCTTATACTTCTGGCATTGAAGTATACACACTTCAAGCCACCTTCCTGTTTACAGGCACCCTCCTTCAAGATCGATGCCATGTTCCTAACCTCCCTACACTCAAGGTCCTTTACCCTAAAGCTTCAGCCCAGGTTCCCATGCCCCTGCAGAGTTAGTTTAAACCGTCCCAAAGAGCACTAGCAAACCTCCCCCCAAGGGTACTGGTGCCCCTCAGGTTCAGGTATAGATCATCCTGTTTATAGAGGTCCCACCTTCCCCAGAAAGAACCCCAGTTGTCCAGAAACCGGAATCCCTCCCTCCTGCACCATCCCTGTAGCCACGCATTTAACTGTTCTCTCTCCCTATTCCTCGACTCTCTATCACGTGGCACGGGTAACAAACCAGAGACGACAACTCTGTTCATTCTAGCTCTGAGCTTCCAACCTAGCTCCCTGAAAGCCTGTCTAACATCCTCACCCCTCTTCCTACCTATGTCGTTGGTGCCAACGTGGACCACGATCTGGGGCTGCTCTCCCTCCCCCTTAAGGACCCGGAAAACACGATCAGAGACATCACGTACCCTTGCACCTGGGAGGCAACATACCAATCGTGAGTCTCTGTTGCCCCCGCAAAACCGCCTATCTGTGCCCCTCACTATTGAGTCCCCAATAACTATCGCTCTACCTTTCTCCACCCCTCCCTTCTGAGCAATGGGGCCAGGCTCCGTGCCAGAGGCCTGAACCTCGTTGCTTATCCCTGGTAAGTCATCCCTCCCACGTATCCAAAATGGTATACTTGTTCTTGAGGGGAATGACCGCAGGGGGTCCCTGCACTGGCTGCTTCCTCCCACTCCCCCTCACTGTCACCCATCTCTCTATAACTTTCGGAGTAACTACTTCCCTAAAGCTCTGATCTATGACCACCTCTGCCTCCCGAATGATCCGCAGTTCATCCAACTCCAGCTCCAGTTCCCTAACACGGTCTTGGAGGAGTTGGAGATGGGTGCACTTCTTGCAAGTGTAATCAGGAGGGATGCTAATGGCTTCCCTCACCTCATACATGTTGCAAGATGAACATTGCACTGCCTTCGCTGCCATCCCTCTAAAAGGTAAACTTTAAAAACTAGATCTAAAGAAACAAACAAGCAAAATGCAGCACTTACCTGCTTATCACAACGGGTCGTATTATTAGGTTAGAGGAGGAGGGCGGGTGGGAGGCTCTACCCCTGTAGTGCCTCGGGTTCCTCGCCTGCGCACTTTTATAAGAAAAAAAACCTTCCCGGGTAAGCTAGTGCGACACCAGCTTCCGGGTCCACTAGGCACTTAAAAAAAACTTTAAATTTTAGCCGTTAAAAAAACAATAACTGGACTCTACCGCGACTTAAAAAAAACACCATCAGACAGCCGTTACCTGCTCTGCTGAGAGAGTGAGGCCAAAGGCTTGGAGTTGCGCGCTTTTATAAGAAAAAAAAACCTTCCCAGGTAAGCTAGCGCGACACCAGCTTCCGGGTCCGCTAGGCGCTTAAAAAAACTTTAAATTTTAGCCGTTAAAAAAACCTCATTACTGTTTTGATTGAGACTTGAACAAAAATGCTGAATTCCAAAGGCCAAGTGAGAATGACTGCTCTTGGCATAACGATGACATTTGACTGCATATGGCGTCTAGGAACCCTTGCAAAACTGGTGTCAAATGGAATTTGGGGAGGGCAGCTGGAACACATGCGCCAGCAGGTTCAGGGACAGCTTCTTCCTGGCTGCTATTAAACTGATAAATGAACTCTTTGGCCTCAAATAATGCTGATCTTGCTAATGTTGATCTCAGCTCGCACGTACCATGTGGAATGTAACTTGTATGTCTCTGTCAAAGTCTTTTTGATCTGTTTTTCCTTGCTTACAATGATCTGCCTGTACTGCTTGCAAACAAAGATGTTCACCATAATTTGGTACACATGACGATAAATAAATAAGTCAAAGATTCTCCACTGGTTGGAATCATACCTAGCAAAATGGAAGGGGTTGTGGCTTTGGAGGTTAAAATAATCTCAAATCCAGGACGTCACTGTAGTAGGTTCTCAGGCCTTAGCCCAACCATCTTTACCTTTATCAATGATCTACTCTTTGTCAAGTGGTGAGGAGTGGGGATTTTCGATGATGTTTTGGCAGAGTGATTGGCTTGCTAATCACAGCATTGACTTCTGCTTCGGGAAGTGACTCCTCATGTACTTAAGTTTCTGTCCATATGCAGCAAGACCTGGGCAACATTTGGGTTTGCACAGATAAATGGTAAACAAGTGGCAGACAATGACAATCCCAGTAAGACCTAACCTAATGATCACTCCTTGACTTTAATGGCACCAACGTTGCTGAATCCCCCATGATCAGCATCCTGCAGGTTATCATTGACCAGAAACGGAATGGACTAACCATGCAGATACTGTGGCTACAAAAGCAGAGTGGGGCTAAGTGTTCTCTGGGGTGTAAGTTCACGACCTAGAGCCCAAAAGCCTGTCTGCCATCTACAAGGGGCAAATAGTGTGATGGAGTACCCTTGGTACAATACAACAACAGTGCTTGACACCATCCAAGGAATCCATCACCCATTTGATTGGCACCACATTCCCTTCACCACTGAGAGACAACAGTGTGTACCATACACCAGATGCACTGCAACAACTCAACCTTTAATAGTGCCTTCCAAACCTGTGATCTCTAACAGCTGGAAGTACAAGAGCAATGGATGCATGGGGACACCATCACTTGCAAGTTTCTATTCAAGCACACACTGTCCTGCTTTGGAAAGGGGCTGAAGTTTCTTTTTTAAAAATGGGCTTTATTGAGATTTTTTTGAGGACTACTTTTTGATTTTCAGGAGCTAATTTTCATACTTTATTCTTGCACACCCCTACCTGAGGGGAGATATAGTCATGTTTTGACCGACACAGTGTTCTGTATTGCGTTGACAAATGTTGTTTTTGTGTTCTGTGGGTAATAAAGAAGTTAAGGAAAGCGTCAAACTTGAGGCAAAAACATATAATTAGTAAAAATGAATGGCAGGCCAGATTATTGGATTGAATCTATGAAAGCAACAAAAAATAGCTATTAAAGATTAATCAAAAGAAATTACAGCAAGGAAGGAAAAACAGACAGCATTATTTTCTACAGGTTTTGAAAAAGGAAAATAGTAATTAAAGCGATTGTTGATTCTTAAGTGAAACATGGGAGTTAATACAAGATAATAAGGAAGTAACAGATGAGATATTTTGCCATTTATCAGCATAGAAGGTATAAAAATTGTGGTAATAATTATAAATCAGAAGTTGGAAAGGAGAGAGGAACTTCGTGAAATTAAAATCGCAAGGCCATCAGTACCGAGCAAGCTGACGGAGCTGTGATTTGACATATCCTCAGGTTCTGATAGTCCTCATGCTACTTGGGTTGGTTAATGAGATTATTGTGGCAAATTTTGGAAAATCAACACCATTGCATAAGTCTGGAAAGATTTAATTAGACTGGAAAGTAGCAAATCTGTTCAAGAAGGGAGAGACATAGGAAGTTATAGACCAGTTAGCTTTATATTTGTCATGAGGAATGTATTTGAATCAATTATGCAGGAGGATATAGTTCGGCATATGGAAAATCTCGGGGTAATTAGGAGTCAGTACAACTTTGTGGAAGGGAAATCTGTTTAACCACTTTGTTGGAGTTCTTTGTTGGAGTTCTTTGTTGGAATATCATGCACTGTAGATAAAAGGGAACCTGTAGATGTATGTACTTTGATTTTCTGAAGCCATTTTCGAAAGTGTCAGTTGAAAGGTTATTGCGCTAAAATGAGATTATTATGTATGGGTAACGTACCAGCATAGATCAAAGATTGGTTTGCTGTTATAAAATAATTTGCATAATTGATCATCTTCCAATTGGATGGATGTGGGAAATTAAGTTATGCTGAGGTCTCACTTTTTGCAATTTGTGTAAATGACTTGGTGAGGAGACCAAAGGTGTGACAGCTAAATTTGTAGATGATGCAGATGATAAAGTATCTTGGTAAGAGGAGTGAATTTTGCAGATGGATGTATATAGGGTGAGTGAGTGGGCTATAATCTGGCACATTAGGTATAATGTGGGGAAAATGTGAATATATTTACTTTGGCAGGAAGCATAAAATAAATTTGCCTACCTAAACACTGCAGGTAACTGCAGATTTCAGAGGTGCAGATGATTTAGGTGTTCCAGTGTATGTATTGTGAAAAGTAGTGCACAAGTATAGCTAGAAATTTAAAAAGGCTAATAAGAATACTTTTATTTGTGAGGAATTAAACATAAAGGTGAGGATGTTATGTTTCACATACAAAGGAAATAAATGAGATCACATCTTGAATATTCTGTGCAGCTTTGGTAAATGTTTTGGAGGTAGTTCAGAGGAGGTCTATTGAATTGAACCTGGTATGAGCATGTTGTCTTGTGAGGGAAGGGTGGACAGGCTGGGCTTGTTGATGCTGGGGTTTAGAAGATTAAGAGGCAACTTGATTTTAGTCGTGATTTAGTCTTATGTGGTCTTGTGAAGGTAGACTCCTTTTGTGGATGTGCCCAAAACTTGGGGTGGATTTTTTTTTAAAATAAGGGGCTTCTAGGATAGAGATAAGAACTTTCTTATTGGGAGTTGAGACTTTGGAGCTCTATCTCTGAAGGCAGTGGTGGCAAGATCATTGGGTATTTTCAAGGCGCAAGTAGGTAGGTCTTTTTCAGGCAAGGTAATCAGGATTAAGTGGGTACGTGACATCCCAAACTAGGGATCTAAAATAGTAAACTGTTTAATAACTAATGTTGGTCTTTGAATTAGTATATTGTTGTTGCTTTCTTTATATGTTCTGAGCATTAATTTTGTGACATGTTGCCACAGTGAAAGAATGCAGCATTATTGAAGTAACTCCACAAAGGCCAGTGTCCTGTCACCAAGTGACTCTTTATTTATTGACATCTGCATAGTACATGACACTGACTCAGCTAGCTCCGAACTGGCTCTGAAAATGAACAGAACCCCTGTCACTCTTCTTCATACCAGACTCCCTGATTGGGGCTGTTAACCAATCATACTCTGAGGTCCACCTGGCTGTTCTCATTACAATCGTTAGTTACCCTATTGTCATGTGTTATTGTAATTTTCTGTAGTAGTTCTCACAGTAGGAAATATGACTGTTCTATTTGCAGAATACAATTGAAAGGAGCTTTTTTTAATCATATGGTGGGTCTGATTAGTAGACAGCTGTGGTTAGCAAAGCATAATGCCCTTGGTAGGGTCACAATAAAAATGGATCCCACGCAGACCAAATGCCAAATGGCTACAGCCAGCAGTAAACTGCTAGACCGGAGGATTCCAAAGAGTGTGTACAGTCACAGAGCCAGAGAGATGTACAGCAAGGAAACAGATCCTTCAGTCCAACTCATCCAGGATATCTTTCCTTGCGGTACACTTCTCTGACTCTGTAACTGTACATCCAGTTGTCTACTAATGTTAGCTTGCCAAACACACACAAATCTATATGTATATAGAAATATATATTGTATGTATACATGACAATCAGCAAAGCTCATGCTGCCACCCCTCAGAATGTGTTTCTATTTTTGTGAGTACCCATTATCAGCAATATCCAACTAGCATTGAGTGCTAGGCGTCTCACCCTAAACGTTCTTTCATGCAATTGTTCAAGGCATTTTTAAGACTTACAGCCAAACTCAGGATTGGTTCGACAGAATTAAGGCCTCATCTCCCAATAAGCCTGATAAGCCACCCCTGCACAGCTGATCAATCTAAACTATAGGGATTAAAAGGCTATGTTAATATTTTGTGATTAGCTGACATTTCTATTAATGTTTAAATGTTTAACGAATGCATTCTTAACCCTTTGAACGTATACCATTTTAGTTAATGTTTACATTCTATTCAAAAAATAGATGAGCCATAAATGAGTGAATTGCCTAAGTCTGCTCCTATTTCATATGTTTGTAATATAATCTGAAGTTGAAAGGGGGAAACTCCATGTAACTTGCTACTTAGGTGTATTGGACATTTCAGAACTTTTATTTTGTCTGTCCTTTAGAATGCTGAAAGCATAAGTTGGATCATTTCTTTTTTGCCTTTCGCCTTTGTAAATATATTCTGCCTTCATACCAGCCATTTTTTCCTTTTTCATGTCTTAATCGTTTGAATCGGAATACAGTGCAGCCTGAATGAGTCCCCCGAGCAAACAAGTAACTGTTCCATCCATGTTGAAGCAAAACAGCATCAAACAGTGCTCTTGCCAGTTTTATCAAAACCCATCTGCCAACACAGATTCTTGCACTAAACTGCTAGGATCTGCACTGTAATTGCTAGGAAAGAATTTAAATGCTATATCGAAATGCAGTTGATTTTTCTTTATCTGTGATGAAATGCTTTGAGATAATCAAAAAACAGCACTACCACTAGTGTCAGGTTTACCACAAAGATTGAGCAGCTTTATTTCTTGTAATGAGGATAGCAAAAGCATGAAGTGGAAAAATGGGTGATTCCAGGATTGGCAGTCATTGAAATCATTGTAAGCAGACCCTCCTATTTGCCTGTTGCTGAACACTTTGCAGATTGTTTGAACGTACAAAACCTATCCAAACATTCAGTTAGCATCTTTCATTGGAAGATGATCCTGTTCTTAACTAGATTCTGACTAGCTTCTGATTTTCACATTGGGTGTATGATGCAAATAAATCATAAATTATATGTGTCTGAAAGGCTTAATGGTAAGAAGTATCATAAGCACCACCCACTGTGGGCTAGTGGGCAAAATGACTTAGGATCTTGAAGCAATGGCACCTAACATCTGATCCTTTTCAATAAACAATAAAATATATAGTATGTTCTGCTATAACGTGGTAGTTGTGTTCTTATGCGGCCTCGTGTTATAGAAACTTGTGCAATAAAAACAACACAGTCTATGGGGCAAACAGTGGAGCAAACAACGAACCAAAATAATCAGGAAAAAAGCCGAACACAAATGACAGCATAGTCGAAGTAAATGTTAACATCATATATTTTAATGAAATAATGAATAAATTTAAACACTTTAAGGGGTTTAAGTTTGCTGAGTTACAGTACTTTCTTAAGACGGGCTGAGGATCAGCAGCATTATCATTACTTTCAGGTGCAGTTCTAGGTGCAGGGTTACGACGAAAGAAAATATTTAGTTCAGAAGTGGATGGCTGCGGTTCATTATCCTCAGATTGCTCCTTAGGTGTTGGCTTAAAATAGGCAGCTAGTTTTGTTGTTTTATCGTCGTCTTTTGTGAAGAAGCTGTTCATAGAGTGCTGGTTAAGACTTTATGCCACAAACTGCTGCCCTGCTGCATTGTAGTCATTGTCTTCTAAGAGCTGCAGCTGCTTTTCAACTTCCCTCAGGATAGAAGACGAAAGAGAAGTGGAAAGCTCTCATGGTGCTGCATCATGGACTTCTTCTTCATCTTCTCCAGCTTCACTTTCCCCGCAGCTAGCTGTTGTAGATCAGTCTCCACTTCTTCAAATACCACTTGCTGAATGAGCGAAGCAATGTTTTTTGGTTGCTGGAAGCTGATCTGACATTTCAGCGCCTTCAAAGTCATGGAGGAAAATGTGGGAGAAGCTTCTGCCAAGCTGCATGCAAGCAGTCCTTACTGACATCATCTCAGGCCTCCACAAAATGCCAGCAGCATTCTTAATGTTAGAGCTTTTCCAAAATTGAAGAACACTATTCATTATCCCCTTCAGTAACTGCACTCCGCTTCCTGAATGTGCACCTTAAATAATAAGCTTTAAAAGCTGCTATTGTACCCAGGTCCATGGGTTGAATGAGAGAGGTTGTGTTCAGAGGTAGAAATGGCATTTTGGTGAACTTTCTGAAAACTCCAATGGTGGGAGGATGGCTTGGTACATTGTCCAAAATGAGGAGAATTATTGAAATCCAAATTTTTCTCCTGCAATAAAATCTAAAAACATCGTCAAAACCATCAATAATAAGGTCAGAAAAAATTTACCCCATTTTTCAACCTGTTTTGTTTGACCTGAAGTAAACACTTAGAGTGGCCTTAAGGTGACCGGGGATGGAATCACATAATAGCCAACAAGAGTTTGTGTTTTAAGAAATATATCATTTTATCAATTCAGCAATTGTGTTACAGCCAAGTCGCATTGGTGAAATGTGCGTTATAGGAGAACAACCTGACTCTCATTATCTATTAGAGTCTTTTCTACATCGTCCAAGCAGTCGTTTCCTTTGCCCCTCTAGACCAAGTAGACCTTGTAGTTTCATTTCCTACACTTGGTGGACATTGGCAGCAACCTCCATGAGTAGCAGATCATAGTGTAATGAGCTGGCATGCCCATGCACCACTTCTGAGGAAGGGGGTGGATAATCCGAATGATTACTAAACAACAATTGTATACATGGTACAACAGAAGGCTCATGTGGTGCAGTGGTAGTGTCCCTACCTCTTAGCCCGAAGATCTGGGTTCAAGTCCCACCTGCTTTATGTCTCAGAATATCTGAACAGTTTGATTAAAACTACTCAGTACTCCAGCCCTTTGGGAGATGTGTAAACTAAAGCAAAGCTGCAGGTAAATAGTTTTCATTGGCATCCTATTCCTTAAAAGCACCACCTCCATTGTACAACTGTTCACTCTCCCTTCTCTTCCACAGCAACTGTCGAGAAAAGATATCTGCAATTCTTTTGAAGATGCTTTCAGGGAGAGTCCTTTCTAGGACCGTATGCACTGTTACAATAAGCTGTTCTGAAGAAGGGTCACTGGATCCGAAATGTTAACTCTGCTTTCTCTCCACAGATGCTGCCAGATCTGCTGAGTTTCTCCAGCTATTTGTTTTTGTTACAATCTAACTTCCGTGCTCCCTATTAGCAATTCTCTCTGCTCTCCCTACGATTTGAACAAAATTCGGAATAATTAATCCCCTCCTCAAGATTGCTGTCATGACAACTGTTCTCAATGAAGGCTTTAACTCGCAACAAAGTTATTTGTCTTCCAGCTTTTCAATTAGAGTCTCTCACACTTATGCAGAGTTGGGGAAGGAAGAATCATTTAGGAATGCGCAAGCACCTACATTTTGTCTTTTGTTGAAAGACCTTGTCCTTTCTGTAATGGAATTAATCAAAGTTACATTTGTGTGGCGTTTGGAGAATTTGCTATAACGCTGTTTTAAAATAAAACTTTAATTTTTATGGTCTCTGTTAAGATGCTCCAGAATGCTTCATCTGAAAAGAAGAGACATGCTCTGTTAGTAAAAGAAATGTGGAACTGAACACAGACATTTGGTACATTTTGTACTTCATAACTATATTGATGATTTATTAAAAATGAACCTTCAAACTGGCTGAGAGTCAAAAGAATTTATTTCAAGTAAACTAACAGGCTTGAGTGATGAGTTTCTCGAAATGTGCATCTTCCTGTCAGCTTGCTCCTTAAGAATTATTTCTATCTTTTGTGAGAAATGTGGTAACGTCAGCAATGTTTTCCCCATTTTGTCATTTTAAGACTGGTATCAAAATTCTGTCACTCATATGAATGGTGAGACTGATGGATTGGACACAGTGGTTATTGGATATTTTTGGGACTGAAGGTTTGTAGTGGAAATCTCTAGGTATTGCTTTTTGGGGCACTTCCTTTTTCTGATGAATATTAATGATCTGGATCTTGGGGTACAAGAGGCAATTTCAAAGATTTGTAGCTGACACTAAACTCAGAAGAATAGTAAGGCGAAAGAAAGGACTGCAGATGCTGGAGATTAGAGTCGAGAGTGTGGTGCTGGTAAAGCCCAGCAGGTCAGGCAGCATCAGAGGAGCAGGAGAATCAACGTTTTGGGCCAAAAGCTCATTCTGCTCCTTGGATGGAGCCTGGCCTGCTGAGCTTTTCCAGCACCACACTCTCGACTCTGAAGAATAGTAACCTGTGAGGAGAACAGTGTTGAATTCTAAAAGGAGATTGACAAATTGATGGAGTGAGAAGCCGGTGGTAGATGAGATTCAGTGCAGAGAAGCTTAACATATGAGGAGCGTTTGAGGACTCTGGGTCTTTACACGATGGAATTTTGAAGGATGAGAGGTATCTAATTGAAACATACAGAATACTGAATGGCCTGGACAGAGTGGATGCTGAAAAGATGTTTCTGTTGGTAGGAGAGACTAGGACCCAAGGACGTAGCCTTAGAGTAAAGGGAAAACCTTTCAGAACAGAGATAAGGAGAAACTTCTTCAGCCAGAGAGTGGTGAATCCAAGGAATTCATTGCCACAGAAGGCTGTGGAGGCGTGGTCATTGAATGTATTTAAGACTGAGATAGTTTGAGTATCAAGAGGATACTAGTTACAGGGGGAAAGCTGGAGAATGGGGTTGAGAACAAGAACATCTTCCCTTCCTCATCCCTTTCTGCCCTCTGCAAGAACTGTTCCCTTTGACGGTTCTTGGTTTGTGCCACACACCCCCCCCCCCCCCCCCCCCCCCCCCCCCCCCCCCCCACCGACCCCTGCCCCAAACCCTGGTACCTTTGCCTGCAACCAGAAGATGTGAAACCTGCCAGTACACCACCTCCCTCACCTCCATCCAGGGCGCCAAACAACCCTTCAGGTGAGACAGAGGTTCACCTGCCTCTCTTCCAACATAGTTTACTGCATCAGGTGCTCTCTGTGATCTTCTCTACACTGGGGTGAACAAATGTAAATGTAGGGAATGGTTCGCTTATCATCGCAGCCGGGCCCATAGGGGCCGGCCAGTCACTGTCCATTTTAATTCCGCTTCCCGTTCCCTTTTTGACATGACCATCCTTAGCATCCTCCATTGCCCCAATGAAGCACACCACAAATTGGAGGAACAACACCTCATTTTCTGCTTGGGTAGCCTACAGTCCAGAGGACTCAACATTGAGTTCTCCAATTTCAAATGATCTCCCTTCCCACTCCTCCCAGTCACTAATCAGATTTATTCCTTCCTGTGCCTTCTAGTTCTGGACTCCCCTACTCCAGGGAAAAGATCTTGTCTATTTACCCTATCCACGCCCCCATGATTTTATAAACCTCTATAAGGTCATCCCTCAGCCTCCAATGCTCTGGGCAAAAGAACCCCAGCATTTCCATGCTGTATATCGCTGACTCTATGACTTTATTCAACCTCTCCCTACAGCTCAAACCCTCCAGCTACAACATCCTTGTAAATCTTTTCTGAACCCTTTCAAGTTGAACAACATCCTTCCTACAGAAGGGAGACCAGAATTGCATGCAATATTCCAACAGTGGTCTAGCCAATGTCCTGTACAGCCGCAACATGGCCTCCCAGCTCCTATACTCAATACTCTGACAAATAAAGGAAAGCATACCAAACGCCGCCTTCACTATCCTATCTACCTGCGACTCTACTTTCAAGGAACTATGAATCTGCACTCCAAGGTCTCTTTGTTCTGCAACACTCCCCAGAATCTTACCATTAAGTGTATAAGTCCTGCCTTGATTTGCCTTTCCACAAAGGCATCACCTCACATTTATCGAAATTAAATTTCATCTGCCATTCTTTGGCCTATTTGCCTATCTGATCAAGATCCTCTTGTACTATGAGGTAACCGCTGTCCACTAAACCTCCAATTTTGGTGTCTTCTGCAAGCTTACTAACTATACCTCCTATGTTCACATCCAAATCATTTCTATAAATGACATCTTACAACTCTCTTGAACAAGAATGTAAGAAATAGACGGCAATGACCTGACAAGTCTGAATTACATGGTACATGGACTAATATTTGGTCTCATTTCCACTTCTCCAAAAGTAATTTTTGTATCTGTGCAGCAGTCACTATTTTAAAATATAGATAACATGATAGCTACTTTCCCAGGTTCCAAAAGAAACTGTGTTTTTGTGATGGTGTTTAAAGCATTAGTGTTGGCCAAAGTCCCAGAGGAAGCCGCCTCCATGCTCTAGCATTGAGTGTGCAGTTGGAATCTCTGTTTAACATTGTTTTTGAAAGCGAGCTGTTGCAACACCTGCCAGCATTCATGTTACACTAGTGTCATATATCATGTGATGATTTGGAGATACCAGTGTTGAACTGGGGTGTACAAAGTTAAAAATCACACAACACCAGGTTATAGTCCAACAGGTTTAATTGGAAGCACTAGCTTTCGGAGCACTGCTCCTTTATCAAGTGTTTGTGGAGTATAAGATTGTAAGACACAGAATTTGGAGCAAAAGTTTACATTGTGATGTAACTGAAATTATATATTGAAAAAGACCTGGATTGTTTAAGTCTCTCTTCTGTTAGAATGACCATGTTGGTCTCAGTTCTTTCATACGTAAATCACAAATCTTTTTTAAAAGTTACATTCTCAAGTGAACTTTAGCAATTGGTGTCATGTTGGCCCAGATAATGTATTGAAGGTGTGAGCTTCCCTGTGTGAGACTGTCTGTTCCACAATGCTTAGACTGATTCTAAGCTAAAAAACAGATTTAGAGAATCCAATCTTTTAGTTTTTAAAAATGTATTTACCTCAGTGTGAATATACTTGTTCAATTGAATGTAGTACATGAAGTATCAACAGTTGATTCAATTTTGAGTCACTTTCTCCCCAAACATTGTCTGAGTAGTTAATTGAGGGTGCGAGTGAGAAGGCTGTCTGCCAGTAAGTCTATTTCAAGCAAACTTACATTATTATTTAAGTGATTTAACTTGTATATAAAATGTGTGAAGTGAACATCCCTGCATCATGTTTCTATTATTTAGTGTGTGTTTTAACATTGATCATGTGGTTCTTGTGATTATTCTGCATATTTGATCCTGGTCCTAAGGGTGCCATGCAATAAAAAGTTTACTGTATATAAACTTAAGATTGAAAGCAAGAGAAAACGTAAAAGCATTGAATGAGAAATTACAGTAACCAGTATGTTTGAACTGTCTCTCAATAATACCCCCTGTCAAAACTTGACCAGTTGTAGTTAGCTTTAGACCTGTGACCAACCGGTGGGAAACTCTATTTCTGTTTTAATCTCCTTACTATGACCAATGTTTCCGCTTTTGAGCTGCATTGTATCATGTCAAAGCTTGGAGAAGACTGGTGTTGTCTCCAAACTCTATTGTTATGATTCTGGGATTTACCACTGTGTGGCAGTATTGTACAGTTTAAACAGGCATATGTTGCTTTAAAAAGCAAGTGTTGGAAATTGTTTGCTTTTGTGTTTGGTGGTAGCAGTCCTTCTGGGCAGCAGATTTGTAGATTGTTCTCAGGTACTGAATTGGTCCATGTCCATATGTGGCAAGACCTGGACAATATCCAGATTTGAACTGATGAATGAAATGTAACATTGCCTGTGTGATGTGAATGACCATCTGTAACAAGAGAGAATCTACCCATCGTCCCATGGCATTCAATAATACTACTGTTGCTGAAAACCCACTTTCAATGTTCTGAGGGCTACCATTGACCAGAAACTGAATTGGACTAACTATATTAAGTTAGTGCAACAGGAGTAGGAATAGACCATTCAACTCCTCAAGCCTGCTCAATGAGGTCATCAAGCAGGATGCTGGAAGAACGCTGCAAGCCAAGCAACATCAGGAGGTGGAGAAGTTGACATTTTGGGTGTAACCCTTCAGTCCTGAAACGTTGACTTCTCTACCTCTTGATGCTGCCTGGCTTACTGTGTTCTTCCAGCCTCCTGCTTGTCTGCCTTGGATTCCAACATCTGCAGTTTTTTTTTCCTCTATTCCCTAAAGTCATGGCTGAACTGTGACCTAACTCTATATGGTTAATTTTGGCTCACATCCTTTGACATCCTTGCTTAATTTTAATAAAAGTCTATCTCCGATTTAAATTTAGTAATTGAATTGGCATTGACCACCATTTCAGGAAGAGAGTTCCAAACCTTGATTCCTCTTGCATGTAGAAGTGCTTTCTCACATTTCTCCTGAATGGCCTGGCCTTAATTCTTAGATTAGTCACTTAGATGGTTCTAGAATCATCAACCAGTAAGAATGGTTTATTTACCCTTGTCTTTCCCTGTTAATTTTCTAAAGATTTTGACTAGGCTACCCCTTAACCTTATAAATTCTAGAGAATAATTTGTTTAATCTCATCGCAATTTAACCCCTAAAAGCCAGGTATCATTCTTGTAAACCTGTATTGAATTCCCCTCAAGGCAAACACATCCATCCTAAAGTGTGGTGCCTAGTTATGCTCACAGGACTCTAAATGGGGTCTGACTAGGGTTTTGTATAACTGCAGCATAATATCTGCATCCCTATACTCCAGCTCTTTACATCTGAAGGTCAGCTTCCAGTTAGCTGTCTTGACTATTTTCTGTACTTGTTTGTGACATTTTTAAAGAGCTATGCGTTTGGCCCCCAAATCTGGTTGGACATCCACTGTATTTATCTTTGTGCTGAGCTGGAAGGTTTTTTTTCAGAAGTTTTGTCACCATAGTAGGTAACAGTGTCAGTGAGAGTCTCCAGCTGCTGGTATTTCCCGCCTCTCTATTTCTAGGTCTTGGTTTCTTAAAGCGGGTGATGTCATTTCTGGTTCTTTTTTTTTTGCCCCCAAGGGAAGGTAGGTAGGATCTAAATTGATGTGTTTATTGATGGAGTTCTGGTTCATCTGCTGGTTCTCCTTTATTCTGATTGTTGTGACAGAGAATTCTAAAAAATTTCATGTCCCCTTCATAAAACTCTGCTGCTTGATTTTATTATATATAATTCTAAATATTCTGGTGACTATATCCTTTATAATAGACGGCAACATTTTCCCAGTGACCGATAGTTAAGCTAACTGGGTTAACCGGCATAGTCCAAGGACTGAAACAATTGACCATCAACAACCACACTCATCTTTGTGACAATTATGACTCCAACTAGTGGAGAGCTTTTGACATTGACATCTTTGACATCTTTGACACATCACAGCAGTCCAAGAAAAAATGCTAATGTTTTGAAAAGAGCTCATATTACAGAAGACGTGATGCTGGATGTCTTAAAATGCATAAGTGAGCTGATCAGGTGTATCCCAGAGCTTTATGGGAAGCTAGGAAAGAGATTGCTGGGCCCCTTGCTGAGATATTTGTATCATCTATAGCCGTGGGTCAGTTGGGATGACGCGAGGTTGTCTAATTAGTGCCATTATTTAAGGAAAAACCTGGGAATTATAGAACGGTGAGCCTTCAGTCAGTGGTGGGTAAGTTGTTGGAGAGAATTCTGGGGAACAGGATTTACATGTATTTGGAAAGGCAAGGGCTAATTAGGGATAGTCAGCATAATCTTGTCTCACTAACTTGACTGAGTCTTTTGAAGTGACAAAGAAGATTGATGAATGCGGAATGGTGCGATCTACATGAACTTCAGAGTTTTCAACAAGGTTCCTCATAATATGGTGTTTATTAAGGTTAGATCATATGAGATCCAGGGGGACCTAGCCAGCTGAATACAAAATTAGTTTGAAGGCAGGACACAGAGGGTAGTGATGGAGGGATGCTTTTCAGAATGGAGGCCTGTGACCACAAAGATCAGTGCTGGGACCGCTGCTTTTTGTCATTTATATAAATGATTTGCATGTGAATGTAAAAAGTATAGTTAGTAAGTTTGCAAAAGGCACCAAAAGAGGTGATGTTGTACCTTAAGTGTACAACAGGCCCTTGATCAGATGGACCAATGGGCCGAGGAGTGGCAGATGGAGTTAATTTAGATGAATGTGTTATATGCTTGAGGTTTATGCAGAATACCTCCACCTATTTTCATAGAACATGGTATAGCACAGAACAGGCCCTTCAGCCCACGATGTTATGCCGACCATTGATCCTCATGTATGCACCCTCAAATTTCTGTGACCAAATGCATGTCCATAGTCTCTTAAATGTCCCCAATGACCTTGCTTCCACAACTGCTGCTGGCAACGCATTACATGCTCTTTCAACTTTCTGTGTAAAGAACCCGCCTCTGACATCCAACCAGCTTAAAACTACGACCCCTCGTGTTAGCCATTTCTACCCTGGGAAATAGTCTCTGGCTATCGACTCTATCGATGCCTCTCATTATCTTGTATACCTCAATTAGGTCCCCTGTCCTCCTCCTCCTTTTCTCCAATGAAAAAATCCGAGCTCAGTCAACCCCTCTTCATAAGATAAGCCCTCCAGTCCAGGCAGCATCCTGGTAAACCTCCTCTGAACCCTTTCCAAAGCATCCACATCTTTCCTATAATAGGGCGACCAGAACTGGACGCAGTATCCCAAGTGCGGTCTAACCAAAGTTTTATAGATCTGCAACAAGATCTCACGACTCTTATACTCAATCCCCCTGTTAATGAAAGCCAAAACACCATATGCTTTCTTCACAACCCTGTCCACTTTGCTGGCCATTTTAAGCGATCTATGTACCTGCACACCAAGATACCTCCACACTGCCAAGAATCCTATCCGTAATCCCGTACTTTGCTTTCAAATTCGACCTTCCAAAATGCATCACCTCGCATTTATCCAGGTTGAACTCCATCTGCCACCTCGCAGCCCATCTCTGCATCCTGTCAATGTCTCGCTGCAGCCTACAACAGTCCTCTATACTGTCAACGACACCTCCAACATTTGTGTCGTCTGCAAACTTGCTAACCCATCCTTCAATCTCCTCATCCAAGTCATTAATAAACATTACAAACAATAGAGGCCCAAGGACAGAGCCCTGTGGAACACCACTCACCACAGACTTCCAGGCAGAATATTTTTCTTCTACTACCACTCGTTGTCTTCTGTTGGCCAGCCAATTCTATATCCAGACAGCTATGTTCCCCTGAATCCCATTCCTCCTGACCTTCTGAATGAGCCTACCATGGGGAACCTTATCAAATGCTTTGCTTAAGTCCATACACACCACATCCGCAGCTCGACCCTCATCAACTTTTCTAGTCGCATCCTCAAAGAACTCGATAAGGTTTGTGAGGCATGACCTGCCACTCACAAAGCCATGTTGACTGCATTTAATCAAGCCATGCTCTTCCAGATGGTCATAAATCCTATCCCTCAGAATCCTTTCTAACACTTTGCAGACAACAGACGTGAGACTTACTGGTCTGTAATTGTCGGGGATTTTCCTATTTCCTTTCTTGAAGAGAGGAATTACATTTGCCTCTCTCCAGTCCTCAGGTACGACTCCAATGGACAGTGAGGATGCAAAGATCTTCACAAGTGGCGAAGCAATCACATTTCTCGTTTCCCAAAGCAGCCGAGGACAAATCTGGTCCAGGCCTGGCGACTTGTCAATCTTAATGTTTGACAAAATTTTCAGCACATCAGCTTCCTCTGTCTCTATCCATTCCAGCATGCACACCTGCTCTTCAAAGGTTTCATTCACTACAAAGTTCGTTTCTTTAGTAAAGACAGAAGGCTTTTAGGGCTTCCCCTACCATCTCAGATTCCACACGCAAGTTCCCTATGCTATCCCTGATCGTCCCTACTCTTTCTTTGACCATTCTCTTATTCCTTACATAAATGTAAAATGCCTTTGTGTTCTCCCTAATCCGTTCTGCCAAGCCTTTCTCGTGCCCCCTCCAAGCTCTCCTCAGACCATTTTTGAGCTCCTTCCTCGCCTGCCTGTAATCCTCTAGAGCTGAGCTTGACCCTAACTTCCTCCACCTTATGTAAGCTACCTTCTTCCTTTTGACTAGAAGCTCCACTGCTCTCGTCACCCAAGGTTTTTTTATCTTACCCCTTCTAGCCTGTCTCAGAGGGACATATTTATTCATCACTCGCAACTGTTCATTAAACAGTCTCCACATGTCCATAGTGCCTTTACCATGGAACAATTGCTCCCAGTCCATGCTTCCTAACTCATGTCTAATCGCATCATAGTTTCCTCTTCCCCAATTAAATATTCTCCCATTTTGCCGAATCCCCTCCTTCTCCATAGCTATGTAGAATGTGAGGCAGTTGTGGTCACTATCACCAAAATGCTCTCCCACCACAAGATCTGATACCTGCCCCGGCTCATTTCCGAGCACCAAGTCTAGCATGGCCTCTCCCCTCGTCGGCCTGTCAACGTACTGAGTTAGGAAACCCTCCTGAACACACCTTACAAAAACAGCTCCATTCAAACCTTCTGCTCGAAGGAGGTTCCAATCAATATTGGGAAAGTTAAAGTCACCCATTACAGCAACCCTACTGTGTCCACACTTTTCCAAAATCTGCTGACCTATGCTTTCTTCAATCTCCCTTCCTCGCTATCTCGTGGCACCGGAAGTAAACTAGAGAGCACTACTCTTTGTCCTGCTTTGCAGCTTTCATCCTAACTCCCTGAAATCACTTTTTATATCCTCAATCATTTTCCTGGCTATATCATTAGTGCCAATATGTAACACGATTTCTGGCTGTTCGCCCTCCCCTTTTAGAACCTTATGCACCCAATCGGAGACGTCCCAGACCCTGGCACCAGGGAGGCAACATATCTTCCGGGAATCCCGATCCCGACCACAAAATCTCCTGTCGATTCCCCTAACTATCGAGTCCCCTACCACGAGTACCTTTCTCTTCTGCCCCCTTCCCTTCTTTGCCACAGCGTCCAGCTCAGTGCCAGAGAACTGACTACTATGGCTTTCCTCTGGTAGGTCATTCTCCCCCCCCCCCCACCCAGCAGTATCCAAAACGGTATACTTATTGCTGAGGGGAATGTCCACAGGGTATCTCTGCACTGTCTGTCTGTCCCCTTTCCTCCCCCTAACTAACTCATCTATCCTTGTCCTGAGCCTTAGGAGTGACCAACTCCCGGTAACTCCTCTCAATTATCCCCTCAGCCTCCCGAATGACCCGTAGTTCATCCAGCTCCAGCTCCAATTCCCTAACACGGTTTTCAAGGAGCTGGAGTTGGGTGCACTTCCCACAGATGTAGCCAGCGGAGACGTGTGCCATGTCTCCCACCTGCCACATTCTGCAGGAGGAGCAAGCAACTGCCCTAGCATCCATACCCGACTTAGCTGAACACCCACTCAGTACTAAAGTAGAAAGCTTAGTTCAAGTTGCTATAAAATTAATAACAAACTTATATTCAATAGAATAAACTTATATTTCATTGGAGCATCAGAGGCTGAGGGGTGATGTTATAGAGATTTATAAAATCACAAGGGACATTGGGTGAGTAGTAGAGGGTCTTTTTCCTAGGGTTGGGGAGTCCAAAGCTAGAGGGCACAGATTTAATGTGAGAGGGGAAAGATTAAAAAAGGACCCGAGTGATAAATTTCTCACAGTGGTGTGTGCATGGAGGGAGCTGGCAGAGGAAGTGATGGAGGTGGGTACAATTACAAGATTTAAAAGGCATCTGGATGAGTATATAAATAGCAACGATATAGAGGATTACTGGCAAATGGGACTGGGTCACATTAGGATGTCTATTCGGTGTGAAAAGTTGCACTGAAGGGTTTCAGTGTTGTATGACTCTGAGTGTGCCTAGTGTTTAGATATAAAATGCCAGGGAGTATGTCCCAGTTGGCAGTAGGTTTAGCCATAGGTAATATTCCAAAGAGACGAGAGGGGCTCAGAAACGCCTGTCAATAGGAATCAACTTTGGCGTATGCAATTGGAGAGCTCTTACCAGAATAAATTGAAGTGCAGAAAGAAGTGTATGTTGAAATGGCTGTTGAGAGACGTGCAAGGTTGAATTAGAGGGGTTGGGAAGAGATAGAAGGATGTGAACATGGACAGAAATAGCTGGAATTGTGAAGAGATTGCCTCTGCCTCTGAGCTGTTGGATGATTGGAGAGAGTGAAGCATGTGTATTAGGTGAGCTGGTCCTGTTTCTGGGTGAACGCTTTGGAACAAAAGTATGCCTTGGGCAAAGTGGCAGACTGACTCGTTGGGGACCACAAGCATCAGTACTTGGGACCTCAGCTCTTGTAGAGAAGCTTAGAAATGTGACAAAGCACTGGAAAAATGACACCGACCTTTATCATAAATTTTATCAGAACAGTGATTATGTTTCAAAATTTTGCGAAGTTAAATGCTAGTATGATTTTTAAAAAAAACACTTCACTGGTCTGGAAATAAGTGTTCTTGTTTAAAATCCTACCTCCAGTGTGATAGTTAAATGTCAAATACCTGTTGATCTTGTCGGCGAATAACATCTATATATAAGGCTGCATGGAAATCACGTGACTGGCCTACCATATCTTGTCACAATCGCTTTGATATTCTGAAATGGTTGAATGCTATTTATATGAAAGATATAAGTAGGTGACTGATAATCAGAGCTGCAGCTGGGAAGCCCTGATAAAGGAGGGAAGAACGCATTGTTTTTCAACCAAACTGAAGAACTTGCCCGTTTCAGATTGAGGTAATACGTTTTTTTTTAATTTGTGTGACACTATATAAGTATTAACGTATCGTCATCATCTGTTTGTTTTAGATATTTATAAATGACATTTTTTTAGTTTCACTTTTTACCTAACTCTGATTTCCGTGGAGAGAAAGCAGAGTTAACATTTTGGGTCTAGTGACTCTCCAGAACTGAATGCCGCTAGGAAAAGGCTGCTATTGATGCGAGAGAAGGGGTTGTGGGAGGGGGAAGGATGAATGATAGGCGCAGATGGAGCTCACAGAGAGAAACACAGTTGGGCAGAGAAAGGAATGAGTAAAGATCAGCCTGAGAATCCACAGCTGCTAATGGAGACCATTGGTAGCACCACATGTGATGGGAAGGCTCCATTTCCCCCAATTTTCTTCCCGAAGATGCTGTCAGACCTGCTAAGTTTCTCCAGCAATTTCTATTTTGTTTCTGATTTCCATTATCCGCAGTTCTTTGTTTTGTTTTTGCTTCTTGATTTCAGTTGTGTTGTTGTAGAAGGCACCAAACACAGAATAAGCTATTACCTGCAAATGAGAATTTTTTAATGAATTTATGGTACACAACTGAATAGCTTCATTGAATGATGTTGAAGATGAGCAGGAGTCAGGCACTTTGTCCTGTTTAAGAACTGTAATGCAAATGATCTTCGTGTGTCATTTGGGTGGTTGGTTTAACTGGGACATGCAGCTCTGGGCTTTCCAAGTTTACTGCAACCAACTGTCTCATTCCTGTGGGTCTACCGTGCTGTCCATTCCTTGATGAGTTGCCTCTTCCTATTTCTAGTTTTAATTGATGGTGAGAGTTTGGTGTTTCATTTGGAATTGTGCAGCATAGAAATGACTTTATTATGTAAGGGATGGGTTGGCTGTAGTGGTGCAAAAATGACAGAAGCGAATTGTGACTTCCTGAATTAAACCTATTTGGCAAACAGTCAATTTGAGCCTAGAATATGTGGAGAAAGTTGTCATAGTGGCAACCATAAGGAGAGGTAGTGATGTAACGGTAATATCTCTAGACGAGTAACCCAAGTTAACGTTCTGGAGACATGACAGATGGTGAAATTGGAATTCAATAAGCACTTGGAATACAAAGCTAGCCTGAAGTTCAACATAGAAAACTGTGGGGTAATGTACTTGGGGAGAGCTAACAAAGCGAGGGATTTATATTATGATTGAGGAGATCCTTGACAGTATTGAAGATCAGAGGGATCTTTAGTGTCAATAAACTTAGATCCCTGAAGGTAACAGGTATGTAGATAAGGTGGTTCAGAAGGTTTATGGGACACTTGCTCTCCGATGCACAGCTAGTAAAAACATGCGGAGCAGGGTGGCTTTGTTGGAACTGTAAAAACTGGAGCATAGTGTGTACCTCTGGTCACCACATGAGAAGAAAGAGGTGTTTGGAGTAGAGAGTCTGCAGAGGTGATTTCTTTGAGTAGCAAAGGTTGAGACAGGATCTAAGAGAGGCATATAAGGTTTATGAGGGGTATAGAAAGACACTTTTTATGATTGAGGGGTTCAATAACTGGGAGGCATAGTATTTAAGGTAAGAGGCAAAAGGGTAGAGTCATAAAGATGTACAGCACGGAAACAAACCCTTCGGTCCAACTTGGCCATGCCGACCCAATATCCCAACCTAATCTAGTCCCACCTGCCAGCATCTGGCCAATATCCCTCCAAACCCTTCCTATTCTTATACCCATTCAGATGCCTTTTAAATGTTGCAATTCTACCAGCCTCCACCACTTCCTCTGGCAGCTCATTCAATATGTGCACCAACGTCTGCGTGAAAAAGTTGCCCCTTAGGTCTCTTTTATATCTTTCGCCTCTCACCCTAAACCTATGCCCTCTCTGGACTCTCCCACCCCAGGGAAAATATCTTATCTATTTACCCTATCCATGCCCTTCATGATTTTATAAATCTCTATAATTCACCCCTCAACCTCCAACACTCCAGGGAAAACAGTCCCAGCCTGTTCAGCCTCTCCCTATATTTTAACTCCTCCAACCCTGGCAACATCCTGGTAAATCATTTCTGAACCCTTTCGAGTTTCACAGCATCTTTCCAATAGGAAGGAGACCAGAATTGCACACAATATTCCAAAAGTGGCCTAACTAACTTTCTGTACAACCCCAACATGACCTTCCAATCTCTATACCCAATGAACTGACCAATAAATGAAAGTGTACCAAAAGCCGCCTTCACTATCCTATTTACCTGCGACTCTACTTTCAAGGAGCTATGAACCTGCACTCCAAGTCTCTTTGTTCAGCAACACTCCCTTGGACATTAAATGTGTAAGTCCTGCTAAGTTTTGCTTTCCCAAAATGCCACACCTTGCATTTATCGAAGAGAAGAGGTGAGAATGTTTTTTGCCCCGAGTGTAGTATTCTTTGAAGAGGTGACAAGTAGGTTAGACCAGGGAAACCCAGTGGATGTGGTCTGTCTAGACTTCCAAAAGGCCTTTGATAAGGTGCCACACGGGAGGCTGCTGAGCAAGGTGAGGGCCCATGGTGTTTGAGGTGAGCTACTGGGATGGATTGAGGATTGGCAGAGAGTTGGGATAAAAGGTTCTTTTTCGGAATGGCAGCCTGTGACGAACAGAGTCCCGCAGCGTTCAGTGTTGGGGCCACAGCTGTTCGCATTGTATATTAATGATCTGGATGAAGGGACTGGGGGCATTCTAGCGAAGTTAGGTGGACAGGCAGGTAGTACTGAGGAAGTGGGGAGGCTACAGAAGGATCTAGACAGTTTGGGAGAGTGCTCCAGGGAATGGCTGATGGAAATCAATGTGAACAAATGCGAGGTCTTGCACTTTGGCAAAAAGAATAAAAGCACAGACTACTTTCTAAACGGTGAGAAAATTCGTAAAGCCAAAGTACAAAGGGATCTGTGAGTGCTAGTCGAGGATTCTCTAAAGGTCAACATGCAGGTTGAGTCCGTGATTAAGAAAGCGAATGCAATGTTGTCACTTATCTCAAGAGGGTTGGAATATAAAAGCAGCGATGTGCTACTGAGACTTTATAAAGCTCTGGTCAGGCCCCATTTGGAGTACTGTGTCCAGTTTTGGTCCCCACACCTCAGGAAGGACATATTGGCACTGGAACGTGTCCAGTTGAGATTCACACGGATGATTCCTGGAATGGTTGGTCTAACATATGAGGAACAGTTGAGGATCCTGGGATTGTATTCATTGGAGTTTAGAAGATTAAGGGGAGACTTAATAGAGACGTACAAGATAATACATGGCTTGGAGAGGGTGGATGCTAGGAAATTGTTTCCGTTAGGTGAGGAGACTAAAACCCATGGACACAGCCTTAGAATTAGAGGGGGTAAATTCAGAACAGAAGTGTGGAGACATTTCTTCAGCCAGAGAGTGGTGGGCCTGTGGAATTCATTGCCGCAGAGTGCAGTGGAGGCCGGGACGCTAAATGTCTTCAGGGCAGAGATTGATAGATTCTTGTTGTCTCGAGGAATTAAGGGCTACAGGGAGAATGTGGGTAAGCGGAGTTGAAATGCCCATCAGCCATGATTGAATGGCGGAGTGGACTCGATGGGCTGAATGGCCTTCCTTCCACTCCTGTGTCTTATGTAGTGATAGTCAGGAACTTCTTGCCTGAAAGGCTGGATGAGTCAGAAACTCTTGCAACATTTAAGCACTGTTTAGACATTCACTAGCAATGCCCTACCCTCCGGGGCTATGAACCAGAGCTGGAAAATGGAATTAATATAATCAGGTTTTTCTCGACTACAGGCACGATTGATCAAATGGCCTCTTTCTGTGCTGTGAAAGTCTGATTGTAGTAAAAACTAATGTTGTTCAGGAGCGGGAATCTGCCATCTTTATTTGGTTTGGTCTGGTCTGTGAGACTCCAAACGCATAGTAACATTGACTCATAACTGACCCATTAGGGACATGCAATAAACACTGGCCTAGCCCATAACACTCATATCTCATTAATGACTAAAAGAAACAACAGTGAATTTGAATCCAACTTTTTCATTTTCTATTTTTGATCAAGCCTTTCAGTCTGCAGTTCAACTGAGACGAAATTGCAACTGACATTAGAGAGCAGGGTTCCAGAGAATCAAGCATCTATATCAGAAATCTTAAATTCAGAGCCGAACCAAAAACTGGTTATGCTCATTGTTGGGAAGGAATGATGCATCGGTTGTTTTGGAGAACTGTTTTGCACTTTTGAATAGCGCAGACATGAACAGTTTTAAAGTAATATTTGGATAGAAAACTTTGGCAGATAATAACAAAATTCAAAGGAAGAGACAATGACTTTTCTGTTGCCTTTTACGTTTGGATAAGATCCCAAAACTCAACAACCTTGGGTCATGCCACTTTTCTGATAATCTTGTGACTGTTTGCAGTTGGGTAGGTAATAGGGACCAATCAAATCTGGAGATGGAAGTTGGTATTGATCAAAATAATGAGATTGCTGTGTTCAACAAAATATTAGTGTTTAATTCCTGTATACTGCTTTATCTCTCATGGTGCCTTATTGTTGTATCCAAGTTGCTAGTTGAGAAGATGATTACTGTTCACAAGCACAATTAAGGTCAAGCTTACTTTAAAAACTAGAAATATTTGTCCTGAGAAAGCCATGTCAACTCTTGACTTAGTCTAAATTTGATGTGGAGGAGCCTGTGTTGTACTGGGATGGACAAAGTTAAAAATCTCACAACAGTAGATGGTAGTCCAACAGGTTTATTTGGAAGCACTAGCTTTTGGAGTGCTGCTCCTACATCAGGTGGCTGCAGCTGCTCTTTCAGATACCTGATGTAGGAGCAGTACTCTGAAAGCTGCTGCTTCCACATAACACCAGTTATAGTCCAACAGGTTTATGTGATTTTTTTAAGTAGTCAAAATTTAGTCTCTCTTCTTAAAAGACTGATTTAATGCTGCCCTGTTTTCTGCTTTTTCCTTACTCCGAATCATTGCTGTATAAATACATTTCAAGCAATAAATCTCTTCCATTCCCCCTGAGCCTGCCCCTGAATCCAGTATTATCATTTAATTCTTAGTAAATGCAAAACAAAGAACAGCAAAGTGCTGTCACTTTATCTTCTGCATTGCCTGAAGGGTTAATTCTTCTTTTTGCTCCATATTGGTGCGTGTTTGCTAGTTGCTGCCACTGTTGAGTCGTTCAAAACAAGATGTTTCTTCTCAATGTGTGATTCTGGTGAAATATTTTTAAGTAAGCACAATCCTTTCTGATATTATGTAGTCTGATCCAGTATGCAATTTGGTTATTCCTAATTGAGAATGTAATAAAACAGCCTGCTCCTAATATGACACCTACTCTTAAGCCCTATGTGTCATTGCACAACCCCATACATTTCTGTAAGGACTGTTCAGTCCAATGCAACAATCTTTCCCCTCTCTCTCCCCTCCTTCCTCTCTCTCTCTCTCTCCATCCTCCTGCCTCTCTCTCTCTCTCTCTCTCTCTCTCTCTCTCTCTCTCTCTCTCTCTCTCTCTCTCTTCCCCCCCCTCCTCTCCTTTCTCGCACCCTCCCTCTCTCTCTTTCCCCGTACCCCAGACCTACTCTTTCCCCCTCCCTATAGCAAGAAATCACATGATTTTTGTATATGCCCTGACACTTTTTAATTCATAGATTTAATGTGTTCAGTTGCTCTGGAAATCTCTTATTTTTCATCACTAATTGCAGTTGGTAAGGTGCTGCTGACAGCCATTGGCTTAATTGTTTCTGCAGCTGTTGGGGCTACTTTTTAGTTATTAACCTCTAGTACTTGATGCAACTAAAAAGCTTCAGTGTTTTTACTTTTTACGCATGCATACAACCAAAATAAAAAAAAGGTGTTTTTTTTTTAGTTTTTCTATGACCTATTATATTTATGTTCAATTTTATGATACCCATTGTTCTACTTAAATACTTCCATCAGTTTACCTGTTGGCTGCAGAAAAGTGAGCTTTAGGTATTTTATGGTATTTGACAGAGGATTATCTCATGGTGAAGGTTAACATGTGGTGCGCTGAAACTGCATTCGGCAATCCTGGGTGGACAGCATGAATGTTCAGTATTATCATTTGCAGAACTGATGGTGCATCCTATGGTTGCCTGGTGTAAGGCACCCCTTGTGACTAAGCAGCCTTCACGTTATTTAGTCAGTGTTGAAGAGACATTTGCTGAATCACGAATGCTGTAGGAATTCAGCTTCATTCACTGCTAAAGCATTGCCAGACTTGTTGCAGCCCACCACCTCCTCACATCCTAACTACTGCCTTTAAATTGGATTCAGCAGTATTGTAAATTAAACCTGTTTATAATAACATCAGCTCAGTCGGCAAGCGAGCTCAAAGTGGGCATGAGATTTTAGCGCTGTCTGTGTGGGCCACTGTTGCTTTGTAGAAATACTGAATCTGATTTATTGCAAGGTTAAATTGTTCCCCCCCCACTCGCGAAAATAACCTATGACAGTGTGACGCAGCACAATCTACTTTATCTTCCTAAAGTACCTGCATTTTGTCAGATGCTTTGCAATAAAGTGAGATCTAATCCAGCAGTGCAGTTGAAGAGGTGGAAGAATAAAGCAGCCTTGAGAGAAAAGGATGTTTGCATCTGTATGGTATGCCAAGAAGATGGGTCGTCGGTTTATCAACAATGTACGGAAATCCAGGCAACAGCATCTTCATTTGTCGGTAAGATAATTGAACTGAGCAGCAAATGCCTGGCTACTTGTTACGTATAGACTTCCGATTTGAGAAGCATCGAATTGCTGTCGTGAGGGCTGTGTCTTGTGGAAAATAAGCGAATGATGTCTGTCAGTTAATAGTACTAAAATCCTAAAGTCACAATGTGTTTTCTTGAGAAGCTTCTCGTTTTAATTCATTTTTGTTATTGAGTCTCTTTTGTCGTGTTTGTTCATTTTCTCTTATTTTTTCAAGAATTCCAGTTAGCAATTTGCCATGTGCAGCTGAAGTTGTAGACAGTGAGGTGAAAGCTTTCTTGGAATTTAGCTGTGAAGATTGTTGAAGACCGGATGCTAGTTTGAAAATAGCCTTGCTTGTAGAAATGCTAAGGAAAATAATGAGCAGTGCTGATTATTTATCAGAAATTGAGGTTATCAACATGCAGCTAAGATATTACTAAGCTAGGTTATGCTGCGATTCCTTTCTTTCCTGTTGTTAAACATAATAAAGACCAGGCTCGGAGGCTGGATATATTCTATTGAAAGGCACATATTGCATCTCCTTTCAAAATTCATTAGTCTTCAATGCCAGACGAATGTGGGTATTTGTGGGGAAGACTCTTAAAATGCATGAGTAATGGTGTGTTGATATCAAGACTCTTGAATCTTAACTTATTTAGTTTTAAAAGTTCAATGTTCACCCTAGCCTCTGGGGTAATTTGCAGGCTGTACGTTTCAAAAGGCCTTCTGCATCTGGGCCAATTAAACCTGCGGCTTTCTAAGTTACAGCAGTATGCACAGCATATAGCTTCTTGATAGGCCTTTTGACAGACTGTGGGAAGAGATGAGTGCTGCAATGGGACGTGCACACAGAAAAAAGATCAAGCAACTGCTTGGCTTTTTGAAGCAAGCGATTTAAGCTGGGACACGAGACAAAGTTATGGATCACTTTTTGTAGTGTCAAAGTTCAGTATTTCCATTATATTAATGTTTGTACTTCCATGTTGGATTTCAGCATATGCATTCTAAGTTGTTAAACTTTAATTTGGACCGAATAATGAGCTTTTTTTAGAGAATGTTTTGATGAAAGGTCAAATTAATTTTTAAAAAACCAAATAAATATATAAATGCAAACCCATATCTTCTGTAGTTTTATTTGTTTGCAGAACTCAAACAAAATGTAATAAGCTTTGGAATCAACTTTCAAACTCGGGTTAAGAGTTGTATTGCTTTAAGAGCCGAATAAACAAAGTCTTGGTTTTGAATGGCACGGCCATAACTGTAAACATGCAATTAAATTGCTATTTTGCATTGATGTGAAGTGATGAAAAAATTAACAGCATAGCCCCAGAAGGATACAATGTTGGAAGGAGTAGAAGCTATTCCATTCCAATTATTGTTTATATGAGCTGAAGAAGCAGCAGTAGCAGCCTAAGTATATGGTGCAGGCAATTTAGAATGTAGATGATAAATGTCCAGAGAGGGGTGAGCTTGTGGAATTTTCTGCTGTGTAGGAAGCAGTTGTGACCAAAGCATTATTTTCAGGGAGTTAGATATGGTTATTGGGGTTAGAGGAATTTACAGTTTTTGTGGAGGAAGTGGGAACAAGGAACTACATTGGAACATTGGATGGGAGAACGTGAGGACTGCAGATGCTGGAGATCAGAGCTGAAAAATGTGTTGCTGGAAAAGTGCAGCAGGTCAGGCAGCATCTAAGGAGCAGGGAAATCGACGTTTCGGGCATAAGCCCTCCTTCAGGAATGAGGAGGATGTGCTAAGCAGGCTAAGATAAAAGATAGGAAGGAGGGACTTGGGCGAGGGGCATTAGGAATGCGATAGGTGGAAGGAGGTTAAGGTGAAGGTGATAGGCCGGAGAGGGGTTGGGTGCGGAGAGGTCGGGAAGAAGATTTCAGGTCAAGAGGGCGGTGCTGAGTCCGAGGGTTGGGACTGAGATAAGGTGGGGGGAGGGGAAATGAGGAAGGTGGCGAAATCTGCATTCATCCCTTTTGTTTGGAAGGTTCCTGAGCGGACGATGAGGCGCTCTTCCTCCAGGCGTCGTGCTGCCATGGTCTGGCGATGGAGGAGCCAAGGACCTGCATGTCCTTGGCGGAGCGGGAGGGGGAGTTAAAGTGTTCAGCCACGAGGCGGTTGGGTTGGTTGGTGTGGGTGTCCCAGAGGTGTTCTCTGAAATGTTCCACAAGTAGGTGGCCTGTCTCCCCAATGTATAGGAGGCCACATTGGGTGCAGCGGATGCAGTAAATGATGTGTGTGGAGGTGCAGGTGAATTTGTGATGGATATGGAAGGATCCCTTGGGGCCTTGGAGGGAAGTGAGGGGGGAGGTGTGGGCGCAAGTTTTGCATTTCTTGCGGTTGCAGTGGAAGGTGCCAGGAGTGGAGGTTGGGTTGGTGGGGGTGTGGACCTGACAAGGGAGTCACGGAGGGAGTGGTCTTTCCGGACCGCTAATAGCGGAGGGGAGGGAAATATATCCCTGGTGGTGGGGTCCGTTTGGAGGTGGCGGAAATGACGAAGGATGATACGATGTATCTGGAAGTTGGTGGGGTGGTAGATGAGGACCAGTGGGGTTTTGGCCTGGTGGCGAGTGGAGGAGCGGGAAGTGGAGGAGATGTGGTGGATAGCATCGTCAACCACGTCTGAGGGGAAATTGCGGTCTTTGAAGAAGGAGGCCATCTGGGTTGTTCGGTATTGGAATTGGTCCTCCTGGGAGCAGATGCGGCGGAGGCGAAGGAATTAGGAATATGGGATGGCGTTTTTTTACAGGGGGCAGGGTGGGAGGAGGTGTAATCTCGGTAGCTGTGGGAGTCAGTCAGTTTATAATAAACGTCCGTGTTGAGTCGGTCATCCAAGATAGAAATGGAGAGGTCTAGGAAGGGGAGGAGTCTGAGATGGTCCAGGTAAGTTTGAGGTCGGGGTGGCAGGTGTTGGTCCAGTGGATGAACTGTTCAACCTCCTCGTAGGAGCACGATGTAGCGGAGAAAAAGGTGGGGGGGGGGGGGGGGGTGGTGCCAGTGTAGCTGCAGAAGAAGGACTGTTCCACATATCCTACGAAGAGGCAGGCATAGCTGGGGCCCATGCAGGTGCCCATGGCTACTCCTTTAGTTTGGAGGAAGTGGGAGGATTGGAAAGAGAAGTTGTTCAGGGTGAGGACCAGTTCAGTCAGTCGAAGGAGGGTGTCAGTGGAAGGGTACTGGTTGGTTTGGCGGGAAAGGAAGAAGCGGAGGGCTTTGAGGCCTTTGTGATGGGGGATGGAGGTGTACAGGGACTGGATGTCCATGGTGAAGATAAGGCCGGGGAAGCAAAAATAATGGAGGAGGTGGAGGGCGTGGGTGGTGTCCCGAACATAGGTGGGACTAAGGGGGACAGGACCGTGTCAAGGTATGCAGAGCTGAGTTCGGTGGGCCAGGAGCAGGCTGAGACAATGGTTGGCCGGGACAGTCAGGTTTGTGGATTTTAGGCAGGAGGTAGAAACGGGCGGTGCGGTGTTGTGGGACTATGAGGTTGGAGGCGGTGGATGGGAGATCCCCTGAGGTGATGAGGTTATGGATGGTCTGGGAGATGATGGTTTGGTGGTGGGAGGTGGGGTCATGGTCAAGGGGGCAGTAGGAGGACGTGTCCGCGAGCTGCCATTTAGCCTCAGCAATGTAAAGGTCGGTGCGCCAAACTACTACTATGCCTCCTTTGCTGGTTTGATCGTGAGGTTGGGATTGGAGCGGAGGGAGTGGAGGGCTGCACGTTGTGAAGGTGAAAGGTGGGAGTGGGTGAGAGGCGGTCAATGCCGCGGCGGCAGTTGGCTATGAAGAGATCGAGGGTGGGTAAGAGGCCAGCATGGGGTGTCCATGTGGATGGGGTGTGTTTGGAGGCGGGAGAAGGGGTCGTCAGAGGGTGGGCAAGAATCCTGGTTGGAGAAGTAGGCGTGGAGGCGAAGGCGGTGGAATAATTGGATGACCAGCCATGATCACGTTAAATGGGGGAGTAAGTTCAAAGGGCCAAATGGCCTACTCCTCCTATATTCTATGTTCCAAGCAATGCACTTGCAGTACTAAATTCGGATTATATTGTTAAATCTGAGAGCCAGTTTAGATGCACTGTCAATTTTTCAGATGTCTGGAATGAAATGAGAGTGGTCAAGTTTGACAAAAGGCCACACAAGTTAAAACATGAGAAAGTTATAAAATCAAAGCTAAGGGAGAAGGTAGGATTGCAGCTTAGTGAATTGGTTGGTATTTATCAGAAAATAAAAGGAAAGGACAGTATATGTGAATGCCATGTTGTACCAACAGACACAATAATAGAACAAAATTAAAGGCTTTGTACTTTAATAGGAGAATTTGGAGTAAGGTCGATGAACTGATGGTGCAAATCAAAATGGATACTTAATTTTGAGGGATATTGGCCTATTGGAGAGACCAGAGGGATGGAAAAGGTGGTGGGGTTTCACTTAATAAGAAATGAAATTACGAAAGTTGTGAGAAATTATCTAGGTTCGGATGATGTAGAATCCATTTGGGTGGAGGTAAAAACAGCAAGGGGGTGAAGACATTAGTGAAATTAATGTACAAACGCCGACCCCCCTCCCCTCCCCCCCCCCCCCCCCCCCCCCCCCAAAAAAACAACAGTAGCCACTCTGTGAGAAAGGCTATAAGTCAACATGTAAAAAGAATAGAGCTTGTAAAAAGAATAGAGCAATGATTATCGGTGACTTTTTAATCTTGTTAATCAAATTAGAAAGAGTAGATCCAAAAGCAAATTCTGTCATGAGTCTGACTGAATTTGTCAATTTTTGACCTTTAGATCTCTTGGCACGTAGACATTACATTTCGTGAGGTAGCGGGTCCAGATTGCAAGTTTGGTTTCCTTTCTCCGACTCGGTTGCCCCTCTGCCTCATCGTTAAGACATTGGGAGTCAGCTTGATGGACTCGTCACAAGTTTGAACAGATTAGTAACAAGCTCCTCCAGTCATTAATAACAATAATGCTTTGAGGACAGTATTTATTGAGTTTTCTTCATCTTCCCTTCAAACATTGGCCATTTGAAAGTTGAGAAAACAGGACCTGGCTGAATTACTTTCCAGGTGACTGGGCACAGTGTCCATTGCAGTTGGTTTTGCAGGAGTTTTGCCTGATTATATGGTAGAACTGGCTGCAAAATGGGTGCTATCTTTTGATTACCCTCCCACTGAATCTGGAGAATTTATCAGAGGCAGTGCTGGTGGAATTTTTCTCATTCTATTTGGGTTGTACAGTGATTGTGTTGCATATCATGGGAATGTAGTGACGAATACCACCTGCATGATAGGATTTTAGTTGACTTAAGGAAGTCTTTGTCAAACACTTGCTGCTATAGTTTGTAGAAAACTGAATGGGGTGTGGTTGGAGAGTACCTACTACTAAAACCTCGAGGGTGAGGGTGAATTCAGGGAGTCTCAACCTCTGTTTTCTTCTCTCTCTGTTGCTGTGTCTGTGTTTTCTGTCTGATCTCACTCTCACTCTCACCCTCTCACCCTCTCACCCTCTCACTCTCTCACCCTCACCCTCTATCTGTGTCTTCCCCTCTTCCCTCCAACTCTCCGCCCTCTTTCTCCCCTTTCTTCCTGCAAAGAAGAGGAAGGCCATGAGGTTGGATTCTATTAGCATATTCAGGAGAAAGAAGTTATCTCTAGGGGGAGTAGTTGAAAAGTAGGATTGTGTGGTCAGTCCATTTGGCCCGTCTGGTGCTTTGTTAAAGATACCTAATTCAAGTCCTTCAGATTGTAGAATATAAAATATTTCATCTGACTTGACTTCTCTGCTTCCACTTCAACAAATTTTGGCCATGCTTTGGAAATCTCATGTATGCTGTCAAAACAAGGCATTTTGATGATTCTTTTACCTGAATTCCACATTTGGAATTTGTATCTTGCCTTGAGGCTGACAAATGGATGCCAAGCATTGAAACATTTAAACTGTAAATGCTAGGAATGCTCAACAAATAATGCAACATCTGCAGATGGGCAGAAAATTAGGGTAATGTTTCAGGTCTCAGTCAGAACTGGCAGATGCTGTACATGACAGATCAAAGACAAAATGATCTGTAAAGTGATTAGGTGGAGAGCAGGAAATGATTAAATGCATAAGTGGTCATTTTCCCTTGAACTGTTTTTCCTTGTAAGCTGATCACCTGTAGTATCTTCCTGTTTTGTTGAAGTATTGTTACTCCTAAAATGTAAACTCTACAGATTCTGCCTGACCAGCTGAAAGTTTCCAGCATTTGCTGGATTTTCTTTTGTATATTTAGTTATTTTTGTTCGAATTAGAGGCTGCTATGTTCCTGCTCAGTCAAGGTTGTCTGAATGAGACTTACTTTTTAGGGCTTTCTTGTCGTCAAAAAAATTTGTTATTTATTTGAACTGTGCCAGATTTCAACCAAAGTCTGAGGTGGGTACAGCATGCCAATCCATTGCATCAGAATGGTGTCCAGAGTGAGGTATAATGCCAGTGTTTCAGGATGATGCAATTCATTAGTGACTCTACTTACAGTGCCAGTCATAAGGTATGAGTTTGCCCTTGTGATTTATGAAACAGCCTGCAACCTCAAGTATGTGGGTGGAAAGTGCAGCAGAGAATAAGGATAATGTTCAGTCATTTTGGTGTATTGATGGCTTTATTTTGTTAATATCTGCCAAAGTTTCTGTAATAGTTTTCTACCCTGAACCTTTGCAGTCTTCTCTAGACAAATTGTTTTAATCGGTTTTTGTATTGGCTGTAATGTCTTGTCACCATTCCCACTTTACGTTTATGAATCATGACAAGTTGTGCTGGGCTGATGGAAAATGCTTCAATATTGAGACTGTAATCAGATTAGATATGATTCACCAATTCCATTGTCACCACTAAAAGCAAAGTGGTGTCGTCTAAATCTGCCGATGGATGAAGGTTTTATTTTCCAAAAAGGAAAGCAAAGTCTCTGGTGTGATACAGGATAAGCGAGCATTTAAAATCTAATTTTATCTCAGGATATGTAATGAGAAGTCAATCGGCCTAGCGAAACTCATAATGGCCGTGATCTATTTAGATCCTTGTGCTTACAGACTACGTTGGTAAGGGCAAGTGATATCCTCTCCTGGCTGACCCTGGCTTTTGGCCAACCAAATGAAGAAGGTTCATTTGGCAAAGGACTGAACAGCAAGAAACTTTGTATGAAGAGAAGCTAAAGCTCAGAAGGAGCACACAAACCTCTAAACAATTCACTTACCAATCTCTTCAAACACCACCTGCCCAACCTGAGCTAGTGTGCACAAATCAGCGTTTAACATAGCCATCTCAGAATCCAGTGAACTGGAGTGAAAGCAAGGCATACTAAGACTGGAGTGATTACATAAGTAGGAGCAAAAAAGCCTGTGATAAAGCATCTCCTATTTGGAAAGCAGTAAATGATAGAAAGATATCCAAAACGGATGGCAGATAGCAAAAAAAAACTTCAGCGTTGTACTCAAAAGAGCATTTTGAATTTAAAATGGATGTTTTTGTTTTGATGTGTCATTTATGTGTTTTCAAAGTTTAAAATTTCCTTTTTAGAGGTAAGGGCAATGGATGCCACCTTTATGACTGGTTGGACACATTGATTGTCTGGATATAAGCTCTGGGCTCATTCACTGCATTTTCAGATTAGATTTGAAAAGCATGGAGAAAAATTGTACTTGGGGAAAATTGTACAACAAATAATTTTGTGGGTGAGACTCTTGTTATTCATGTCAAAATAATTAGTACTCTGTTTGCTTCTCACTGCTGCTGCTTCTTAAAAAAGGTTATGTTTTTGTAATTATGATTTGGAGATGCCGGTGTTGGACTGGGGTGTACAAAGTTAAAAATCACAGGTTAAATTCAAAGGTTATAGTCCAACAGGTTTAATTGGAAGCACACTAGCTTTCGGAGTGACGCTCCTTCATCAGGTGATTATGTTTTTGTAAATGTGGGTCTTTTACAACCTATAGTTTCAGTTGAATGGAATTGATTTGAATAGTAAGGATATAGCATAAATATAGCACCTTTTAATGCTGTTAAAGATGTTTCTTGGTAGTATGATAAAAAAAATTAGAACCAAGCTCCCCAAGACCTTGAAACTGAATGCCCAAAGTATGTCCGAAGATATATCTTAAAGTAGGAGAAATTGAAGATTTAGGGAAAGAATCCAAATTTAATGTATATATGTTAGAAGACAAAGCCACCATTGGTGGAGCAATGAAAATTCACAAGGCCAAAACTAGAAGTGTACAGTTAATTCGGAGATTTGGAGGAATGGTGAATAACTACAGAGATGGAGGGATTTGCAAGTAAGGATGCAAATGTTAAAATTGAGGTGTCATAAAACCAGGTCAGTAACTGCAAAAGTGACAGGTGAACTGACCTTTGAGCGAGTCAAAGTCTGGACAGCAGAATTTTGGATGACTTTAAGTAATAGGGAGGTGACAGCCTTATGGTATAATATAGTCAATCAATTATATTAATCCAGAAATCCAGGTGATGTCCTGGGGACCTGAATTTGAATTCTGCTATGGCAGATAGTGGGATTTGATCTCAATGAAATTATCTGGAATTAAGTATCTAATATAATGGAAAAACAATCTACCTGGTTCACAAATGCCCTTTTGGGAAAGAAACTGCCTTCCTTGCTGAGTTTGGACTACATGTGACTCCAGATCCATGGCATTGTTAGCTTTTAACTGCCTTCTGAAATGGCTGAACAACATTCAGATGTAACAATCGCTAGAAAGTCTCAAAAAAGAAATGAAATTGGGTAGGCACCAGAAGCAACAACAGCAACAGGGTTCCTGTCAACCCTGCAAAATTGTCCTATTAGTGTCGTCTTGGGGCTGATGGTAAATTGGACAAGGTGTCTCAGACTAGCCACACAACAACCTGACATTATTTGTGAGGTATTATTCTGTGAGTAGACTATCCCAGATGGAACCATCACCATCCTATCCCACTGGCAAGACTGGTTCAGCTGAGGTGGCAGCACAGTTGTATCTACTTTGTTGGAACAGAGTTACCTTGGGAGTTACCCTAGGGATCCTCAACATTGAGCCTGGACCCCATGAAGTTTCATCAGTTCAAACATTGCTGACAAAACCTCCTTCTGATTACCATGTGCTACCATCCTTTGGCTGAGAAACGGTGCTCCGCTTTGAGAAACTGTGGGATTTTAATGTCCTTCACCAAGAATGACTTGAAAGTAGCACTGCTGATGGAACTAGTTCAGTCACTACTGCCATGCTAAATGGGACAGACTTCAAACAGATCTAGCAGCTCAAGAGTGGGTTTATGATGTACTGTTGTCCATTGGTAATGGCAGAATCAGAAGCAGCAAAATCATATGCCAAAACAACCTGCAACTTCATGGCCTGGTATGGTATTTCTTTCGCTTTACCATTGCCGTCAAGCCAAGGGATCAACTCCGCTTCAATGAACTATGCAAGCAGTCATGCCTGGAACAGCATCAAGCAAACCTAAAAACATGTCAACCTGGTGAAGCTACAAAATACTACTGTATGCATGCCAAACAGCATAAGCAGCAAGTGATTGACAGAGCTAAGTGATTCCACAATCAGTGAATCTAAACTCTGCAGTCCTGCCACTGGAGATCACTGACGGAGGAGTCTCCACAAATATCTTCATCCCCAGTGATGGGAGCGACCCACACATCAATGCCAAAATTGAGGCTCATTTGCAACAATCTTCAGCCAGTAGTGCTAAATGGATGATCCATCTCTGCCTTTCCCAGAGGTCCCCAGCATCACTGCAAGCAACTAACATTTCTGCCACAAAAATGCCTGGCAATGACTATAACATTAAAAGGCAATCTAACTACTGCCTCTTGTTATCATAACTGAATTCCCCACTATCAACTTCCTGAGGTTTCCATTGACCAGAAGCGCAATTGGATTAGCCATATAAATACAATGGCTACAAGAGCAGGTCAGTGCCTAGGAATACTGTGGTGAGTTACTCCTCTCCTTACTCCCAAGGTGTGTCCACCATCTAAAAGGCACAAGTCAGGAGTGTGATGGAATACTCTCCGCTTGCCTGGATGTGCGCAGCTCCAACAACACTCAAGAAGCTTGACACTGTCCAGGACAAAGTAACTGGCATGATTGGCACCATATTCAGAAACATTCACTCCTTCGCCACTGGTACTCGGGAGCAACAGTATGTACCATATTTATGATACACTGGAGAAATTCACCAAATTTCTTTAGCGCCTTCCAAACTGATGGCCATTTCCATCAGAGATCTACTTAGTACAGAGATGAGGAGGAATTTCTTTTGTGGGCAGTGAATCAATTGAATGAAAACATAGGAACAGATGCAAGACCTATGGCCTATTGATTCTGCTGTGCCATTCAGTGAGATTATGGCTGATCTGATAATCCTCAACTTCGCTTTCCTACCTTCTCCCCCATGACCTTAGTTTGCTCCACAAATTTAATATCTATCTTTCCTTGCCTTGAAAGCAATCTGCATTAAAGAATGTAATAGGTTCTCTGCTCTGAAAAGAAATTCCTCCTCAGCTCTATACTCTATCTTTGACTAAGCCCTCTGTTCCTAAACTCGCAGGAAACAATTCTCCACATCAAAACTGTCAAGCCCCTTAAGAATCTTTTATGTTTCAATAAGGTTGCCCCTCATTCTTCTAAACACCAATGAGTACAAGCCAAAACTACTCAACATAGGTTTCATCAGAAAAACTCAGTATTCGTGGAATCAGCCTAGTGAACCCCCTCTTGACTGCCTCCAGTGCTAGTACATCTTTCCTTATATAAAGGGAAGTGTTCACAGTATTCTGGATGAGGTCTTACTTTCTATAGTTTTAGCAAGACTTTACAAAGCAAAAGAGGGGACGGATAGAATTGTGGAGGTGGGAGATTGATTTAATGAAGTAGTATTTCCACCATTAAATCATTCTAAAGTACCTAAGTTATGGAAAAGCCTGTGTATCATCACTAAATTTTGTCAACTGTTGAGTGACTTAAAATGCCATGTGCTTGCATGTCCTAGTTCTCAGCTTCTTCTGTTAAGAAGTGAACAAAATTATTTGTGCTTTTGTGCTCACCTTGTGTGTCTATGAACATACAAAAATGATGGGCATTTTTACTCTACTTTACAAGTAATATGGACAATTAACTTTGATGCAAAAAGGATTCCAAGGGATCAGGAGATTTTTTTTTTAAGAGGAATGCTCACTTGTGTCTCTGGAAAGTCATTGAAATGTAAATGCCTATGTGGAGGATCCTCAAGATGAAAGATGATTTATGAATTTATTGCTTCTATTGCCTGAATATTTACAGAAACACTCCACACTCCATATCCAAAAACTTAATAGCTAACACACAGCGGCATGACAAACAAGTGTGAACAGCCACCATTCATCTCCATTGTGCGGCAGTGGCTTATGATATTGAATCATTTGTATGGATAATGGAAGTATTGATTCTGTGGCTACATGGTCAAACTTGTCTAGAAATAGCAAGTATTGTCCCAAGGACTGGCCTGGAGAAGGCAGTTTCAGGCTACTTGGGACAGAAAGATATTTACCAGCTGGGCAAAAGGAGTCCTGTTTAAGCAGCCAACTTGAACAGTGGGCAGAGGAGCTGAACTGTTTTCACTTGCAAGGCTATATTTTTCTCTACAGAAGCATGGACATATCTTTGTGTGACTTAGTCATAGAGATGTAAGCTCAGAAACTGATCCTTCGGTCCAACTCATCCATGCCGACCAGATATCCCAACCTAATCTAGTCCCTATGCCAGCACTTGGCCCAATACCCTCTAAACCCTTCCTACTCACAGTGGTGTACCACAAAGGATTGGTGCTGGGTCCACTGCTTTTTGTCATTTAAATAAAAGATTTGGATGTGAACATAGGAGATATAGTTAGTAAGTTTGCAGATGACCCCAAAATTGGAGGTTAGATTAGATTACTTAGTGTGGAAACAAGCCCTTCAGCCCAACAAGTCCACACCGACCCACCGAAGCGCAACCCACCCAGACCCATTTCCCTACATTTACCCCTGCACCTAACACTATATGGGCAATTTAGAATGGCCAATTCACCTAACCTGCACATTTTTTGGACTGTGGGAGGAAACCGGAGCACCCGGAGGAAACCCATGCAGGCACTGGGAGAATGTGCAAACTCCACACAGTCAGTTGCCTGAGGTGGGAATTGAACCTGGGTCTCTGGCGCTGTGAGGCAGCAGTGCTAACCACTGTGCCACTGTGTAGTGGATAGTGTAGAAGGTTATCTCAGATTACAATGAGACATCTTAGCAACTTCCAAAATTCAGTTATCTTCAAAGATCAAGGAGCGAGAGCCTTCTTCACTGCAATGTTTCATCTTTGATAACTGATTATGGACTGCTAATTTGTTTCTTGTTACTCCATTAATAATTTAAGTGCAAGTGTCCACTGAATTGATCTCTTCAATGCAAATATATCTCTGTATCTGAAGGTGTCATGATTTTGTTGCTTCACGTTTTGAGTGGTATGTGAATAAACACTTACTTTTGGTTTTAAATTTATTAGAAAATGTATTTGTTGTGACGAGAGGATAAGCACATTCAAAAGGTTGAAGCCTCTTCTCAAAATATGCCTGTCATTGCCCTCATTCAAGAATCATAGAGGTTAAGAATAAATGGAAACATTATCTCCCCATTTCTCCCTGTCTATACCAATATTCTGACTCAAATCTTACCTCACATTTGCCATTGTTATCATACAGGATTGTGTTTTCAAGATTTTACCTGTGGCTATGTATCTCTCTAGTCTAACCACAGATGTCCAGTTAAAAATGGAATCCTTACACATTGTGCACATTGTAATTTCTTTGCTTCCACCTTGGTGAAAGACAAAATGAAAATGACTTTGATCCCTCTTGGGATGGATGCTCTGAAAGTGATGGTTTTGCATGTTGTATTCATGCGTTTCACCCAAGTCCATTAAACCTCCGCAGAGTCATTCTGCTTTAAGGAGAATTTCACTGCATGATGGTTTGTTTCAGTGAAATATTGATTCAGCCTTGCGACTGCTGAAGTGGGAATGTTGACCGCATTGTTGATTTCTAAGTGAGTTGGATAATTTCACGCTGTTGATATCACAGTCTAAATAGTCCTTCAATATGCCTGGTTTCCGGTGGTTATTCCCTGTTGACTTTTCAATGGAAAGGATTGTCAATATCTCTGCATAAGCGCTGTACAAAGCACATAATAAAAGATACTACTTGTGGTGGATTATGTATTTTGTATTCCGATTATAGGTAGAAACATTTTCAACCACTTGAATTAAACTTTGTAAATATCACTGAAGCACAAGGTTCTGAGTGACAGACTATGTGGCATGGATGCCACAGTATGATTTTTTTTGAGTGTTGGTGTAAGGATTGCAAACAAATACTTCCGTCCAATCTCCTCTTTCAAATCACTGCCAACCACCCTCTCCCTCCCTCTCGTCTCTGTCAAAGAATAGGCAGTTCCAAGTTCAGTCCATTTATGTTCATACCTGTTAATTGATCTTGCATCTGCCTTTCAAAATAGTTACAAACCCATAGGGAACAACCGGCTTTAAGTCTTCTGTAGCTTCACTGGTAATAGTTGATGGAAAAGAGAAAGCAAAGCTACGTTAATTAGGGCCCTCTGCACTGTGATTTTCAAAGAGCTGGTGTTGTCATAGTTTTAAACTCATTCTGTGTTCTCCAGCTCTGAGGAACTTTCAGACATTTTCAACTGCTGCAGGTAGCCAGGTTCTGTCTCCTGTATTTTGTGATGCTGATGTAATTCTATCTGCAGTTGCTTCTACGTGCTCCATTTGGCAGCTGGTAGTGGGAGACTCTGCCCAGCAACCACCTGCAGAGATGAATTACATCTTCGGCAACAACACGTCGCTTTTGTACTCGCGTCCCAACAGAAGCAATGCTGGCGCTGGACTGAATTCTGCTGGGCAGAGATTGAAGCAATGCACAAAACGGAGTTCAGCTGATGAGCTGAACTTGCAAGAGAATGAAGTTGAAACTTCTCGCTGGAGGACTGTGCTGGCGTTTTTTACCCGCAGACACTATTTTATTGACTGTTTTTCCACAAGTGGCGGTTGTATTCAGGTAAAATTATGCTAACAGAAATAAGTTCAAATCTATTTTTTTCAAGTTAGATAAACAGAGGTGCATTACTTTGGAGTGTTACAGTAAAATGAAGTTAGGAAATTCTTCCATTTCGCAATGGATAATTTGATGGAGTAGAAAGCAACAGTTTAGTCTTAGTTTTAATGTTTGCTTTCTGCTTTTGTACAAATGTAATGTAGATCTGATAACCTGGTTTGATATAATTCACTTTGGTCTTTAACTGCTTTGATGATATGCACACACACCCACATTGGCTTTTTCCTACGAAAGGGAAGGTGGTGGTGATCCAATTCTTGTTTACCTTTTGTGATTAAGTTAGCTTTGAAATGATTTGAAATAGCTGCAACTGTAGCTTGTATTGTCTGACCGTCCAAAACAATGCCCACCATTGCTGGTGTATTGAATTGTACACTCAAATGGTGCTAAAGTAAATGCCCCTTGTGGCTTCAGATTGGATTTCAGTTGATAGTGCTTGCTTTTCAACACAACAGATAGAGAATGTTATTAAACTTTTGAACGTGCTGCTTAATTTGCAATATAATTGTGTTATTATTGTTCCATATTTGCTTCCCATGCATTCACAATACTAGTGGTTATTAAAGTTGTAGCTAAAGTTGTAATAACACCATACATTATTTCGGTAATATTATCCAGATACTGAATGCCATTTTGGTCCTTTGTGCTCTCCAAAATTTCTGCGCAACACAAGCATGTACACAATACCCGATTAGCAATATGAGAGAGCTAGAGATGACAGCTAGTACAATAGCAGCAGCAGTTTGGCTGGTGGTTTCTTTTTCTTTGCAAAATTAGTGATAAATAATTTAAGTTGTAGTGCCTACTGGGATGGGTTTTAAGTTAAATGCGAGGGTGTGACTATAGTTCTGTCTAAAAATGTAATTCCACTGCACTTTGAGACCATCAGCTTCAGTTTGAGTTTCAACCAGGCAGAGCCATGTTCATACTACTTAGCTCTAACAGCCATGGGCAGGACGGTCTCGAATTTGAAGTACAAGTACATAGAGAGTGAGGAATTGAGAATCTTTGCCTTAAAGATACTTCAGTGTTCGCTCCAATAGCTTTATAAAGCATTCCGTGGGATCCAGTAGATCCCCCTACGTGCTTTCAGAACCAGGCTTATGACGCTGAGTACGTTTATTACCATTATGGTATCAAATCACAGAATGTTTAGGTTACTTTGATTTGCTGCCAGTTTAATACAGGGCTTGTCTCCTGATTTGCACTGCGTGTTCAGTATTAGTGCAAAATGTAAGTTATTTCATACCTTCCATACATTGTGATAGTATTAAATCGTCCGGAATCTCATGGTTCACATTATATAATGAACTTGCACAATTGTTGATCAGGTATCAAAACATATTAATGTTATTTTGATTGGCAATAAAGTGGGTACAATATGTTAATTAAATGGTTAGCAAGGTTAGATCTCATGGAATACAGGGAGAACTAGCCACTTGGATGCAGAACTGGCTCAAAGGTAGAAGACAGGGTAGTAGTGGAGGGTTGCTTTTCAGATGGAGGCCTATGACCATTGGACTGCCACCAGGATCAGTGCTGGGTCAACTACTTTTTGTCATTTATGTAAATGATTTGGATGTGAGCTTAGGAGGTATAGTTAGTAAGTTTGCAGATGACACCAAAATTGGAAGTGTTGTGGACAGCGAAGAAGGTTACCTCAAACGGGATCTTGATCAGACGGACCAATGGGCTGAGAAGTGGCAGATGGAATTTAATTTAGATAAGTGTGAGGTGCTGCATTTTGGGAAAGCAAATCTTAGCAGGGCGTATACACTTCATGGTAAGGTCCTAGGGAGTGTTGCTAAAGAAAGAGACCTTGGAGTATAGGTTCATAGTTCCTTGAAAGTAGATTCATAGGTAGATAGGATAGTGAAGAATGCATTTGGTAGACTTTCCTTTATTGGTCAGAGTATTGAGTACAGGAGTTGGGAGGTCATGTTGCGGCTGTACAGGACATTGGTTAGTCCACTTTTGGAAAATTGCGTGCAATTCTGGTCTCCTTCCTATCGGAAGAATGTTGTGAAACTTGCGAGGGTTCAGAAAAGATTTACAAGGATGCTGCCAGGGTTGGAGGATTTGAGCTATAGGGAGAGGCTGAACAGGCTGGGACTGTTTTCCCTGGAGCATTGGAGACTGAGGGGTGACCTTATAAATGTTTATAAAGTCATGAGGGGCATGGATAGGGTAAATAGGCAAAGTCTTTCCTGGGGTGGGGGAATCAGAACTAGAGGGTATAAGTTTAGGGTGAAAGGAGAAGGATATAATAGGGACCTAAGGGGCAACTTTGTTACACAGACGGTAGTGTGAATGTGGAACGAGCTGCCAGAGGAAGTGGTGCAGACTGGTACAGTTGCAGCATTTAAAAGGAATGTGGATGGGTATATGAATTGGAAGTGCTGGGAAATGGGACTAGATTAGGTTAGGATATCAGGTTGGCATGGATGAATCGGACCGAAGGGTCTGTTTCCGTGCTGTACAGCTCTTTGACTGTATAACTTTGAATCCTGTAATGCTCGCAAGTTCCTTCCACCAATTTACGTGCTAGCCTACACATTTTAACAGTTAACATGAACTGAGTTTTTAACATTTTGAATGTGGTTAAACCGAAATGTGTTTTTTGTAGATCACACGCATTTCAGTTATCAACATTCTGCATAGATAAGAGATGACTTTTGATGCTTTTTTAAAAAATGTTTCCATTTGATGATACAAAAATGAGCAGGTTTCTCTGTGAGGTTTACTCCTTCCTTCCAGACCTTGACATTCAATAATACGACATGCTGCATAGTGACATGAGTTAAGAAAGGTCAGCTGAACTGATCTCAGTGTCTTTCTAGTTGGGTGTGGCAGTGGCAAGGTTCCAACACAATTTTCATTACCTTAAAGGGACAAGTTTGACACCTTGAGTTGAAGTGTGTGGGCACCTGTGATTTTTGTCTGTGAAGTATGTCAGAATGTTTTCTCATGTTAAAAGTAATATTTAAAGGCAAGTTGTTACTGATTAGCTCTGGAGTTAAGCTGGCCATGTAGTGCATCCTACTATTTACTGAACTGATGAACGTGCAGGAGCTCCTTTGTCCACTGGAAAGATCATGAACATGGTGTATTTGAAATGATACTCCTTACCAGTGTGTGCACCTTCTACCAATGTCCAGTTCTAAAAAGGAAAGTTTGTTCTATTATTGTTGTGGAAGGATAAATTGGGCCTGGGGTGGGTCCAGATCACAAGAATGATCCCAGGAATGAAAAGCTTAACCTATAAGGAACATTTGCTGGGACTAGACTGTGTTTGGAAGGGTGATCTAACTGAAAGTTACAGAATACTGAACAGAGTGGACATTGGGAAGATGTTTCCATTGGCAGGAGAGATGAGGACCTGAGGGCACTGCCTTTGAAAAAAAGGAAGACCCTTTAAAATAGAGTTAAGGAGAAACTTCTTTCGCCAAAGGATCGTGAATCTTGTGGAATTCATTGCCACAGAAGGCTGTGGAGGCCGGGTCATGGAGTACATTTAAGACCGTAATAAATAGGTTCTTAATAGGGGATCAAAGGTTACAGAGAGAAAGTGGGAGAATGGGGTTGAAAGATCTATCAGCCATGATCAAATGGCAGAGCAGACTCGATGGGCTGAATTTCTGGTCCTCTGTCTTATCATGTCCTCGTTCTGCTACATGGGGCATGTGCAGTAATGTCTTTGTTGCCTTGTTTTTGTTCAAGCTGTTATGAATCTACACCCTTTATACTTCAAGAGGCATGAAGTAACAGCTAATAATAGGTACGGATTGCAACTGCCAATCGATTATTAAGAGCCCTGATTGTCAGAGGTGTGTTTGGGGTCAACATGGTGAATGTCAGTGTAAGCCTCTGGTTCCTTTAAACCCTGCACCATATTTTAACTGATCCCTTGACTGCACTGAGTGGAGGTGGAATTGCCCTGGGAGTCCTGAAGTACTGAAGCTGTCCATGTCTATATTTAACAAGACCTAGACAATATTGAAGTTTGACCTAGCAATGGCAAGAAACATTTGTGCTGCACAAATGCCAGGCAATGACCACTTCTAATAAGAGACAATCTAACAATAGCCCTTTGCCATGCAATGGTTTTACCATCACTGAATCAGCTGCTATTAATACCCTGGGCATCAACATTGTCCAGAAACTGACTGTGCTCACCATATAAAAGTGACTACAAAAGTAGGTCAGAGGTTAGAAATACTGCAATGAGTACTACCCTCCTAACTCATCAAAACCTGTCTACCATCTACAAAACAGGGATTTGATGGAATACTCTCTCCTTGCCTGGTTAGGTGCAGCTCCAACAGTAGTCCAGAAGCTTGAGACCATCTGGGACAGAGCAACCTGCTTGATTGGCAACACATCCACAAGCATCCAATCCCTCTACCACCTGACTCTCATTCAGAGTAGTACGTCCCATCTACGCATTGCAGCAATTCGCCAAAGATCCTTAGCACCTTCCAAACCCACAACCTCTTCGATCTAGAATGACAAGAGCAGCAGATATGGGGGCACAAGTTCACCAACAAGCCACTCACCATCCTGACTTGGAAATCTAGAACTGTTCCTTCTCTGTCACAGGCTCAGAATCTTGGAATTCCTTCACCTTGGGGTATTGTGGGTCTACCAGCAGTACACAGACTGCAATGGTTCAAGGAGGCACATCACCACCATCTTTTTACGTGGAACTAGGGATGGGCAGTAAATGCAGGCCAGCCAAAGATGCCCACTTCCTACAAATGAATAGAAAATAATGTTCGATTTTGTATTCAATATTTTAATGCTTTGTTTCTGTGCATTCAAAATGGTTTTTCCACATTATAATTTTTAATCTTCCTATGTGGAAAAACAATGACACAATAACCGCAGTTTGCTGTTAATCTGACCACTACTTGCTGATAAAAGAATGAGGCCATCCGATCTCAGAAAAAGCAATCAGGCATATTTGTGGTAATTTATTCTGCAGTTTCCTCTATATGCACTAATAGGATGATTTCTCAATATTGGCATTGCAAGTTTAATATTCCCATTCCTCACTCAGTTTTTCTATGTGAGGAGGGAAGTCTCATTCAATTCTTAGTGACATTTGAATACAAAACTGGTCCTTTTCTTGATCTCTAATTGTGAGAGCAATAGCCCTGTTTTTCCCTTCTGGTGAGCAGCCTGATGTACATTTGTAGATCAGCTTTAGAAGTGAAACTATTGTCATCCTGTTCCTGCCTCAGTCAAAGCAAAACACACAGACATAGTTTATTTTTCCTCTTTCATCTTTTTTCTGGGCCCTGGCCCTGGAGGGAGAGAGAAAGATCACCTATGTGCGCAGATTAATGACTTCTCGGTCTTCTCTCGCACAGCAGTTTCTTAATGAATTATATAGTCATTTGCAGGGAGCAGCATCCAGATAAGGCAACATCCATACTGATTTGGTGACCATTGCGATCAATGAGTGTCAATAGTAAAGATTAAGCCATCTGATGTTACACAATGAATGTTCTTAACCTTGTTAACTGGCTTCAAATAATGCTTTCACCTTTACATACTGCTGCTTCATCTTGTTAAATGGCTTTACGTAATGAATGCTTTTCCACCTTATTAACCCACCACCCCTGCCTCAAGCACCCATTGTTTACTGCAACTTCTTACCTGATCCGAGTCATGCTAGCTGAACCGTTTGTTTCACAAAACTCAAAACTTATCTCTTTCCCTACCTGCTCAAACCTTATACACTTTCTCAAAACCTCCTATGAGTTGAATGAAATAAGCACTGGTAGTTTTAGGTTCGCTTAGATTCCCTCCAGTGTGGAAATAGGCCCTTTGGACCAACAAGTCCACACCGACCCTCCGAAGAGTAACCCACCCAGATGCATTTCCCTCTGACTAATGCACCTCACACTATGGGCAATTTAACATGGCCAATTCACCTGACCTGCACATCTTTAGACTGTGGGAGGAAACCAGATCTGGAGATAATTGTTTCTTTTGTGTCTGTCCATACTAACTTAATTTTAAAATTGCTAGAGCAGCAAATGACCAGATTCCACACTGAAAATGTGAATTAATTATTCATTTTCAACTTTGCAGTTCCATTCTACTTGTTACTTGCCCTCATTTACTACAGTGGCAAGTGGGAGGATTATGTGGAAGATGTAATATTGGTAGAAACATTTCTGTAGTAATTAAAAAAAACTTCTTCTAGCTATATATTTTGTTGTTTTGAAATCTAATCAATCCTTACAATTCACTCACTAAATACAGAAATGTTTCTCTACCACACAACTTGATTTTACCATCTTTTTCAATTTATTTAGACGTGTTATTTATTTTGCACATTTAACATGGAATACTGAAACACTTTTCAAATGGAGGAGGAAAATTGCAATAACTAAAACAGGAGCCGTTAAGCATTTTGACATTTTAAGGATTGCATATGCCAGACATTAAATCCATTTGTAAGGACCTTTTTTTATTAAATGTATAAAAACAAAAGTAAGGTGAGTTAGCAACACAACACCCTTGCAAAATGATTGCTCAGAAATGCTTCCTGATGAAGTATAATGAGTTCATTTTCCTTTCATACCAATATTCTCAATGAAATAGTTAAATTTTAATGTGACTTCTATGACAATGCAAGGTGTATAGGTGGGAAGAAAAAATGTAAAGGTGTATTATGTCTTGAGTATATGGGAAAGGAAAAGTAGGTCATTTGACCTCTCAATCCTGCTCCATCATTCAACAAGATCATGGTTGATCTGTTTGTATTTCTGATTCCACATTGTTATCCACCCTGATAACCTTTTGACTCCTCTGTCTAACAAAGATCTATCCATTTCTGCCTTAAAAATATTTAATGATCCTGCCTCCATTGCCTTTAGAGACAGATGGTTTGCAGGTTGCACATCCCTCACAGAAACAAGAATGTTTTTCTCTCCTAAAATGGTGATACTTAATTTTAACACAGTGCCCTCTAATTCTGGACTCCCTACAAGTGGAAGCATCCCTTCCATCCTCATCTTGTCCACGTCATTCAGGCTCTTACACCTTTTAAATGTTATCCCTCACTTTTCTAAACTCTGGCAAAAGTAAGCCAAGTCTACTCAACCTGTCCTCTTATGATAAGCCACTCATTCCAAGGTTTCCATCTAATAAACCACCTCCAATGTATTAGCATCCTTCTTCAAATAATTATAACAATCTTGTAATTTTCAAGATGTCTCACCAATGTCCTGTACACTTCTCTTACCAATAGATAGCAATGTAGCAGCATTCTTGATTGTATGATACCTGCATATAATCTTTTGTGGCTCACACACTGTAACATTTTTATCGCACTGCAACTTGGAGTTCTGCGGTAGTTCTCTATACTGTTGACAAACGTGACATCCTGTTCGGAGCATCCACCAGCACATGCTGTCCTTGTCACAACGTTGCTATTTCTCATTTCCTTAGTATTGTTCTTCTTGGCCTTATCTCAATTCATTCTGAGTAATCCCACACTAATACCTTTGTCACCTCTGGTTGCAAATATTTTGGTGATCTTCTAATTGGTCTCCCATGAGCAAAGAACAATGCAATGCAGGAGCAAGCTCTTTTGCCCTCGAAGCTTGCACAAACACATTTTTACCTTTCCATACTAAAATTGTCTTCACTTACAGGATCCATATCCCTCTATTCTTTTCCTATCCATGTATTCATCCAGGTGCTTCTTGAATGCTGCTATTGTCTGCTTTTACTATCACCTCTGGCAACGCATTCCACACACTCCCCACCCGTTGTGTGAAAAACATGCCTCACACATTGCTTTTAAACTTACCCCCCTTGTACCTTGAATATATGCCCCCGAGTTATTGACTTCTCCAGCCAGGGAAAAGCTTCATACTTTCCACTCCATCCATGACATTCACAACTTTATAAACTTCTATTAAGTTGCACCTCAACCTCCTGTGTTCCAACGAAAACAAACCCAGTCTATCCAACTTTTCTTCATAGCTAAAATTCCCCATACCAGGAAACATCCTGTGAAACCTTTCCTGCACCCTCTCCAAAGCATCCATATCCTTCTGGTAGTGTGGTGAGCAGAACTGTACATAATATTCCAAATGTGGCTGAACTAAAGTTCTGTAAAGCTGCAGTATTATTGTCCATCCTTGTACTCAATGTTACTTACAATGAAGGCAGGCATGCCATAAGGCTTTTTTACTGTCTTATGTACCTGCGCTGCCACCGTCAGTAATCTGTGGGCCTTCATACCAGATCCCTCTGCTTATTGATACTCATAACAGTTCTGCCAATCACTGTATAATTTCCACCTGTGCTCGATCTTCCAAAATGCTTCACCTCACGTTTGTCTGGATTAAACTCTATCTGCTATTTTTCTTGTCTGCAACTGGTGTGTATCCTCTGACAGTCTTCCTCTCTATCCACAACTCCTCCAATCTTTGTACCATCTGCAAACTTACTAATTAGACCAGCTATGTTTTTCTCCAAATCATTTAGGTAGACCATGAACAGCAGAGATCCCTGCACAGATCACTGAGGAACATCAAAGGTCACAGTCCTCCATTCCAAAAAGCGTCCTTCTACCTCTACCCACTGTCTCCTATGACGAAGCAATTCTGTATTTGTCTTGTCAGCTCACCCTGATACCATGTGTCTTCACCTTTTGTACCAGAGGGACCTTGTCAAAGGCTTTACTGAAGTCCATGTAGACTATAACAACTGTTTTACTCTCATCAATCAATTTTGTCACCTCTTCAAAAAACTCAATTATGTTTGACCTCTCCTACACGAAACCATGCTGTCTATTACTAATAAGTCAATTAGTTTCTAAATGTGTCCCTGAGAATCTTTTCCAATAATTTCTGTACCACTGACGGGAGAGTCACAGGCCTGTAATTTCTTGGATTATCTCAGGTACCCTAAACAATGGAATACGATTGGCTATTCTCCAGTCCTCTGGGATCTCACCCTCTGCCAAAGAAGACACACTTTCTAACCTAAGCTTATCCAAAAGTCTGTTGCCCATATCTTGTCCTACACTGTCATACAGGCACTTCCATTCCTGCTGACCTACTTTTAACTTTGGCCCTTCACCCTTCCAATTTAATATTTTCTTACATTCATTTACATCTCAATATCGCACCTTTTCTTGTACCTATAAGTTTATTTGCTATTTCTTTCCCTAAAGAACTCTTCAGATGCGCCCTCCTTTACAGCCCTGTCTTTTTTTTCAGTTCATCATTACATCTACATCATTAGCTGCCACCAACTGGAACTGTTTGACTAAACTCCTCTGCTTTGCCTCTTGGCTTTTAAAGCAATGTTTAAAAGTCCACTTTTATGACCAATTGTTAGGTCTGTCCTGCCAGACTTCCTTTGATTCAGTGTTAGTCTTTGTTTCTAATTATATCTCTGAAGTTCACTAATGTTTTGCTCCTTTAAGCATGCGTAATAGTGGGTGTTGATTTTGTACTTTTCAAATTTTGTAAAAATATGTTAATACTTAAAATTCATTAAACAGTCTTGATCTGAGTGTGTTTTGAGCTTCAATCCCTGTGATTTATGTAATAGAGTAGTAAAATGAACAAATGAGGAGCTGGGGGTGAAACATCAAGTTCTTTTACTTCTGGGACCCAAGATTAATTGGCACTGAACTGGTTATCTCATTCAAATAAACCACAAGGGCAGCGGGAGTGGAAAATAGAAATGTCTCACTGATGCAATAGGTGCACTCCTCTGAGATAAAATGGTACTGAAGCAGAAAGCTTTACTCTGCCTCTAACCTATTTTGTACCTACCTTGAGAATTCTTGATGCTGATCATGAGTACCTGAAATGGAAAAGTGTTCCGTGTGTTGCTTATATCATCTGTTGCTACATTGTGACATTTGAAGTTAGAACTGTAATTGAAATTTGATGCTAGAATAGCAAAAGAGTGTTGTGATATTTCTAACACAGTGAAGGCTTACTTGGGTCATGTAATTACACAAATAACAATAAATGCTGGCAAAGCACAGCAGCTCAGAGAGGGTCTGATTTTTGCTAATTAACCTGAAATGTTGACTCCGTTTCCCCCTCCAAAGATGCTGCCTATCTTGCCGAATGCCATACTCAGGTAATAGTCAATGCCAGGTAAAGATTTACCCTGACTTTTAGCATATAAGTCTTAGTTTTGCATAAAGTGTGTATAGGTTTTCTCAACCCATCTCTCAACTTTGTTTCGCAACTCCTTATTGTTACCTTATCATTCTGGCATTCACTGTTTGATCAGAAGCATAAGTGGAGAAGCCATGTAAATGCTATGGTATCAAAACAAAGGCGAGGAATTCTGAACCAAATAATATACTTTCTGACTCTCCAGAAACACTTCACAATCTACCAGTCATGATTCAGGAGTGTGGTGGGAGTTTTGGGAGTGAGGTGGTGGAAACAGACTGAGCCTTTCTTCCAATTGTTCATTTCATAAATCATCACAATAGCTGGTGACAACCATTCTGCACTCAATTCAGAACCATGGCCAGCAACCCCTGAGTGTTGTTATCAGCAGTTTCTAAGACCTAAACTAGATTACATTGCCTTGAAATTTTACTTGTGTATAAGTCAACCCCATACAGTTTTCTTAAAAATATGATTTCTCAGACTCTCGCTTTTCATGTACATACGTACGTCTAGTATTTTCTGATTTTTAAAAAATATTTTATCTGTCCAGCGCCTGGGGGAGAAATGGTGTAGCATAAATGTCACTGGGCTAATAATCCAGAACACCAGGTCGATATTCTGGAGACATTGGTATGAATCCCAACATGGCATTTGGTGAAACTTAAATTCAATAAAAACTTTGAATTAAAAAGTAATCTAATACTTAATTATTACCCTTTTAAGGAAGGAAAACTGACATCGTTATTTAGTCTGGCCTTCCTGTGATTCCAGAAATGGCTGAGTAAACCATTCAGTTCAAGTGCAGTCGGTTTGGATGACAAATATTGGCTACGTTCAGTGAAAGAATTTCAAAATAGTATTTGCTTTCATGGTAATGAATCCCATAGCCATACTTGTCTCTCCGTTTTAAGACAATTCATGTTGTCCTATATTTTATGTTTCACTATCCTATGTGAATAGCTTTTTTCTTCTCTAACTCCTGCCCTGATTATTTTCCTAGTCATGATCTCAGTTTAATTACATCTCTCTCTGATTTGCATAGCTAGTGAAGAAAGTCTTTCACATGTCATCTATCAAAATTCCTCACAATTTAAAAATCTATTCTATCTCCAAATCTCTCTTGTTAACTTTCTGTATTTCCTGTTGATTAAGAGTAAATCTGTCATTTACATAACTTTAATTTCCTTTGTATCATTCAGGTGGTTGCATGCTCTGTCCTGTGACTTCAGATATCCTTTCTATAATATAGTGCCTAAAACTGCTCTCCATGTTCTGGCTTCATTCTAAATGATTTTTAGTAGCCGTTTGTTGCAAGTTCTCCAGATCATGGAATCATAGAATTTACCATACGGAGGGAGGCTATTCAACTCATTATATCTGTACCACCTAAAACAGTTAACCAGCTTGTCCCATTCTGTTGAATCACAGCAGCAGTTGTGGACACATTGTCCCCTTGCAGAAAGCTTAAAATGCTGTTGTTTTTTTTTGTCTGGCTGTATTTGTTTCCATGTCCAGATAATCAAATTCTTGACCTCCTCCGTTGCTTGACATTTGCAGCCCAAACCTGATGTTATCTAGCTGTTGTTCCATATTGTCCCATTGTACCTGAAGAGTTGCAAATGATGCTGTACATTGCGTAATCATCAGCAAACATCCCATTTCTGATCTCATTTTGGGAGGGATGATCATTGATTAGAGCATGATTGGGCCAAGTCTTGAGGCACTCTTGCAATGATCCTGGAGTTGAGATGATGGACCTCCACTCACTATAACCATTTTCTTTTGTTCGAAATGTGACTCCAACCAGTGGAGAGTTTTTCTCCCAGATTTCCTATTGATGCCAGTTTTGCTAAGGTTCCTTGATGCTACAGTCAGTAAAATAAGGTCTTGGTATCATCTCACCTCTGGAGTTCAGCTCTTTTGTCCATGTTTGGATTGAGACTGTAATGAGGTCAGGCATCAAGTGGTCGTGATGAAACCTGAACTGAGTATCATTGAGCAGGTTTACCGCTTTTGTAAGTGCTCAGTGATAATTGATCCAATGGTCCCTTCTACCACTTTGCTAGTGACTGAGAGTTCATTAAATTTCACTTCATCTTTTCTTCTTTCACAGGATGTAAGCATCACTGGCAAGGCCAGCATCTGAAGGTGAATTTAAACCACTGCCTTCAAATTGTCAAGTATACTCTATGTTAGGAAGGTCATTGCAGGATGTTGACTCAGCAGCAATAAGGAAATGGCGATACATTTCCAAGACAGGATGGCATATTGCTTGCAGGCCTTCTTCTAGATGATGGTGGTCCTGTGTGTCCACAACCTTTTACTAGGTGGTATATGTCAGTGGTATAGAAGGCACTATTGAAGAAGCCATGATGAGTTGCTGCAGTGCATCTTGTCAATGGTAACTACAGCTGTCACTGTATATCTGAGGCGGAGGAGTGAATGTTGAAGGTTTTAGATTGGATAACAATCAAGCACAATGCTTTTTCATTGATGTGGTTAAGCCATGCTCACCAAGCAAAGAGATTCTGCCACATTCTTGAATCATATCTTCTAGATTGTGAAATGTTACTGGGGAGTCCGAAAGTATATTATTTGATGCAGAATTCCTTGCCTTTGTTTTGTTGCCATAGCATTTCTGTAGCTGGTCCAGTTGTGCTTATGCTCCAATGGTAATCCACAGAATGATCATGATAGGAGATTTTAGTCAGGCTAATATGTTGATTGTCAAGGTCTCTGGTGATTATTTCCTGAACTTATTGACATGAATTTTACTTGCCACTTATCAGCCTAAGTCTCAATGTTATCAAGGCCTTGGTGCATGTAGGCAGCTACTCCTTCAATATCTATAGAATCACAAATTGAATTACAAATGAACCATCAGCACAAATCCTCGCTTGTGACCTTTATGATGGAAGGACGATCATTGACGAAACATGTGACAAAGCCGAAGAAGAACTCATGCAGTGATATCCTGAGGCTGAAATTATTGGCTTTCATCTGTTGTCTTTTGTATTAAGTATCGTGGCTCCTGACTGACACTGAGTTTAGTTTTACAAGAGATCCTTTGTACCACAAGATAGCATTTGATAGTCAATTAAGTTACCAGCCACAAGTCAACCCATTTTCTAATATTCTTAACTTTGCTGAACTCTCTTGCATTTCTGTTTTAATATGTTTTGGACTTGTATGTGTGAGGTACTGTCACCCCCTGTTTATACAGAGATCAAAACTTGACCTCCTATTAATCCCTGTCTGTTGAATACAATCCTTCCAGGTTGTTTCCAATCTGAGCAGTGCTCGTTTACCCCAACTCTTCTTGTCTTCTCTGTCAGCCATGCTGTTACATTTCTTTTTAATTATGTCATGTACCAGAGTATTCCAACAATCTTTCTGCAGACCAGTGGAGAAACTCCAAAATGTTGAAGGCATGAGATTTGCGGTGCATTGCCTCAGGATCTTGTATAATTGAAAATGTTTGAATCTTTGCAAATAAAAAAAGTGTATTTTGAGTAGCCGTGGTATTTTATATATCACAAATGATAAGGAAGTGATTGAATTTTAAAATATTATTGTATTTCTTCAATCGTTATTCCATGGTTACTTTAAATGCTCAAATCTTATTTTAAAGGTCATTGAGTCACCTTGAAACTCCGTTCTCAGGGCTGGTGGAATATTGTCCCAGTTCCTTTGGCTTTCTTGGAGAGAGATTCTCCTCCAGTCCATTGTAATTTATTATGTCTCTCTTCCCTGCTGCTTTGACACTAGCACCCTCCTCCCACTCTTCCTGAGTTAGGACTCACAATCTTTTTTTCATGAAAAATACTCCTACAGATTCTGTCCTGCTGTGTATCTTTTATTATCATAAGTTTTCCTCTTTTTAGCAATCTATCACTTTTATTCTTCTATTGATCCTTCTCTTATTATCATTACTTCATTATAGTGTATTCAATGTTTGCCAAGAATGTCTTATTTTCCAGAGGCACCACTTAGTGTGCAATGGTCTGGAATTCTTGTCTTTAGCACCATTGACTAGACTTGCTAATTACCATCTGAGCTCTGGTGAAATTCTGGATACATCGGCATGACTCAAGACTTCCTAGAAATTTGTCGCACTTCTGTACTTTGCATCCAAAAGGTGTGATCCCATTGCGGATTTGGTGCTAGCCCTCTCCTGATTTTTTGTTAATATGATAAATAGTTAAGCAGAGGTTAGTTGATTATTAATTCATCAAGTAGATACAGATAGAAAATAGTTGGTACTGGTTGTTGGAAAGAGCTGTAAGAATCTAAACTCTATCCACAAAGAGAAGTCTCTTTGTTTCGCTTTCACTAATTAGCTTGGATCCCATTTGACATAGTAAGGAATTGTCACTACAAGGTGAAGATTGGAAACTGAATTCATGCCTGTTAATAATTTGTTATTTCTGAAAAAATGGCTGAAACCAAATATTTCAGTATTGCAACACAATTTCCCACTGATGTTCAATGAAACTGATCCATGTGATCAATGGGCAGCTGAGGTAATGATCTGAACATGGATTATGTCCTTAAAGAGAAAGCAAAGTCTAGCTTTGGTATAAAAGGCAAATCATAGAAGGATGATGAGATACCTCTGGCAATTATGACAGAAAACAAGAATTGGGAAATGACAACCAAAGAATGAATCCCAGGAATGCCCAGGTTATGATTTATAATGGGCCTTTAAAGATACCGTGGGCCACCAACAGAAATAGACTCAAAAACTCTGTACCCTCATTTATACTTACAGAACCTGAACCTACCATCAAAATTGATGAAGTACCATGCAGATTACATGCACGTATGTTGGGCAAAAAATGAGGACCCGATGTTGGCAGATGAAGGGCTGATTGAATGTGAACAAAATGATAGAGATGCAGGACAATGCTACTTGTCCCAGAGATCAATAATCAAAAGTTGGTTTCAAAGTAACACAAGAGTTCAGTGAATGGAAGAATGCCATGTACTGAGGAGAGCAAGGAAATCCACTGGAAAATAAAACATTGTTAAATGTGTAAAACGAAGGGCAGGTGGCAAGCTACATGCATTGGCAAAATGTGGTGAAGATATGGAAAACCAGAACCATGGTATGAGTTCTGGTAGTGTATCTGGAAATGAATATGCCCCTTGGAAAAGTTGAATGGAATTTTATTCATAGGAGCAGGAGATCCTGTAGTCCAAAACACAATAGAAGGTTGAGCAGTTTAACAAGAACATTGTATCACGTATTGGAATTACCACATGATGTAGAAACCCCAATTGATTGATAAAACTTTTGTGGCAACAAGCAAGCTAGAAGATAAGTTAGTAAAGGATGCTAAATAAAAAGAGTTGGAGAGCTACAAATCATTTTCCATTTATGCTGAGTTACCAGATACCTTAGAGATGGATATGAACAGAAAAGGTACGCCCTGATGGGGCATTTAAAAATAAAGCCTGACTAAATGTCTGTGTTCCAGAGAGAAACGTGAAGATTTAGATGTTAGACTGTATTCCTCCTATTATAGGAAGATGTTCTTGATCATGTTGATAATTTCTGGCAACATCCTCTTGTGCATATAATACAATTGATGTAAAAGCTGTGTTTTTTGCAGGGTGAAAAGTTGCAAAGGGAAATATTTTTTTAACTGTCTAAGGAAGCAGATGATGTAGAAAAGAAGCTGTGGGACTAAACAAATATGCTTACAGGTTGAATGATGTAGCAAGGGTTAGTTATTTCCCTGTTACATGGCTGCTAATGTCACATTAATAGTAACAACATATTGACGTTGAAAATAAAATTAGTTAAACAGTAACAACTTTACATTAGTTCATGGGCACCACTTCACTCAATGTCCTTCAAATGCACTCTCAATAGTGTGTCCAAGATAATAAGTTCTTCTCCAGGCACTTGACATTTTTCAAATGATAGGGTCAGAGAATTGAGCTCCACTGAAGCAATTGTAAGTAACTGTCCCAAAATCTTGCTGAGAAAATCAAAGCATTGTGGTCAGTGGTAAGTACAGTTTCTCCACATTGCTCCTGATGTGAATATCAAAATGAGAGGGTGGTAGGGACAGAAACCATCGTAACATTAAAAAAAGTAATTAGATGTGCCCTTGCAATGCCAAAGCATACAAGGCAATGAGCTAAGTACTTGAAAATGGATTTAGAATAGTTAGGTGGTTGCTTTTGAGCAGTGCAGATGTGATGGGTTGAAGGGCCTTTTTCTGTGCTGTAGACATCCGTGACTGTCTGACTCTGAAGAACCATCCCACAGTCTCTTTCTTTTTTTTTTGCCAGTTTTTTTTTCAATAGTTGAATATTTTGTTGTCATTTCAGTTTATTTGAAAAATAACTGACAGCCTGTTTGATTTCCCCTCTCCTCATCTTGCATTGCAACAGCCCCCTCCCTACATGAATAGTGTTGACACCAGTTGCCCATTTGAATAGTGCATCAGAATCTGGCATGGTTAAAGCTGTTGCCGTTATCAGCATAGCTATCAAGTTCTCAAAAGTACTCCTGTATCCATCAAATTTTCTACTTTCCTGTAACACGTTTTTTAAGGAAGCTGTGACAGTGCAGAACTTTAGAACAACCTTGAATTGACCTCGCCTATGCCAACATATTACACAATTTCACAATTTGTCCTATGTACAGAACAATCCAAACTAGCTTCTATTTGTACATTTTGAGACTTTTGACCTTCTCCCACAGTGAGGTGTGGCCCATAAAAGTCACCTTTGCTTTATCAAATTCACTATTAGCCAGATTCATAAACATTTTTGTTTTGCAGCCAATGAAACAGTTTAGTCATGTGGTGTAAATGTTCTTCCCAGGGTACAAATGCATAATCCTTCAGTGACACTATTGGTTGATCAGTAAAATGTTACTGGTACATTTTTTGATTCCAAATGGTGTGACTTTACCATTGATAAACCATCCAGAGTTACAAAAGCTGCCTTTTCTTTGACTCCATCTGTCAACGCAACTTGCCAATAACCTTTGACAAGTCTTCGAACACCATTAACAATCAGAGCCATTTTCTCTGGCTTATTCTCAAAATTGATTCATAATTCTGTCATAGTATTTGTAACTCACTTTGATAGTGTTTTTGAAGATTAAAAAAATGCTGTCTAACCTTTTTAAGTCCCTCTGTATTTACCAAATTGAAATTTGGAGGGTCAGTTTTTTATGTTTCAATGTCTGATTCATTCTTCAATTGTTCTGATATTTCTGTTGCAGAACTACATTTTTCTTTTGACGATCATCCCTGTTGTATATATTTTCAATATATTTATGTTACCACTTATTGACTTTATCCTGCCTGGAAGATGCACTACATAATTCATATTATTGATATGTTAAGGTCCAGTGAAACTATCTTTTATTGGCTCCCCAGGGTAGAGTCAAGGAGACGGAAACAGACCCTTCAGTCCAACTATCCATGCCGACCAAATATCCTAACCTCATTTTGTCCCATTTGCCAACAGTTGGCCGATATCCCTCTAAGCCCTTCCTTTTCAGATACCCATCCAGATGCCTTCTAACTGTTGTAATTGTACCAGCCTTGTACGTAACAACACTAACGCCTTGTCTCCAGCAACACAATTTCTAACTTTGGTCTCCCAGTCTGCTCTAATTTTCATTGGTGAACACCATTCAAATACTTTGTGGCCAACACTCGTACTTTGATCAGTTTCTCTCTGAAATTTGAAACTTAGGGTGGAAGTGTGTTCTGAGCTTTTGTTTATCAATTTTTATTTAAGTGGTCCTCTCACTTCATATCTGTTTGTTAATTCGAAACAACGAAATGCTGTGGTCTCATGAGAAGGGTCCCTAATGTCAATCAGTAACAAAGAAATTCCCTTATACCAATCTTTGGGATATTCTTGACAGTAAACGCAAATCATTGTCTTTAACATTTGATCAACTTTAATGTTAGAGATTGTTGGTGATGAGCAGAAATAGTAAATTATTTTACCCTTGATTTGTTATCATTCCTTTATGTATTTGTGACATGCAATCAGATTAAATAAACTGACGTCAATTTTGTTTCCCTTTTGGGCAATCCATATATCATTAAAAGCTTGAACTAATGTTTTTATCCCATTTTAAAGTATAATTTTATAAATGGCATTGCCTTAGGATAGCAAAAGATAATGGTTTCCATTCCTGGTTTTAGGTGGTGATCCTACAAAATTAAGACCATGCTAAGTGATTCTTCTGAAGGTAGTTTGAAATTAAAGGTGCATGTTTAATTGAAGGCTGGGATTTCCCAACTACCTGACATATGTTAATCTGGCCAGGTTTGACTAAATCCTCATAATCCTGGCAATGAAAATGTGAGAACACACACTTTACCATATTATAGTCCAATAGGTTTATTTGAAGGCACAAGCTTTCTAAGCACTGCCCCTTCGTCAGGTAACTTTGCAATCCAAAAACTTACAATTTCAAATAAACCTGTCAGACTATAACCTGGTGAGTTTTGACTTTGTACGCCCCAGTCCAACACCGACACCTCCACATAATAAAAATATTTCAGTGCTTTAACTGTTTTCCTAATGCTCAAGTGACCTGCCATAGAAATTTCATGAGTTACTTGTAAAGGTGCAATTTCATACTCTGACAGAACTACCATCTAATGGACGGACCACTGCCATTTCTTTGTTGGATTGTATTTGAGGTGATCTGTATTTTTTCAAAAATATTTTGGTTAAACAATAACACACTCAGCTATTGTGTCTGATTTCAGTCTCTGAGTTGGTTGTTTGGATATAACTCTTAAAAATTCCATGGATACTAAGGAGATGCCTTTGTTTGTGGAATAGATGAGAGCTAGGGGGCAGATTTTAAAAAAAAGACATCTTGCATTTAAGGCTGAGGTGAGGAACACGTTTTTTTTACTCTGAGGTCATTAGTCTGTACGACTCTCTTGCATAGAAAATACTGAAGACTGGCTAATTGAAAATATTTTATTGTTGAGTTACGATGCCTGACTGATGTGGATGGCAAACGGTGTAGAGACTAAAATCAGATTGGCCATCTACAAATTGTGAAGCAGGCTTAAGGAACTGAATGGTTGACTCCTCCTAATTATAATAAATGAAAATTGGGTGGATGTTAGAAGTCTGAAACAAACATGGAGTGCTGGAGAAACTCAGCAGGTCTAGCAGTGTGTGGAGAGAGAAACATAATTAACAGTAAGTCTGGTATGCCTCTTCTGGAAAAAACAAGCGCACTGCTATTTTTATTTGTGTTGTAAATCCAAGTCAGGCTAAGACCATAGCAAGGACTCCTGAGAAAATTCAACTGAGTTATGTTCCTTCTCAAGCATATCCTTATAAAAGAAGTTTGAAAATGATTTGCAGTAAGAAGATGGATGATTTTCCATTGTTTTAGTTACCCACAGCATGTGCAATTCAGAGGGTCAGGAATTTGTCATGCCACCTGTTCTGTACCTTCTCAGCCAGCTGGCAATAACTCTTGACTATATTAGTGTAAAATACTTCAAGGTGCTGCACTGATCAATCCTTCTGCTCAAACTTCTTCCATTTTGTTAACTCTGTAATTTTAAAATATTTAGCTATTGTGTGTAACTTAATCCTGTGACTATTTAATGAAACATTTGTTAGAGATGAATAAATATCTGCATTGACTATTCTTAACTTGTCCTGTAGCGCCCAACAAATTGTGCTGTTTCTCAAACTCGTCTTCCCCTGCTTGTACAATCAATCTTGTACAACTGGAAATGGAATTTAGCAGTAAAATGCAGTCAGAGTTCGAGGGGCTAATTAAATGGGTAATAGCATTGAGTTTAGTGATCAATTTGTGGAAAAATGCTCAGATGCTTATTGCTGTAAGAGGACATCTTTCAAGATTGGTGTACAAAAACATTGTGCCTTGTATCTCAACTCCAGTCTTAAAATCTGATTTCACGGTGAATCCAGTCCATTTCATTTGACTAAATGTAGTTAGCTTTTCTACCCCTTCCCCATTTTCAATTTTCTTTGATAATGCTAGAAATTTCAGTACTGAAGAAAGATGATAATCGTATGCCATCTGCTACCACTTGGTCCCAACCCAAAATTTACTATGCAAACAGCTACTTGAAAATTCTTTCTTCCAGCCAATCTGTTTCCACTTATTAATTGCATTTAAAGAATTAATATTCAAACATTTTTTGTAGCAGTAATGCAAATATTCCACTTGAATTTGAGAGTGAAAAGTATAAGAGCTGACACCAGAAATAAATAATTTGCTAAATTAATGCCAAAATGTAATTTTAACCAGATTTAAGAAATGTTAAGTAAGGGTATTTTCAAAATGATTGCCATAGTTGCTCTGGGTTGTAGAGATGCTAATGCTATTGAATGTAGTGAAGTTCTTCATTAAGTAGCTTCTCAATCTGTGCTGAAGCAGATCCTGAAGCCACATAACTGGTAAATGATGAAAACAAAACTTTTTAAAACATTAAGAGTACCAAAATTTATGTAACTTTAAATTTCTGTTGCTAAAACAGTGACAGCTGTTCCCCAGCTTCCAGTCAGTGTACTTTGTTCACATTTTTGAAGGAAACTTAATTGTAACACTGAAAAGAAAACTTATCTTGCAAATGCATAGTTTTATTATATTCTAAAAGAGAAAAAAATGTGCCTGTGCAAATCATCTCCGACATAACTTGATGTATGACCTTTTGTATACATTAGTGTAGCTCAGTCACAGCACATGTAAAGGAAATAGTGGTTTGTTGGTTCAAACTCCACTGCAGGATTTTAGTAAATAATCTTAAGATGACATTTTATTGCTGTATTACTGCATTGTTAATGACACTACATTTTGAGTAAAACATTTCAATCAATTATTGTCAACTTGTTCAAGATGTCACTATTCAAAGAGGAGTGATAGTCATCTTAACATCCTGACCGAATTGATCCAGCAATACCAAAATGGATGAACAAATCATTAATCATGTTGTGACTGGTCAGGTCTTGCTGTGTATACATTGGTTGCAATGTTTAACAATGGAACAAAATTCCAGACGTAATTATTTGAGTGCAAAGAACATTGAGATTTGCTGAAAATGTATAAATTGCTATGTTTTTTCCTAATCTGAAAGAAAATAAAACAGGACCGGATAACAATATGGTAGTGATCAACTTGGAAGAAAATAGCGAATACTGAGAGATACATGGGACCCTTTGCTTTATTCAACAGCATTCCCTTTTCTTTGTCTTTCACTTTTGTACTGTTAGAACCGGCAATTGGTGAACATTGGGTTTCTTACGTTTACGTCCCACTGCAGTTTGCTACATTTGACCATTCCAAGGTTGCATTCAGTGTTCTTGAATAAAGCAAAGGGTGACCTAACAGAAATTTAAAATGAAGAAAAGTTTTGACAGAGAACGGCTTCTTGGGGGAATACCATAATCAAAAGTCAAAGGTAAGTCACTAAGAAATCCAACAATTGATTCAGAAGAAACTCCTTTGCTTAAAGTGCAATGATAGTGAAACTCATGACAACAAGAAAGCAGTTGAAGCAAATATGTTGGATGCATTGAAAGGAAAGTTGGAGTAGAATGAGGGTTAAGAAAGATGACAGTAGTTAGAATGGCGAATCGACATTAAGATGGAATAATTGGCCAAATGGTCTTTTGTCAATTTTGTCTAGGAGCAAGGGCAGGCCTTATTGCAAAGGTTTTCAATAGGTTAATGAAGAACAGTTCCAGGGTCACAGTTAGTTGGAACAGATTACAAATTGAGACAGGAACAAACTGAAAAGAATCAGCCAGCTGAACTTATGAAAAATAAGTAAACTACTTGGTATCTGTGTATTGAGGGAGCCAGTGAGAAGTTGTAAGCAGTTGGATTGCTCTGTGCTGTTAGAACTTGAGTCGAAGCTTTGGGAGTTGGTAGGCAGCTAACGTTTGGAGCTAGGCCTCCAAGTAGGCCCAGAGAGCTGTGGAGGCTCAAAAAAGCCACGTGCCATTAATTATTCAATGCATCCTTAAGAAAAAGTATGCGACTCACAGTTTTTATTTCATGCTGATGACGACACTGTGTGAACAGTGAGGAACGTTATCAGAAAATCCAACAGGACCTTGATCAGCTGGGAAGTGGCCTGAGAAATGACCATAAGACATAGGAGTGGAAGTAAGGCCATTCAATCATGGCTGATGGGCATTTCAATGCCATTTACCCGCACTGTTCCTGTAGCCCTTATTGCCTTGTGAGATCAAGAATTTAGCAATCTCTGCCTTGAAGACATTTAATGTCCTGGCCTCCACTGCGCTCTGAGACAATGAATTCCACAGGCCCACCACTCTCTGGCTGAAGAAATGTCTCCTCATTTCCGTTCTAAATTGACTCCCTCTAATTCTAAGGCTGTGCCCACAGGTCCTAGTATCCCTGCCTAATGGAAACAAATTCCCAGCGTTCACCCTTTCTAAGCCATGCATTATCTTATAACTTTCTATTAGATCTCCCCTCAACATTCTAAACTTAATGAATATAATCGCAGGATCCTCAGCCGTTCATCGTATGTTAGGCCTACCACTCCAGGGATCATCCATGTGACTCTTCTTCCTGAGCTGTGGGGCCCAGAATTGGATACAGTTTTCTAAGTGGGGCCTAACTAGAGCTTTATAAAATCTCAGTAGCATGTTGTTGCTATTATATTCCAACCCTCTTGAGAAAATGACAACATTACTTTTGCTTTCTTAACCACAGACTCAACCTGCAAGTCAACCTTTAGAGAATCCTGGACTAGCGTTCCCAGATCCCTTTGTACTTTGGCTTTATAAATTTTCTCACCATTTAGAAAATAGTCCATGGCTGTATTCTTTTTTCCAAAGTGCAAGACCTCAAATTTGGCCACATTGAATTTCATCAACCATTTCTTGCACCACTCTCCTAAACTGTCTAAATCTTTCTGCAGCTTCCCCACCTCCTCAGAAATCCCTGCCTGTCCGCCTAACTTCATATCATCGGCAAACTTTGCCAGAATGTCCCCAATCCCCTCATCCAGATTATTAATATATAAAGTAAACAATGACAGATGGAGTTTTATATAAATAAGTGAGGTTTTGCATTTTGGAAAGTCAAAATGTTTGTTTGTTTGGTCATCCCTGCTGATTACACTTGCAGGAAGTGCACTCATCTCCAGCTCCTCCAAGACCGTGTTAGGGAACTGGAGCTGTAGTTGGATGAATTTAGGATCATTCGGGAGGCAGAGGGGGTCATAGATCGGAGCTTTAGGGAAGTAGTAACTCCAAAGATTGCAGACAGATGGGTGACAGTGAGGGGGACTGGGAGGAAGCAGCCAGTGCAGGGACCCCCTGCGGCCGTTCCCCTCAAGAACAAGTATGCCGTTTTGGATACTTGTTGGGGGGACGACTTACCAGGGGTAAGCAATGGGGTTCAGGCCTCTGGTACGGAGCCTGTCCCCGTTGCTCAGAAGGGAAGGGTGGTGAAGAGCAGAGCAATAGTTATTGGGGACTCGATAGTTCGGGGCACAGATAGGCGGTTTTGTGGGATCGAGAGAGACTCACGTTTGGTATGTTGCCTCCCAGGTACAAGGGTATGTGATGTCTCTGCTCGTGTTTTCTGGGTCCTTAAGGGGCAGGGGGAGCAGCCCGAAGTCGTGGTCCATATTGGCACCAACGACACAGGCAGAGGAGGGCTGAGGATGTTAGGCGGGCTTTCAGGGAGCTAGGTTGGAAGCTCAGAGTTAGAACAAACAGAGTTGTTGTCTCTGGTTTGTTACCCGTGCCACGTGATAGAGAGTCGAGGAATAGGGAGAGAGAACAGTTAAACGCATGGCTGCAGGGATGGTGCAGGAGGGAGGGATTTCGGTATCTGAATAACTGGGGTTCTTTCTGGGGAAGGTGGGATCTCTATAAACAGGATGATCTATACCTGAACCTGAGGGGTACCAATATCCTTGGGGGGAGGTTTGCTAGTGCTCTTTGGGAGGGTTTAAACTAACTCTGCAGGGGCATGGGAACCTAGACTGTAGCTTTAGGGTGCAGGACCTGGAGTGTAGGGAGGTTAGGAACATGGCATCAATCTCGAAGGAGGGTGCCTGTAAACAGGAAAGTGGCTTGAAGTGTGTATACTTCAACGCGAGAAGTATACAAAATAAGGTAGGTGAACTTGCAGCGTGGGATGGTACCTGGGATTTCGATGTCGTGGCTATTACGCAGACATGGATAGAACAGGGACAGGATTGGCTGTTGCAGATTCCAGCATTTAAATATTTTAGTAGGGTCAGAGGTGGGGGTAAAAGAGGGGGAGGTGTGGCATTGCTTGTCAAAGATAGTATTACAGTGGTGGAAAGGACGATGGATGAAGACTTGCCGTCTGAGGTAGTTTGGGCTGAGGTTAGGAATAGAAAAGGTGAGGTCACCCTGTTAGGAGTTTTCTACAGGCCTCCTAATAGTCCTAGAGACGTAGAAGAAAGGATTGCGAGGATGATTCAGGAGAAGAGTGAAAGTAATAGGGTGGTTGTTATGGGGGACTTTAACTTCCCAGATATTGACTGGGAAAGCTATAGCTTCAGTACGTTATATGGGTCGGTGTTTGTCCAATGTGTGCAGGAGGGTTTCCTGACACAATATGTAGACAGGCCAACAAGAGGTGAGGCCATACTGGATTTGGTTCTGGGTAACGAACTAGGCCAGGTGTTAGAATTGGAGGTAGGTGAGCACTTTGGGGGCAGTGACCACAATTCGGTGACTTTTACTCTAGTGATGGAGAGGGACAATTGTGCACTGCAGAGCAAGAGTTATAGCTGCGGGCACGGAAATTGTGATGCGGTGAGGCATGACTTAGGATGCGTGGCTTGGAAAAGCAGGCTTCAAGGGAAGGGTGCAATCGATATGTGGAGCTTGTTCAAGGAGCAACTATTGAGTGTCCTTGATAAGTATGTACCTGTCAGGCAGGGAGGAAAGGGTCGTGTGAGGGAGCCGTGGTTTAACAAGGAATTGGAATCCCTTATTAAAGAGAAGAGGGTGGCCTATGTAAAGATGAGGCGTGAAGGTTCAATTGGGGCGATTGAGAGTTATAAGGTAGCCAGGAAGGATCTGAAGAGAGAGCTAAGAGCAGCAAGGAGGGGACATGAAAAGTCCTTAGTTGGTAGGATTAGGGAAAACCCAAAGGCTTTCTATAGGTATGTCAGGAATAAAAGAATGACCAGGGTAGGAATACGTCCAGTCAAGGATAGTAGTGGGAAGTTGTGTGTGTGGAGGTTGAAGAGATTGGGGAGACAGTGAATGAATACTTTTCGTCAGTATTCACTCAGGAACAGGACATTGTTGCCGATGTGAATATTGAGTCACAATTAATTGGAATGAATGGCTTTGAGGTATGTAGGGAAGTGGTGTTGGAAATTCTGGAAAGGGTGAAAATAGATAAGTGCCCTGGGCCTGGTGGCATTTATCCCAGGATTCTCTGGGAAGCAAGGGAGGAGATTGCAGAGCCATTGGCCTTGATTTTTATGTCCTCCTTGTGTACAGGAATAGTGCCAGAAGACTGGAGGATAGCAAATGTGGTTCCCTTGTTCAAGAATGGGAGTAGGGATAATGCTAGTAACTATAGGCCGGTGAGTCTCACTTCTGTTGTGGACAAAGTCTTAGAGAGAATTGTAAGGGATAGGATTTATGAACATCTGGATCGGAATAATGTGATCAAGGATAGTCAGCATGGTTTTGTGAAGGGCAGGTTGTGCCTTACAAACCTTATTGAATTCTTTGAGAAGGTGCCTAAGGAGGTGGATGAGGGTAAAGCAGTAGATGAGGTGTATATGGATTTTAGTAAGGCGTTTGATAAGGTTTCCCATGGTAGGCTACTGCAAAAAATAAGGAGGTATGGCATTGAGGGTGAGTTGAAGGTTTGGATTAGGAATTGGCTGGCTGGAAGAAGACAGAGGGTAGTAGTTATTGGTAAAGGTTCCTCTTGGAGTGCAGTTACTAGCGGTGTTCCGCAAGGATCTGTTTTGGGACCATTGCTGTTTGTCAATTTTATAAATGACCTGGAGGAGGGGCTAGAAGGTTGGGTGAGCAAGTTTGCAAATGATACGAAAGTCGGTGGAGTTGTTGACAGTGAGGAAGGATGTGTCAGGTTACAGCGGGATATAGATAAGCTGCAGAGCTGGGCAGAAAGGTGGCAAATGGAGTTCAATGTAGGTAAGTGTGAAGTGATTCACTTTGGTATGAGTAACAAGAAGATGGGGTACTGGGCTAATGGTCGGAAACTTGGTAATGTGGATGAGCAGAGGGATCTTGGTGTCCATAGATCTCTGAAAGTTGCCCCCAGGTAAATAGTGCTGTGAAGAAGGCATATTGTGTATTGGCTTTTATTGGTAGAGGAATTGAGTTCCGGAGTCCTGAGGTCATGTTGCAGTTGTATAAGACTCCGACCGCATCTGGAGTATTGTGTACAGTTTTGGTCGCCATACTATAGGAAGGATGTGAAGGCACTGGAACGGGTACAGAGGAGGTTTACCAGGATTTTGCCTGGTATGGTAGGAAGATCGTATGAGGAAAGGCTGAGGCACTTGGGGCTGTTTTCATTGGAGAAAAGAAGGTTTAGGGGTGACTTGATAGAGGTGTACAAGATGATTCGGGGTTTGGATAGCGTTGACCATGAGAACCTTTTTCCACGTATGGAGTCAGCTATTACGAGGGGGCGTAGCTTTAAATTAAGGGGTGGTAGGTATAGGACAGATGTTAGGGGTAGATTCTTTACTCAGCAAGTCGTAAGTTCATGGAATGCCCTGCCAGTAGCAGTGGTGGACTCTCCCTCTTTATGGGCATTTAAACGGGCATTGGATAGGCATATGGAGGATAGTGGGCTAGTGTAGGTAAGGTGGGCTTGGATCAGCGCATCATCGAAGGCCAAGGGCCTATACTGTGCTGTATTTTATATTTTTCTACTTTCTATTCAAATTAAGGTAGGAGTTTCATGGTGAATAGTAGGACCTTAAGCAGTGTAGTGGAGTAGAGGAATCTTGGAGTTCAGGTTCACAGTTCTCTGAAAATGAAGTCACAGGTAGACTGGGCAGTGAAGAAAGTTTTTGGCATACCGAGGATATAGAGTATAGAAGTTGAGATGTTATGTTGCTGTTATGTAGGACATTGGTGAGGCCATAATGGGAGCATTATGTTCATTTTCGGTTACCTTGTTATAAGGAGGATGTTATTAAACTGGAAAGCGTGCAAAAGGAATTTACAAGCATGTTGCCAATGGTCTGATTTATAGGGAGAGGTTGGGTAAGCTAGGACATTTTTCTTTAATGTCTAGGAGGCTGAGGAAGGACCTTTATGGAGGTGTAAAGATCACAAGAGGCATGGATAGGGTGAATGCACTTTTTCCCAGGGTTGGGGAATTGAGGATTAGAGGCCATCAGTTTAAGGTTAGTGGGGGAAAGAAGAAAAGGGAACCTGAAGGGCGACATTTTTACACAGAGGGTGATATGCATATAGTGTGAGCTGCCAATGGAAATGGTTAAGGTGGATACATAAAATTTATTTGGACAAATACAAGGATAGGAAGGGATTAGAAGGCAGTGCAGGGAAATAGGGTTAGCATGGATGGAGATTTTGGTTGGCATGGACCAGTTTGGGCCAAACGGCCTGTCTTTGTGCAATAGGACTATAAGGCTGTCTATGACTCTAACTGAGCCAGAAAGAGCTCATGAATCATTGTTTGTTGTTATGTTTAGTTCCCAAAGTCCCTTAGTTCCTCTAAGCACCCAAATAATAAGTGACCTCAGTATTTCCCCAATCAAAATGCCGCCTTATATTTATCTTCATCAAACTTAATTTGCCAACTACCTTTCTGTTCGGCCAGTTAAGGAGTGTCCCACTGCAATTTTTTGCACTGCTCTTTAATATTGGCTATGCCTCATCCTCACTTACTACCCCAGTTTGATGGGTCATGTGCAAACGTAGAAATTGTGCTTCTGACTTTCAGAAGTTTGGTATCAAGTTCAAGCAGTCTGAGTTGCTTTTGCAATCTTTATTTCTGGAAGTGAATTGGTGTTCTAAATTTGTGCAATCCATTTTGTGATACCTATACCCTAAATATCAAACAGCTGTCCAACATAGGCTATTAATAGAGTCATAGAGATGCATGGAAACAGACCCTTTGGTCCAACCCGTCCATGCTGAACAGATATCCCAACCCAATCTCGTCCCACCTGCCAGCACTTGGCCCACATCCCTCCAAACCCTTCCTATTCATATACCCATCTAAATACCTCTTAAATGTTGCAATTGTACCAGTCTCCACCACATCCTCTGGCAGCTCATTCCATACACGTACCACCCTCTGCCTGAAAAAGTTGACCCTAAGGTCTCTTTTATATCTTTCCCCTCTCTCCCTAATCTTATGCCTTCTAGTTCTGGACTCCCCGATCCCAGGGAAAAGACTTTGCCTATTTATCCTATCCATGCCCCTCATAATTTTGTAAACCTCCTATAAGGTCACCCGTCAGCCTCTGATGCTCCAGGGGAAACAGCCCCAGCCTGTTCAGCCTCTCCCTGTAGCTCAAATCCTCCAACCCTGGCAACATCCTTGTAAATCTTTTCTGAACCCTTTTTAGTTTCACAACATGTATCCGATAGGAAAGAGACCAGAATTGCACGCAATATTCCAACAGTGGCTTGACCAATGTCCTGTACAGCTGCAACATGACCTCCCAACTCCTGTACTCAATACTCTGACAAATAAAGGAAAGCATACCAAACGCTTTCTTCGCTATCCTATCTACCTGCGACTTCACTTTCAAGGAGCTATGAACCTACACTCCAAGGTCTCTTTGTTCAGCAACACTCCCTAGGACCTTACCATTAAGTGTATAAGTCCTGCTAAGATTTGCTTTCCCAAAATGCAGCACCTCGCATTTATCTGAATTAAACTCCACCTGCCACTTCTCAGCCCATTGGCCCATCTGGTCCAGATCCTGTTGTAATCTGAGGTAACCCTCTTTGCTGTCCACTACACCTCCAATTTTGGTGTCATCTGCACACTTACTAACTGTACCTCTTATGCTCGCATCCAAATCATTTATGTAAATGACAAAAAGTAGAGAGCCCAGCACCGATCCTTGTGACACTCCACTTGGACACAGGCCTCCAGTCTGAAAAACAACCTTCCACCACCACCCTCTGTCTTCTACCTTTTCAGCCAGTTCTGTATCCAAATGGCTAGTTCTCCCTGTATTCCATGAGATCAAACCTTGCTAATCAGTCTCCCATGGGGAACCTTGTCGAATGCCTTACTGAAGTCCATATAGGTCACATCTACTGCTCTGCCCTCATCAATCATCTTTGTTACTTCTTCAAAAAACTCAATCAAGTTTGTGAGACATGATTTCCCACGCACAAAACCATGTTGACTATCCCGAATCAGTCCTTGCCTTTCCAAATACCTGTACATCCTGTCCCTCAGTATTCCCTCCAACAACTTGCCCACCACCAAGGTCAGGCTCACTGGTATATAGTTCCCTGACTTGTCTTTACCACCCTTCTGAAACAGTGGCACCACGTTTGCCAACCTCCAGTCTTCCGGTACCTCACCTGTGACTATTAATGATACAAATATCTCAGCAAGACGCCCAGCAATCACTTGTCTAGCTTCCCACAGAGTTCTCGGATACACCTGATCAGGTCCTGGGGATTTATCCACTTTTAACCGTTTCAAGACATCCAGCACTTCCTCCTCTGTAATCTGGACATTTTGCAAGATGTCACCATCTATTTCCCGACAGTCTATATCTTCCATATCCTTTTGCACAGTAAATATTGATGCAAAATATTCATTTAGTATCTCTCCCATTTTCTGTGGCTCCACACAAAGGCCGCCTTGCTGATCTTTGAGGGCCCTATTCTCTCCCTAGTTACCCTTTTGTCCTAAACATATTTGTAAAAACCCTTTGGATTCTCCTTAATTCTATTTGCCAAAGCTATCTCATGTCCCCGTTTTGCCCTCCTGATTTCCCTCTTAAGTATACTCCTACTATCTTTATCTTCTTCTAAGGATTCACTCGATCTATCTTGTCTATACCTGACATATGCTTCCTTTTTTTTCTTAACCAAACCCTCAATTTCTTTAGTCATCCAGCATTCCCTATACCTACCAGCCTTCCCTTTCATCTTTCTTCAATCGCACAGTCAGGATACCTTTGCATCGCTGAAATTATGCTTCACTCTTAACTGTTTTCAGATGTCATCGTGTCACATGTATATGCGAACACTTATTAAAATTCACAAGCCAATTTCAGTTGAAGGATGTTCAGTTTTACTGACTTTTAAGTGTTTTGAGTGATTTATCTGAGAATGTCTCTTCACTCCTTTGAAAGAGGCAACAAATCTTTATTTAAGAAGACTGTAAGGAGAAGCCTGGGAACTGTAGACCTGTGAACCTGACATCAGTAGTGGGTAACTTGTTGGAGGTGATTCTGAAAGATAGGATTTACATGTATTTGGAGAGGTAAAGATAGTCGGTGTGGTTTTGTATGAGTGAAATCATGTCTCTCAAACTTGATTTGGAGGTGCCAGTGTTGGACGGGCTTAGACAAAGTTTAAAAAAAATCACATAACACCTGGTTATAGTCCAACAGGTTTATTTGGAAGCATTGGCTTTTGAGGCGCTGCCTCTTCATCAGGTGGTTGTGGAGCAGGACCAGAAGACACAGAATTTATAGCAAAAAGGTTACAGTGTCATAGTTGTAATGATATTAAACAAATATATATTAAATATATATCATTACAATTCTGTGACACTGTAACCCTTTTGCTAAAAATTCTCTCTTCCGGTCCTGCTCCACAACTATCTGATGAAGAGGCAGCGCCTCAAAAGTTAGTGCTTTCAAATAAACCTGTTGGACTATAACCTGGTGTTATGTGATTTTTAACTTTGTCCACCCCAGTCAACACCAGTACTTCCAAATCGAAGATAGGCTGGGACTTTTTTTACTGGAGTATAAGATACTGAGAGGTGACCTTATTGACATTTTTAAAATCATGAGGGCCATAACTAAGGTAAGTAGCATTGATCCTTTCCCAAGGATAGAGGGTTTCAAAACAAGGGGGAAAATTTTTAAAGTGAGAGGAGAACATCTTAAAAAGAACGTTAGGAGCTTTTTTTAAATAAACAGTGCTTTGTATGTGGAATGAATTGCCAGAGGAAGTGGAGGATGCAGGTGCAGTTACAACATTTAAAAGACATTTGGATAAGTACGTGAATAGGAAAGGTTTGGAGGGATATGGGTCAAAAACAGGCAGATGAGGTTAGTTAGCTTGCGAACATGGTCAGTGTGCACTGGTTGGACCGAAGGGTGTGTTGCCATGCTGTATGACTCTGGTTCAGAGTACCCACCCACTTAATTTGCAAAGCCCCAACCCCCTTTCCCCAGAGATTGTGTTTTGTTTTTCTGCAATCTTGAATCAAGCATGTTTAAAAGGCTCTGCAGAATACAGCATTAAGTGAAGACCCTCTGGGAACCCCCAAAATGAAATTGCTATTAAAATGCTTTGCTTGTTGTGGTTTGGGGGATTCTTCTACAGTGCTGATGACTTTCAAATTGATATGTTGGAGCGTGTTGCTTTAATGTAATAATTTAAATTCAAAAGAGCATTTTTTTCTTTTCCCCTTGACCTTTTGGTTTATAAGTGAATGGTGACTAACTCCTATGCTGTTCTCAGCAGTTGAAGAACACATTCCAACATCTCTGGGCAAAACCTGAAAGAATTAATGCTTTCTAAAAATTAAATGGGTGAATATTATTGAGCCATTTTTTTGCATCTTTCACTGGGGAGAAAAATGACACATTTCTTCAAGTCATCTAAAAGTTATCAACATTTTATATGTTGGCATCTGGCTAATGAATTTTAATAAATGTTCTCACATGCGCAGCAGTGATATTCCAGCTGCCTAATATAGGGAAGATTTCATGTGCAATTAAGTTAGCAAAAACTTGTCAAATTTCCACAGGCAGCAAATTTAATGAGTAACTAGATTATCCCGTGATAGTGATAGCTGAGAGAGGAGAAATGGCCAGGTCAGCGAGTGAACATCCTGCTCTCAAATAGGGCCTTGGAACTTTTCTGTCCGCTTGAAAAGATAAATGAGACTGTGTCATCTGAAAGACTGTGCCTCCAGAATTATGACACCAAAATGTCAACTAAAATTATGTGCTCAAGTTCTGGAGTAATGTTGCAACCCTCAATTTTATGACTTGGAGATTGGAGTATTACTGACTTAGCCACGCTGCTATTTGTTTGGTCATCTTATCTCCTGTTACTTTGCCTTTTCACATCCAACGCATCATCCTTAAGCACTTCAGCCTACTCCAACTAGACCCCACCAACAAGAACATCTTCCCCTGCCCACCCCTCTCTACCTTCCGCAAGGACCGTTCCCTTCAACACTCCCCTCACCTCCATCCATGGCCCCAAACACTCCTTCAGGTGAGACAGAGGTTAACCTGCCTCTCTCCCAACCTAGTTTACTGCATCAGGTGCTCCCGATGTGTTCTTCTCTACATTGGGGAGACCGAATGTAAACTTAGGGAATGGCTTGTCAAGCATCGCAGCTGGGCCCGCAGGGGCCAACCAGACTTCTCAGTCACTGCCCATTTTAATTCCCCTTCCCCTTCCCATTCCCTTTCCAATATGATCATTCTCATTGTTCTCCATTGCCGCCATAAGCAACACCACAAATGGAGGAACAACACCTCATCTTCTGCCTAGGCAGCCAACAGCCCAGAGGACTTAACATTGAATTCTCCAATATCAAATAACCACCTTTCCAGTTCCCTGCCTCCCTTTCCAGCCCCTCATCCCCCCCCTTCCACTCCTTCCTACCACAAACCAGATTCATTCTTTCCATTGACCAACCAGTTGTACCCTCTACGTGCCTACACCTACCTCCACTTCAACACCCTGCCCCACCATTCCCTTTATCTGCAATTCCCCCTACATCCACTCCCAGTCCTGAAGAAGGGTTATACCCGAAACATTGACTTCTGCACCTTCTGACGCTGACTGGCTTGCTGTGTTTTTCCAGGCTCCTGGCTGTCTGTTCACATCTTTAGATAGATGATTACAGGGATGATTAGTTGCACTGTCTTTTTTGAATGAGTGGCGGCTACATGGATCGATATTAACCTTGTTTTGGATGTCAGAATGGGAAGGGTAAGAATTGGAACCTTTTGGAGGAGAATGATTCATTGCATATTCTAGTTTGAGAAAGCATGCTGTTACATGAACTCTAACTCTCAGCATTAAAATCATACTCTATGGAGAGCTACAATAGCATACCTTTTCTAGACAGTTTCAGAAAATAACTATAAATTTGGGCATACTTAGATTCAAGTAACTGAATGCGACCAGGAAATTAGCCACAGCCCGTGCAATTACTTCATTATCTCCGAGTTTTGAAACAGCTCTTCACTTAGTGTGTGTTTTTCAATTTAAGCAATTTGTACATCCAATGCTCTGCTAATAGCGGAAAGATAAATGGAATACTATCATTAGTGTCAGCAATCCTTTGACAAATGGAACTCAATAGGGTTATGGAATTAATGCAGTCTGACAAGTTTTGAAATTTATTGTTCAATATATGGTGAAATTTGCCCAAGTGGTATGAATCATGGTATTGCAAAAACAATGCTCATCGTCTTCAGTGGACTTGTGGGTACTGTTTTGCTTCCACAGCAGGTGGTGCATATACTAAAACTTAAAAGGCAACACTGAAACTCTGATGTTCATTAAAATGGTGGGTTGACTGATAGTTTCTGCCTGCAAACCACTGAGCTTTCAATCTTCACTATATTTCTCTTGAAAATGTGAAGTCAATTTAGTACAGAATGACAGGACTGTTTACCCATTATCCACATTTATGTAACAACAGGTGATTCTGCTTGGTATGATTGAAATACTTGAGAGAGGTCGCCACAGGTACCATCTCAATTGCACTTTGACACATGACGCAAACTAAGTAAAGGGATCCGTTTCAATTGTACAAAAGTAAAGCTCTGCCAATGGTGGAAATCTGAAACAAATTGGAAATGCTGACAATACTCAGCTAATATTTGTACTAATGTGAGATCTACATTTGGGTAAATGAGCTCCAATAGGCTTTTTGAACATAACTATTCAGATTGAATGATAAGAGAGGGCATATTATTTAGAGCCCGGTAGACCCAGGCACTAGTTATATATCGTCTCATGTCACTGTGGTACTTATTGTGCCACATGCTCAGCAACAGTAAAAGTCTAATTTCCTTTATAATCCTCTTTATCCCTCTCACTCTCCATAGATGCTGCCAGCCTTGTTGAATATTTCTCAGTTTCTGTTTCATTGGATTTGACTGTGAGGATATGTGTTGGCTGAGGCACTGAGAACTCCCTTGTCTTTGATTAATGCTGTGAAGTTGAACAGAAAGACAGTACCTCTGACAAAGTGTGAAAGCCTGAGTCTGAACTGAAGTGGCAGATTAGATTGTATTCTCAACATTAATTGAAAAGACCACCAACTGAACCAAGCTCTTAATTGGTGAATTCATGTTTTTGAAAAGAATGACAGTATACTTTAGTACAAGTATTTCAGTTTGCATATTACCTCCCACATAAAATTGTTTATAAGCTGGGCCTTGCAGTCATAATGCTGGTGCATATATGCTCTCTCGAATGCTTATGCCAATATATTCATAAACTGTCCTTTCAATGTTGAGCATAGTTAGGTCAAATATTCAACTTGCATAGTAACTTACAAATTATAAATATTTTCAATGTCTGAATTATATTTTATATCTCAATTCTTATCAAAGAACTGTATTTGGTGATATGCTATTGATAATGTAAATACTGAATTTGAAACACAGTTATTCTTGAAAATAATCAGTTTGTCAGCATCTGCAGGAGAGCAGACTAGCTGAACAGCTCAAAGAGCATCCACTTGAAACATTGAGTCCTCTGTTTTCTGTGCAGATGTGAACTGACCTGAATGCTTCCACTGTTTTCTAGTTATTTTTAATATTTGTGCAACATCAATTACTGATTTTGCCTTCATGAAGTACTTTAGCCATGTTTTTTCTTCAGAGCATCAACCAGCCCACTTATGTAAAAGTGCAGCATTTAATCATCTTTACATTGTAAGTGAAAGCTCCTGCCATCCAACTAGTTGCATTTCTAACACTGAAGGTTCCCACTGAGCTCTTTAAATACTTTCTAGTGAAAGAAAGTGACATGTGAATTGACCAGTAGAGTTTCAACATGTAATCACATGCAGACAAGGAGTGATGAAGGGGTTTGTAACTTTTTATGTCATTTTAAAATGAATGGTGGTAGGAAGTTCATATGGAAGAGATACACCAGCATGAACCTGTTGGACTGAATGGCTCGTTTTCCACCTGATAATCTGTTGTGTTGAGTTACTGTGCTTTTGGTTCCCACTGAATACCAGCATTGGTGTGATATGTTAGGTTATTAAACCCACTTGTTTTACAAAGCAAGTTTACCTCCAGAGAGCATTACCAGGTTTGTAGTTTTCCATACCAAATGTATTTCTGGTCAGATTTATATTTTGTATTGAATTATGATCAATATTTTATTGTGGAACAATACTTGTGAGGGACTTCATTTGGGATCGCGTAAACTTAGTTAGGATCTGTTGTACCTCTAGTTTGATGGGCTGCGGTGTCTCTTTCTGTGCTGTAAATATCTGTATTTCAATAGTTATTACCTAAAGATATTAATTTATGATGAAATGCAGTTCTGTAAATGGCTGAAGCAATTGCTTGATAGAAATTTTCAGGTCAGAGTATGGGCATTATCTGCCTGTTTGTGTAAAACATCAAAATGAGCTCAAATCCAATTTTTTGTTTGATATACTTTTGCACACTTTTCAGTAGAGCCCACCAAATAACAAACAATGTGCAGCACTCATTGTCCATCTTTGGTCAAGTAGAGGTTTTCAGTCCACAGTCTGAGAGCTAATAGATTGCAGTCCTGAAATTAGAAGTAGGATCTTCTGGTTTGAGTGTTGCCAATGGCATCTGAACAGTATGAGATATCATTATAACTTTGCTACTTATCTTATTTGTGACTTTAAAATATTTTAAATCTTTCATCTAAAAGCTTGACAGTTTTGTGGAAATGTACACAAGTTAGATCTTTAAGTGTTGAAATTTAAACAATAATAAAATGGTTTGTTGCACTCAACAGGAGCAGTGCCTTTAACAGTGTAAAACATCTCAAAATGCTTCAATGGAGCCTCAACAAACAAAATTTGCATTGAACCATTAGCGGAGATAATGGGTAAGACTATCAAAATATTGGTCAAAAGGATAGGTTTTAAGGAGTATGTTGGAAGGAGGAACAGATTGTGAGAAAAAAAGTATAAAGACAAAATTTTAGGCAGCTGAAGGTTATGGTTGTACATTAAAAGTCAAAAGTGCACACAAAGCCAAAATTGGTAGAACACAGCAATCAAAGGGTTCTGTAGGAGTTTGGAGATGGGAAGAGGTGCGGTTGTGGAAGGACTTGAAAACAAAAATAAGAATTTTCAAGATGTAACTTTGCATCAATGTTGGATCATGGATGGGAATTTGTGCTAGTCGGGTATGGGTCAGCAGAACTTTGAATGTGGTCAGGCTTACTGAGGGTTAAGAGCCCATTCGAGATAATGAGAGACTGCAGAGTTAACAAAGGCATTAAAGTTTCAGCAGCAGATAGGAGTGAAGATGAGTGATGCTACAGAAATGGAAGTAAATAGAACTGACCTCAGTCACAAAACTGTTTGAGTGGTAAAATGTGAGCTCCCTATATACAGCCTACAAATCATGAGTGCAAACTCATGCTGTCATTCTGAGTGAACTGGAGTGTCATCACGGCCAAATATTTTCCCTTAGGGAGGGACTATCAATTTGCTTTGGCATTCATATAACATCTATTGCTGGTTAAATAGCCAGTGGCAGGGGTAGGCATTAGTAAAACGAAATGATGTAGAATTTGTTTCATTGAAGGATATTGTGCTGTGATCCAATTGGAGTCAGCTGTGATTTTCTGTTTAATTGAATATTACATTACTGGATACTTTGAAGAGTTCCTCTCATTAAATGCGGGCTGTGTGCCAAACTTAAATGCACTGGAAAACAGTAAGCACCTGAGTGTAGGTGGAATGGCAGTTAAGTTTCTTATTTCTTTCCTAAATGGCTGATATCAAAATTTTACTTTTTTGGCACAACACCATAGACCGGGAAATAAATAATCAATGTCATGAAATTAAGCAAATCACTCATGTCCGAGCAGTTTTGATATGATTGAGAACAGATTAGCATTGATCAGTCCCCAAAAAAGACAGCCAAAAGACATTGCTGTGTCAACTATAATAAAGAATGATGTCTTGACTACTAAATCACAATAACAGCTGGTACATTGGATACTGACTGCAGTAAGGTTTCATGAGGATAATCCTGACACTGGTTTCCATTACATCATGACACTATGTGATGGGAAAAGGAAAATGAAAGACAGCAAAATTCTTGTTTCCCAGGCTAGATAGAATAATATTGTTCATGCTTGAGTCCTAAATGTACTCAAATTTAGTAAATCAATAAATTTGTCTCGTGTGCTATGAATTAGCATCGAAAACTACACTTGGCTTTCCTTTGAAACTGACAAAATTGGGCATCTTTCAGAAAGGTGTACCTGTACAGATGATGCTCATTATAATCTCATTAATAGGGCAACCACAACAATAATCTGAAACTATTAAAACATAATAATTGTATAATAGTGCAGTTATTTATGTTTGGTTGCAAGTTATAGAAGTCTCCAGAGCACACCAAAGATCATCTGGCCTTGGCTCTTGCTCTTCTGTAATAATTCTGTAATGTGCATTCTAGGATTTGGGACAGACAATGGAAATTGCTTCGGACAGGAATGACAGCTGAGTAGTATAGGATATCAGGTTGGTCTTGTGTGTAATGAGCAATGCAGAATATTGTCATTGAAACTAGAAGTAGCTTATATATTTGAAAGTTGGAGGTAGTGAAGAATGAATTGAAACAAGTATTGCTATGGAGTCATAAAAAGCCAGTGTGACCCTACTACTTATGAAGTCATTGTTAGAATGGAATGTTTAGTTGGCTATATAGTGAAAGACCTCTATAGATGCTGAGAAGTAAGATGCCTTCAATAACGGGTCTTAGTGGACAGGTTGATGTGAATTCAGTTTCCACTTGTGGTGCAATAACTGTATTGTCTATGTTGTATGCAGTTTTGACCTCCGATTACAACAGGATCTTGATCAGATGGGCCAATGAGCTGAGATGTGGCAGGTGGAGTTTAATTCAGATAAATGCGAGGTGCTGCATTTTGGGAAAGCAAATGTTAGCAGGACTTCTACACTTAATGGTAAGGTCGTAGGGAGTGTTGCTGAACAAAGAGACCTTGGAGTGCAGGTTCATAGCTCCTTGAAAGTGGAGTCACAGGTAGATAGGATAGTGAAAAAGGCGTTTGATATGCTTTCCTTTATTGGTCAGATTATTGAGTACAGGAGTTGGGAGATCATGTTGCGGCTGTACAGGATATTGGTTAGGCCCCAGTTGGAATATTGTGTGCAATTCTGGTCTCCTTCCTGTCGGAAAGATGTTGTGAAACTTGAAAGAGTTCAGAAAAGATTTACAAGGATGTTGCCAGGGCTGGAGGATTTGAGCCATAGGAAGAGGCTGAACAGGCTGGGGCTGTTTTCCCTGGAGCGTTGGAGGCTAAGGGGTGACCTTATAGGAGGTTTACAAAATTGAGGGGCATGGATAGGATAAATAGACAAAGTCTTTTCCCTGGGGTCGGGGAGTCCAGAACTAGAGGGCATAGGTTTAGGATGAGAGGGGAAAGATATAAAAGAGACCTAAGGAGCAATGTTTTCACGCAGAATGTGGTACATGTATGGAATGAGCAGCCAGAGGATGTGGTGGAGACTGGTACATTTGCAACATTTAAGAGGCATTTGGATGGGTATATGAATAGAAAGGGTTTGGAGGGATATGGGCCAGGTGCTGGCAGGTGGGATTGGGTTGGGATATCTGTCGGCATGGACCGAGTGGTCTGTTTCCGTGCTGTACATCTATATGACTCTCTGAGCACTGTCCCACCCTCTTCAAGGGAAGTTGAAGCCAGGCACTTCTGCTTTTGGATCAGTGAAATGTTGATTCTTTGTATGAAATGTTCCATCCGTCTGCATTTTGAATTTGTGCTAGCTATGTCAACATCAACTGCTGTTTCCCATAATTACCTGTGTGATTTTAAGTGCTTTAATGGTGAATGTTCCAAATCTTTGTGAATGGGATAATCAGTGCTGCTCACTGAACAGAGACATTGAGGTGAATTACAGGTGAGGCACTAAAGGACAGATTATTATTATGTAGCCTGCTGTGATGTACCAGTGAAATTCCAGTAGCAAGTTTGAAATTAAACTCCAGGATTAAACAATTCAACGTGCACAATTTCATTTATAACGAGCAAATAGTTAGGATAATTGGATTGGTGGCTACAGTATTTTATGATCTTGTCAGATTTAATTAAATCAATCATGTCATAAGTGACTTAAGGTTGCACATCAAAGCAGTGGTTTTGGACTTACTTGGTGGCTAGTATCGTACATACGAGAAATGAACTCAAACTTAGGGTTTAGCATCACTGAGACAGCATGTCAATACATATTTTTTAAAAGAATAGGACCGATCAATGAAATATGAAGCAAATGGGAGATAAGCATGCAGATACTACAAGACAAAACATTGTAAGAGTCAGGTACTCCTTTTCCAATATACAGAAACCTTTCGGCTTCACTGAAACTAGCAAACTATCCTGGTGGAGAGAGTAAACTGGGGTCAGACTCCTTGTTCTTTCCCTTGTATGCGTTAACTACCTTCCTCCATGCTTGCCAACCCTCCAGAATTGACCCTGAGTTTCTACCAAATGAAGAATAAACTCCACACTGCTATGGAGATTAGTCATTGGGGAAGTATAAATAAAGTTTTAGTTTTCATTTATTTTGGACACTTTTACTTCCTGCTACAACAGGTATTGGAGATGATGGAAGCAGTGTGCTATTTGATAAGTCAAAATTGTTCATTTTGGCCTTGAAGAGTCTTGTTCATTTGCTAATTGAGGATGTGTTGGATGACCAAAAATAGGAATGTGGGTACAGAGGTGGTTGTGTGAAACAGTTTGAAACTATCCAACTGACTCGTCCACCTACCCCTTCAAGCACCTAGTGTTCAGATACAAAATGAAACAATAAATCCATCTGCTTTAACTAATTAATTAAGATCTTAAAGGGAGAGCAAAAGAAATCATACATGTGGACTTTTAAAAAGGACGACGACAAGTGGAACTACTGATGCAGGATTTGTTGCTGCTCCTTTTCAGACTTGGTCTTTCCAAAAGCAGATGTAATGGTTTGAATTATTAAAATTATTGTATTGGTGACTGTACATTTTGCAACCATGAATTTGCCACACAATGTGATTATGCAGTTTTCTTGTAAGAATTGAAATTGAGTAGTCTGTCTATATTTATGGTCATTTTTGCATTAGTGTCAGTATGGGGCTGTAGGAAATGTACAGCAATGTTTTTTAAATATTTTTCAAGTTGCAAAATGCTGACTGATAGCTCTGTATGAAATTTATTTCTTGTAAATGAAGTTGCAGAATTTCTAGTGTTATTAGTTCGATAATCTCTTTGAACACAGTCTCAATATATTTCAGTTTTCTGTCATTTTCATTCACAGAGAGAACCCTGAGACTAATGTAAAACTAATACAAATAAATATATTATGAAAGGGACAATCTGATTGTCTTGATTCAAGGACTCTTGTTTATCATTTTTATTTCAGAAGTCAATCACCTTTGTCACTTAATTGTAAAGATGCTAAACGTGACAACTATGAAAGGATCATATAGAAGCTGAATATCACTTTCATACCATTAAACTCTTTACTCTAAATATCAGATTACTAGGAAATAAACTGAGCTCATGTTATATGGATTGCTTTTTGAGTCTCGTGTTCTCCCACAGCAGCACATCTGCTTCCGCTTTCACATTGCTGTTATCACTCTCAAAACACTGGAAAATTCTGTACGCTGCTGGCAGAGTCTGGGCCACCGCTTTAGTTGTTTATTTTTTCCTCCTCCTGGCTGCGACTGCTTTGAATATTGCATTAGAGTGTGGCTTCTGTAGCCTCTGATTACATCTATGTAGCAAGCAAAATGAGCTTTGGCAGCTCCATGGCGATTAGTGAGGATTGCTGTCAGTTTCTATTCATCGCTCAATTGCGGTTCCCAGCTGACTGTCCATTATTTGCATTGGCTGATGTAGCTCGCAATGTCTGTGTTAGAGCTTCGATCTGTGCATACTGCAGCATTTTAAAAACCTATCATTACTTTAGTGTGACTTCTCCATTATTAACTGTATCTAACTCAGTGTAGATAAGACAAACAAGATGAAGGTTCCTTGCTTTTTGGTATTTGGAATTTTACTACTGCTAAATGAAGAGAATTTTAATTTTCTTTTTAGATTATTGATTCAATTGAGCATTAACTATGGAAGTACAACTGAAAAAGACTGTAGCCTATTTCCATACTCTTATTGCTATCCGTTTGGGCAATGACTGTGATATAAAATTGGACAGTTAATATTTCCCAAGGCATCTTTGGGAATGTGCTGAATGTAGTTTGAGAATTTTAATGTTTAAATGGATGTAAAGTACAATGTCAGGTTAAAAAAAATGCCCAATTCAGTAGTTGTAGCACTATTTGTAATAGGGTTTTTGTTTTGGGAGGAAGAGGTAGTCTATGATGAGCATGAGTTTCTGGTAGGATGGATTTACATTAAAATGTGTTGAGAATATGTATGTAAGGTGACCTTTGCCACCCACATAGCAAATCTGAGCAGTGCATTGATTATTCATGCCTGAAAAAAAAGAGGGCCGTGATATGCAGTGCCCATTGGTGCTCATTAATTGGAGAAAGCTACTGGCGAGAATCAGATTCTGCTTCTCTGCTTTTCCTAGCAGTGCCATCTTCTGATAAATGCCCCACTGTTGGAATATGTTTATTTAATTTCAGCCTGACCTGGCAAAACGTGAAGTCGGTTTTTTCCCTTTCCACACAACAGTTTATTTTCCTCCCCTCTAGTTGCAAAATGACGACTTACTGCTACAAGCACGAGTATTCTTGTATGCCAGAAGGTTGCGAACTGGGGAGATTAGTTAATTTTTCAAGTAATCCTAGATTGCAAGTTCATCAGAGGCAGCAATGTCTGGAGCCTCAGCAGCAGCATTTGACTGCACCCAAGTACTACACCTCTGCAACTCTGCCCGTGCCCTCGACTAAACATAGAGGCAAGTTTACAAATCTGCGTGACAGTGTTAAGAAAAGTCCTACTAAAAGTACTGCCAAAGTGAAAGCGACTAGTGGCTGGTGGTCAGACAGCACTTGGTCAACACGCTCTTTCGATAAGGTCAGTATTTTTAGAGTTGTTTGCTGTACTTTTAGTGGTTGTGTCAGTATAAGATTTACATGTAATCTAGAGTGGGAGCAATGTAATTACATGGCCAAACTCCCTGATCAGTGGAATTAATCAAATCTAACTCTTAAGTTTCATGTATGATGCCTGGAAGAGATGTTCAAATCTTGGCTTATCACTTTGCAGCAAATCCTTTCATTGTGCAATTTTCATTGAAGCTAGGACTTTAAGAGTTCTTTATTTAGAATGTTTTTGGAATTTTGCTGTTAATTTTGTCTGACTGGCATTTTGCCTGCAACTGAGAGAGCAGGTGCATCTCTCTCTCTCTCTCTCTCTTTCTCTCTTCTCCCCACCTCCTCCCCCCCTCCCCCCCTCACCCCACCCCCCATCTCAGTGTCTTTCCTCCAGCTGTCAGGAAGTACCAAAAATTGACTATACTTGAGTCTGCCGACACATGCTTCTATTTCTTTTCCCTTCCACAAACCAGCCCTTGGCCCCAACTACAAATATGACCTCTTTATTGCCACAAATTGTGAATTCAGTAAAGAAGGAATCCATTCATAAGTGTAACATTTTGAAGTAGTTGTGCTGGTACTGGTGACTGACATTGAAGAGATGTATTAACAAAAATAGATTGGATAGAAATCTTATGATTTTGGACCTGCTGGGAATCTGTTGTTGATTTTCCCCAACGTTCAGCAGTCTAGTTTCTAAAATCTACATGAGCAGTCACTCATGAATTGAACTTTCAATGGCTTAACAATCGCAACACTATTTTGCAAATACAGACAGTGCTGGGATGCTCTTTGCAATGGACTTTTGTTACCTCAAACTCTGGTTGGTGGGTGGGTGGGTGGGGGTGGAGTTTGGCAGCATTTTGCTCCAGTGCAATGATTTTCATGTCAAGAGTCTAAATATTGGAACGGTTTTAATGGAATAAATACTCTTTTTCAAAATTTAGCCAGTACTCTGATTATTTTTTTCTGATTATTAAACACAGCTGCAATGTCCCAAGGAAGGATTACAATTCTTCACACCCTACCCCAACCCCCAAAAATAAAAGATTCTATCTAGAAAGAACAGTCTGTTGTGGGGGAAGCTGGGTAAGGGTATACATAATGTGATAGGAGCTTTGGAATAGGATATCGCTTTTTAATCGGTGAAGTTGATTTTTAAGAGATGTCATTTGGAGCAGAAAATGTGATGAACCTGTGTACTTTGCAGTGCTGAGGTCATTTTGCCAATACTGTGACCAGTTGTAATGAGAGTTGAACATTGAATAGAAGGCTTTGCAGATGGTTTATGTAGCTGGCTTGTTATTTGTATTAACATCAGAAATTTAGATAGTAGATTTCTATGATTAAACTATGATGGCATGTTTTAGGATTACCAAGCTCAGCAGAGGCACTCTATTGTAGGATCCTGGAGTTTCAATTGGCCATCTGCTGACATAATTTCAGTTCATTGTTTTGAGCGTGTACGATGGTGGAATCAAGAGTACAAAAATCTTGAAGCTTAATTTTATTCATTTCATCTTCACTGATTTATTTTTTTTAAGTCTGAGACTGACCTGTCTAATGTTGATCCTTGATTGACTTCTCTCAAAGGAAGGGTTAATTCTCTTGCCCACATGAATGCAATGTACATATTTTCTGACTGTATTTTGGATGATGTGAGGTAAAAGAGGTTGTTTAGTGAAGTGTTGTCTGAACAATATTGTACTGCTTTAATATATCTGAAAATGTGTTGCTGGACAAGCGCAGCAGGTCAGGCAGCATCCAAGGAGCAGGAGAATCAACGTTTCGGGCATGAGCCCTTCTTCAGGAATGAGGAAAGTGTGTCCAGCAGGCTAAGATAAAAGGTAGGGAGGAGGGATTTGGGGGAGGGGCGTTGGAAATGTGATAGGTGGAAGGAGGTCAAGGTGAGGGTGATAGGACAGAGTGGGGTTGGGGGCGGAGAGGTCAAGAAGAAGATTGCTGGTTAGGAAGGCGGTTCTGAGTTCGAGGGATTTTTTTCCCCTCTCCCCACTTTGTCTCAATCAAATCCCTCGAACTCAGCACCGCCTTCCTAACCTGCAATCTTCTTCCTGACCTCTCCGCCCCCACCCCCTCTCCGTCCTATCACCCTCACCTTGACCTCCTTCCACCTATCACATTTCCAACCCCCCCCTCCCCCCCCCCCCCCCACTTCCAAGTCCCTCCTCCCTACCTTTTATCTTAGCCTGCTGGACACACTCTTCTCATTCCTGAAGAAGGGCTCATGCCCGAAACGTCGATTCTCCTGCTCCTTGGATGCTGCCTGACCTACTGCGCTTGTCCAGCAACACATTTTCAGCTCTGATCTCCAGCATCTGCAGTCCTCACTTTTCCCTGCTTTAATATATGTCTCAATTACAGGAACTCCAAATATTTGGTTTCACCTTCCTTGCTAGAGACCACATAGGGGCTATGCTGAGCTGCAGTAACATTTTCATTTCTTTTTATTTGCCTGATGAAGCTGTTGCTTTCATATGTTGGATTTTATGATGTAGGAGAACTACACTAATGGATTGCTTTACAATTTCAAAAAATCCTATATTGCTGTTGACTTTCAATTATTTAGGTCTGTAAAACCAGACTTGCCTTTTCAGCGGCTCAGTGACCAGTGTTACCTCCTGGGAGAAACGTACAGGGTTGCATTCTCTAATGCCCTCTACCCACAGCTCCCTGGAAAATGCACACATCATATTTTCAAAAATAAACAAAAGCTCTAAATAAGGCACTTGTGTTATCTCGGTCTTTAAAAAGATTAATAGCTTGTGTTCTTCTGGATCTTGTAATACGATGAGTAATTAAATATGTTTGTGTTGTTGTCCTAGAAAGCTTACATTTTGTATATGTTAACTGTATGTCATGATTTCTAGAATAAAATGGCCTCTGCAACGTTCTAAGAATTAATTTGCAGAAAACCTCTTCATGAAATACAGAAGTTATTTCTGTTGTTAGGAAACTTGACTCTCTGAAATCATTCATACTCTAATTGCTTCCAATTAAATTGATTGTGGCTGTTGTTAGTTTGTTTGATGAGACCACTCCAACCTTATAAATGCCTGTACAGCAGTGTTATCATAACTACTTTTCCATATAGAAGTAGAGTACCTCAAATATGCTACCTGAAAACCGATATCATCTGAAACAGGGCATTTTTTAATAGTTTACTGTGAATCGATTTTAATTAAGTAATTTAAAACAAAAAGCATTTGCTGCACAATTCAGTTAGTGCTGCATTGGCACAGTGTTGCTCTAACCTAGTTATTAGTTAGTTTGCTTGCCTTCTGCTGCACATGCTTATTGATCCTTGGCCTCAGCTGACCTGGCTGAGCATGAACAGACCAGCTTAGAAATCAGGAAGTATCTGAAATCTGACGTGTCATCAGGCCAAGCATGCCAGATTTGAGGACTGTACTTGTATTTATTTTGTTTAGAGGGCATTATGTAAAACATGCTGAGAGGAGATTTTGATTGCTGCTTTTATCCAAGACACCCTCCAGGTGTATTGGCCATCTGCTCATTTACACTTTGTGGTGTCCTTTGACTGCCTTTTTGATTGATTCCTGTAAAATAACCTTTTTTTTGATGAACCAAATCAAATCACATTATAGTGGAGCTTGAACTTGGACTTGAGCTTCCGTTTTATCAAATCTAAGATAGTTACTTTCAGGTGAGGGAGCAGCATATTGTTTGGACCTGAAAAACAATATAAATGTAATGAAGTATTCTGTCCTATAAGGCCAATATGATAACCTGATATCTATGGAAGACCTCTCAAAATATTTTAGATTGCCTCAATTCGTGGGCTCATCTTTGCAAAGTTGTAGGTTTAAGTATGCAATGTTTTCTTGCTTTATTTGAGTGAATACCACTGCACTATTCAGAAGAACAAAGCATTCTCTTGGTAGCATGGCTAATGTTCTTGTCTCAAATAATAATCATTAATCTGATTTGTTATATTTACTGAGTACAAAATGGCTGCCACATTTGCTTGTATATTGGTTGTTGCACTTTGCAGTGATTCAATGTATGTAGCTAGTGTTTTGGAATTCTCCTCAAGGACACAATGCAAGTACATCCATGCTTTTTTGCTTGAAGGCGTATAACTACTCTTTGCAGACAAAAAAAAATTCAGAGGTTAGTTTCATTTGATATTTTGTGTGGGGGTAAATATTTTTAAATTATTCTGCCATATTTGTGGAATTGAATGGCAGTCTCTACACCATGATCATTACAGTCTATATATTCAAACTCTTCTTTTGAATGCTGCTGTTTCTGGAAGTGTTTTGAGGATACCAGTTATTGAAACCACTGTGCAACAAACTAAATTAATGATTGAAATAAAGTGACCATAGTGATGTATGCTGGACATAAAACTCCTATTTGCTAGGATATCTGACTTTAAGCATCAAGTTGTTGCATTTTAAAATCAAATGCCTGATTGATTTTGAGGTCTAATTTTGAGGTCCACCTTCTGTTGCCCATTCCTAACCTTTCCTGCACACCTTGCATTCCCTTCTCAACTTCACAGTACTTGCATTAAATATTAAAGTGTTAAGCTTGAAGACTATAGCGAGATAATATGAAACACCATAAGGTAGATTCACAAGTGGGGCATATTTCCTGGAATCTACAGTTAATTGAAAAATTACCACCGAGTAAACAGTAGGACCAGATGGGAGAATTTCTGTTACATTGCTGTTGAAGTCATGCTTAATTATTAAAGACTAAAAGAACTGTGAATGCTTGAAATCAGGGGAAAAAAAACAAATTACTCGAAAAACTCAACAGGTCTGGTATCATCAGTGGAGAGAAATACAAGTTCAGGTTTGGGTCCTGAGGAATCCAAGTTCAGTGTTTTCTGAAGAAGGGTGATTGGAGCCAACATGTTAACTCTGATTTGTCTCCACAGATGCTGCCAGACCTGCTGAGTTTTTCCTGCAGTTTCTGTTTCTGCTTTGGGTTCTTAATTAAAGAAGTAGTGCTGACGTCCGATGTACTGCAGGAATAATATGTGTTTATGGGCTCTAATGCTGCAATTAAGGATTTTGTCAGAATTTACTTGCTTTCCACGCCCAATATGAAGTTTAGATTGATGGTCTGCTCAACTTCTTTTGTACCATCCAGAGAGCATAGGTATTTAGAAGGAATATAAAATTTTGTAAGAATACTGTTCTATTGACACTGTGTTTAAAATGTAATCTTAATTACTAACCTATTTAAACGAATTAATCTTTGTAATCGAAGATGTAGAATCACAGAAGAACTGTTTTGTGCTGTCCATTAACTTTAAATTGGTTTGATACTAATTATATTTGAAATCTGTTTAGATTAAGTTGGTTATTATATCAAGTACAAAAAAACGTTTTGTACTCTTTTTTTTCCAAGAATGCAGTGACTGAGTACGACTCTTAAAATCTAATTTATTTCGATCATAACTTCACTTTGGGTCTTGATTATATGCTGAACTTTGCGTTTCAGAAACTTGACAGCATTTGTGTGAAATCTAACATATGCATTGCCAGAAAAATAATAAGCTCGGTTGGGAGAAATTCCAATTTTCAAATGGCTGGGTGGAGTAGGTATTTGACGTGTAATGGACAGCATGAACATTTTAAGTTTGTTACACAATTTGATTTTGGCTGGCATTTCATTATTCTCTTCCACACCTCAGACCCCCACCCATCCACCATCCACCACAATCCCGAAAAAAAACAAGATCTTGCCGGGTGTTCTCGCTTTATTGAGTTTTGCTACTAAGCAGTAAGACTTTAGTATATATGCTTATTGTTTCTGTTAGACTTGCTCAATTGTTTTTTTATGCAGTTGTCTCGAAATTTGATCCCTTGCTATTGTTTAGCAGATAGAGGCTACTCCTCCCACTACTCCTGTAATCCCTGTGATCCCTGTTATGCCAGTCCCTGCTGATGCCAGTGTCTTCTCGTCTGACAGTCAACAGGTTTTGTTCTATCTTTTTCTTTTGAATGTTTTGATTTTGTTGCTGTATAATCAAAATTTATTTTGTGAATTGTAATCTTGTATAATATTATTTGGTAGATTTACTGGGGCACTTGGTGATGAGCAAATAGAATTAAGGAGATGGGGTTAACATTGTTTTCATTAATCTGGAATTCACTGTATAACATGTGAATATCGAATCAGGAACAGGAGTAGGTTATTCAGCCCTTCGAACCTGTTTCACCGTTGAATAAAATCTTGGCTGATCTGATTTTAAGCCCTTGGTATTCCCACCTGTCCTTGATGACTTGAAGCTCTGGAGTGGTTAACCTGCTGGTTGTTTGAACTCTTTGTTCCAATGCCTAAATTTAAAATATTTGTGACATCTCAAATTGTGCTTATTGCCTTGAATTGAGGAAAATCTTGGTAGAAAACCCACTTCAAAAATGAGAATCTAAGATTGTCGAGAAAATCTAGGTTGGTCACAAACCAAATCTAGAACTATGAAGTTGTATTTATGTCAGTTGAATTCATTATTTATGTCTTTGGAAAGCACAGATGAAAACACAAATCAAACTAATATCATACAATATGGAGGAAATAAATATATGAACAAACATATTGAACAAAATGTTTGGAAAGTTTGAGCAAACAAGTCTTAGGTCTGACTTGCTGGAGTAGAATTTTAGAAAGTGAATCATGTGATATATATCTTTAGTTTTTGCATGGTCTGCCCATCCCTTCTCAGGATGGCTTTAAGATAGATGTTTTAAGTTCAGGGTGACTAAACTCTGCAGCCCCAGAATGAGAAGCAGCTCCCATACTCCAGTAATCTGTCCTTATGTAAAGTTCAGGTAGGAGAGATATGATTGCATTGAAGAAAGTGGAGAGGAGATTTACCAGGATGTTGCCTGGGCTGGAGAGCTTTAGTTACAAAGAGAGATTAGGTAGATTGGAATTGATTTCATTGGAGCAGAGGAGACTGAGGGGGGCCATAATTGAGATGTATAACATTGAAGGGCATAGTCAGGAACGAATCTTTCCCCTTGGTGGAGGAATCAATTACCAGAGGATATAGATTTAAGGGCAGGAGCTTTAGAGGTGATATAAGGAAAATGACTTTCACCCAGAGGGTGGTAGGAATCTAGAACTCTCCCTGTAAGGGTAGTAGAGACAGAAACCCTCAATATTTAAAGCGTATTTATTTAGATGTACACTTGTGTTGACAAGGCATGCATGGCTAGGGGGCCAAGGACTGAAAAACATGATGGGCCTTAGAGCTTTTTTCTGTGTTGTATATCTTGGTGACTCCATGATTAGTTCAGTCCATTTGGACTTATGTATTGAATTTGCTAGTTGCTTTGTTTGAATCTAATGAGCCTGAAGCTTTCTTTGTCCTGTTACTTTATTAGTGGATAGAATCTACATCCAGACATATAGATTTATTAGGTACCAGAAACTGACAGATATGCAATTGATAAGAACCAAGATTTAAACTGGGCTCTGTATGGCAGACTAATATTTTCCCGGAGGACAAAATCTTGGATATCATGATTGAAATTCATATCAGGCATTCCTAATGCAGTGACGCCTGCCTCCTAGAATAAGTAGAGGACCATTTTATAAAAAAATTGCTTACATTTTCTTGACATTTAAGCCTGAAAGTATTATATCTTTAACGTGTTTATTTTTTTGAGCAAAAATGAATAGCCACACAAAAAATAAATATATTTAAATATATTACACCATCAAGAAAAGTGGGTAATTTCTCATGTAAGTAATCATGAAACTAAGCTTATTTGGCCATTTCCATTTTACTCCCTTACTGTTTGATTGCTTTCTTGTTCATGCAGGCTGTGTCAGTTTTGACCTCAAAAGCCAATTTGACAAAACTCTCAAAGACTGAATGTTCTATTTCGCTAATTGGATTGACACAATTTCTAGATTTATCATAGAATCTTTACAGTGCAGGTAGAGGTCACTGAGTCTACACCAACCGTCTGAAGAGTATCCCACCTAGACCAGGCATTTATTTTGGCTAATCTCGCTAGTCCGCACATCTCTTGTCACTATGTGGCAATTTAGTATGACCAATTCACCCAACCTGCACATCTTCACACTATGGGAGGAAACCAAACAACCTGGAAGAAACACAAGCAGGCACAGAAAGAACGTGCAAACTCCACACAGTCACCCAAGGGGAGAATCAAACCCAGGTCCCTGGTGCGATGAGATAGCAGTGCAAACCACAGCCACTGTACTGAGTTATAGTGTTTTATTGTTTGTTGTTAGCTGGTTAAATGATACTGATTTTTCAAAAAATATTTTGCAAAATTTGATTTCTGTAAGTACCACTGTCAAAGGAGCATCCAGAGCTCTTTTTATTTGTCTACTTTTTTTATCCCAGATTCATGGAAGGGGATCTTTGTTAAAGCAACTTTTCTTTCAGTATTCTAAGTAGTCAATGCATTGGTTATAAATATTAATTATATTTGGCTCAGATTGGTGGAACAAAGAAGTTTTAACTGAATTATTCATGCCCAAAAAATTCCCATTTCTCAATATGAATGAACAGATAAATGAAAATACATTCGTTACATCTTCAAAAGAGTCTTTGGGTGAATTATTTATATTGAATTTTTCAACAAGGTTGTGTCACTCCAAGGAGTTTCTGTTAGTACTGAATCCACTCCCCTCTTGCATGTTTCACAATATTCTTACGTTGAGGGGGCAGGCAGGTTTTGAAATTTGCTGCTGTTTTCTCAACATCCATCCCTCTGCGAAAGCACTTTATATACCCACTCGATATTTCCCTTGAGAGATTCTGCTTGAATCCACTTCAAACCCAGTTGGATTGATGACAAACCTGTAAGACTTCATAGTTTCTTAGATAAGACTAAGGGGCTAGGAATTAGGGAGTGCATGATAAACTTGATTGAAGAGACAAATAAGTTGTTGGGACAATTGGGAAAGTTTGTTGTTAACAATAGAGAATTACATTGTCTCTATCTCTTGTCCGACTCCACGCATGACAATATAAATGTTTTTCTCTGTAATTGGTCATATCAATAATATACATTCTATTTAATTTAGAACAAAGAGATCCATCAACCAGGTTGCTTTAATAAAGAACAAAATTATTGATTTATTGTGAAAACCAGACTCCGATCATAGATTTAAAACTGATTAACAGAATTTGAAATGTTAAGGTATAAATGTTAGATATTATTAATCATACAATTCAGATGTGTTATTACACACTTCAGCATGAGATAAGAATTGAATCCTGGCCTTCTGGCTTAAAGGTAAGAACACTACCATGGTATCACAAGAGCCCAAACACATCGATATTGGTATTTCCTAATTATGCTGATCAGAAATGTTGCAGCATTTTGCTGGAACAGATGGGACTTGAACCCAGGTCTCTTGGTTCAGAAGGAGGGGCATAACACTGCCGCAAAAGCTCCCAAAGTGTAAACATTATCCTTATAAATAATGCCAGCTCTCACTCATGAGTCCAATAAAGGGGGAAAAAAATCAAAAAGCTTCTCTGCAGATATTAATTTTGAAAAAACATATTTTGGCCAATTAACTTTTTGTCAGCTCCTGAATGAAGAAAGGATAGGTTATGAAAGGTTCAAGATGGCTTTCAGTCAGCATTCTGGTACAGGTGACAGGTGTCATTAACCACAGGCAATTGTTACTTGGGCCTTTAAGTATCATTCACTCAGGAGATGTCGAGAATTCAGAGTTTTTTTTTGTAGAGATCAATTGCACAAATTTATCAGGTTTCACACTGGGATTCTCTAAAAGTTAAAGGAATACCTGTGTAGCTTCTCTCGCTGGGAAGGCTGCATTGCAACTAAAATCCAAACGATAGCCAATACAAAGACACAAATCAAAGTATGTGATTTTCAGTTAAAAAAAAGTCCAAGCAATTAGCTTAAGCTATGTGACTTCCCAGCAGTGTGTTTTAAAAGACCTTAGGGCATTTTGGGACTTTCTTTTGAACAAAAGAAAGTGCAGGAATCTTTTCAATGCAAAAGACCTATTGTCTGCACTCTATTAAACATGAATTCTCAAAAAGTATTAATACTTAAATATACTCATTAACACAGTTTATCAGAGTAATTGCAAACTGGTTTTCCTCTGAATTCAGTTCTGGGGCCAATTCTGTTCAATGATTTGAATGTAGATCCAGGGGGAGCATTGTTAAAATATTTAGATGTTAACAAAACCTAAGTTTTTTTGGAAAACTTAAGGAAACTGCAAAATAATCTTCAAGTTGCTGAAAAGACTGAATGGAGTTCAATATCGTAGCATGTATTTGTTAGCACAAGCATAATTCTACCTTGTTCTATGAAAGAGTTGGGGTTTTGTGAGTACAAAACCTTCAGTTAATAAGGCCATTTGGGGGAGGGGAAGAAATGAATAAAGCTATAGACTTTAGCATGTTTGGGACCTTGAAGTCAAGAGGTCATGATGAGTCTGAGAAGAAAAACAACCTTGACCTTTCTGCTATTAGGATAGAGCTCCACAGTGTAGGAAGGGCATTGAGACTGGAGAGGGAGCAGTGCAGATTCTGCCACGTATTGGGACATACAAAATGGATGACATATAAAAAGTTGTGTTTTTGTTTAAATAATGCTGATCATTGGACAGTATGATCGTGAAAAGGATGGGGTATAGTTAATAGAAGCAGGTTATTTCCAATCTTAAGGATCATGAACGAAAGTCCATAAGTTAAATATATGACAGAAGGGGATAAGAGAAGATTTATTTTTCAGATGTGAGGATTTTGAATTTATGACCAAGATGAAGTAGAAACGGTTGATATTCAAGGTTAAATTAGATAGATGAATGAAGGAATGGGTGTGAAGGAATATGAGAACAGAGTTGGTAAATGTGATCAGAACTATTTGCTCACATGGAGAGTAAATACTGATATGGGCTAATTGAGCCAAAAAATGGACCAAAACCAATTTGTGTTGTAATTTTGTGTTTTTAAACTCAATCCTAACCACACCAAATGTTGGGTTCTTTTGAATAGAATTTAGTTCAGACTCTAGCAGAAAAGCTGGAGATTTGCATGAAGAAATTTATATAACCTGATGCGCCATTAAATAATTTCCCAGTCAGGAATGACAGGATTATCTACTATTCCTATTTATTTTGGGCACTTTTGAGTAGGAGACAATAGTTGATGCCGATGCAGTATTGAATTTCAGGTGTTACACTTGAAATAGTTTATTTATTGCATTTCTTAACATGTTTTAACTGTTCCTTTCTCATTTTTTTTTTCTTTCAAGGCGAATCCACCTCCAGTTGTGGTGAATACAGATAGTTTGGAATCTCAGCCGTATGTAAGTTTCAGTTTTGCCTTTCATGTGTGAAACTATTAAAAACAGGAGTTGAAAAATGCAAAGGTATTAATCAGCAGAGAGCCGAGCAGATGTTTTCAAATATAAGCTTTTTGCTTCTGCATTGGCCTTCCATGTAGATGACAACTCTCAGGCATATAATCGAAATCCATGTCTGACCCACATAGTCAATTACTAGCTTAATTTGTGAAGCAGGTTGATTGCAAAATGGTGACTTTGATAGCTGACAGTCTATAGCTTTGACATTTAAGTTCAATTCCTTGTTAATCTAAGTTACAGATGGAGAATTTTTTTTTTAAATTGCGCTTCTCAAAGTTGTTAAGCTATATCTGTCTCCAGCCACCCAAGATTTTATTTGCAATGAAACGTATCCTCAAAATGAAAAGTTGCATTAATTGTTCTTGCTCAATTAAAAGCAGCTTGTGTGTTACATTAAGTATTCAGAAAAGATACTAAGTAAGAATAAGCAGTTTTTTCTTTGCAGGCTTTCAGTAGAAGAAATGATAAATTTCATTGTCTTCATCATTTTGATTCCTTGGAGCGTGTTGCAGTTGTAAAGCAGATTATTTTGGGAAAATTCTGTTGCAGTATCAATTCTTTGAGACACTGGAATATAATCACAATATTTCTTTCATAAACGCAAAATTAGATTACTTAGTGTGGAAACAGGCCCTTCGTCCAACAAGTCCACACCGACCCATTCCCCTACATTTACCCCTTCACCTAACACTACGGGCAATTTAGCATAGGCAATTCACTTAACCTGCACGTTTTTGGACTGTGGGAGGAAACCGGAGCACCTGGAGGAAACCCACGCAGACACTGGGAGAATGTGCAAACTAAACACAGTCAATCTCCTGAGGCGGGAATTCAACCTGGGACTCTGGTGCTCAGGTAGCAGTGCTAACCACTTTGCCACCATGCCGTCCATAATGCTGGAGAAACTCAGCAAGTCTTGCAGCCTTCATGGAGAGAGAAACAGAATTGATATTTTGAGCCCACCATTCCAGTCTGCCGCTCAATAAGATTGCAGCTAATCTTCTTTCTCTCCTGAAATTTCCCAATATTCCTTAATGTCTTTAGCCTCCAGAAATCTGCTGTTTCTTAAATATATCCAGTAACTTGGCATCCTCAGCCTTCTGTGGTAGAATTACACAGGTTCACTACCCTCAAAGTGAAGTAATATCTTAGCTTATCTTAGTCTGAAATGGCTTGAACCACATGGCATCAACGTCAATTTTGCCAGTTTCCTCGTTTCCTCACCCCCTCCTTATCCTAGACCCAACCCTCCAACTTGGCACCGCCCTCTTGAGCTGTCCTACCTCCATCTTCCTTCCCATCTATCTACTCCACCCTCCCCTCCAACCTATCACCATCACCATCACCTGCATCAACCAATCGGCCTTCCCAGCTATCTTCCCCCACCCCCACCCTCCTATTTATACTCTCTCACTTTTCTAGACTCCTTTCAGTAATTGGCATACACGAATGATGGCACTCAATGGCATTAACATCACCGAATCCCTAATATCAACATCCTGCAGGTGACCATTGACCAGAATCTGGACAAAACTAGCCATATAAATTGTGGCCATACAACGAGCACCCGAGCTACAACTCTTCTCACAAACCTTGAATATAAATTGTGGGTCAGAGGCTAGGAATCTCACTACCCGACTTCCCAAAGCCTGTTCACCATGTACATGGCACAAGTCAGGAATGTGATGGAATACTCCGCCACTTGCCTGGATGAGTGCAGCTCCAATACCACTTTTTGAGCAGCTTGACATTATCCCCAGGATAAAGCAGCAGTTCAAGAAAGCAAGTCACCACCCCCTTCTCAATGGTACCTAGGATTGGGAAAGAAATGCTGGCCTCACCGGTGATGTCCATGTCCCACGAATGAGTTTTGTAAGAATAAAATGATACCCAAGCCTCTTCATACCTTAATGTTTCCTAATCTATCACCACTTAAATAATACTCTACCATTCTGTTAATTAGTCTGCTTTTTTTGGGGAATGCTATGTGCATTCAGACATGGTATCTTTTGACTTGTCTTTTTTACATGTCTTTTATACTACAGCTCTATTTGCAGATAGGATTTCTTTCCTCTGCCTTTCAGTTTTTGCTTCTTACTTTTCATTTCTCATTTCCATCTTTGTTTTCCTCATATGTCTTCCTGCTCAGGTTCCTGTACCCCTGCCTGTCCCCTACAGCATTAGTGAGAGCTAGTCTTGCAAAGCTATCAACCCCAGTGCTGCTGGGGAACAACCTGTTCAGTTTCGGCATATCCTGTCTTACCTAATGTTGGTCCAAATGGCCTCGAGCTAAATCCCTCTCTCCCATTTCATCCCTTCAGCCACACATTCATCCAGTCTATTCTTCTGTTCCTGATCTTGTTAGCTTGTGTTCTGGGAAAAATATTGAGATTACTATCTTTTGAAGTCCTGCTTATTGATTTATTTCCTTGCTTCTTTGGGTTTTCAGACAATTGGATTTGAAACGTTAACTTTATTTTTCTCTCCACAGATTATACTGAAACTGCTTGGTTTCTCTAGGATTTTTATTTTTTAAAACTTGACTTCCAGCATCTGCTTGTTTTGTTTTTATTACCGTGCACCTCATTTTACTGGGCCTGGGCAGTGCTATACTGGACTCATTCTGTGAAAGCTTGAAGATATGATTTTAGATGTCTTACCCCGAAAGAAAATGCTTAGTCTTTTTGAATTCTCATTTCATTCTAAACAGCAAAATTAATAATCAGTCTGAAGAATCATGTTTTTGTTGTACAACTGCTTGGGTTGTAGCATTTGACCATTGTGAGGAAATCGCTCAAATGCTGTAAAGGTAGTTAAGACTAGGTTCAGGAACAGGCTGTAATTGTAAATTTCAGTAAGATGCCCAGATGCTTGCCTACATGGTAAGTTGATAATATCAACTTCTCAAGGGCAATTAGAAGAAGCAATGAATGCTTACCTTGTCAGCAATGCATCAATCCAAAAAAAGGACAATATTTTGGATTATTATATATTAACCCTATTGAGCTGTCCTCCAGATTCTACCCAGCACAGTAATGAACAAATAATTTTACTCTTGGCTGCTCTAGACTAATGGGCAAATAATTCAAACTCCTCAACATTACACTGCTTTCCTTATTTGAGCACTTTTTTGCTTTGCTGCTCTCCTCCTGCCCTCTGCCCCCGGCCCCACTTCACCCTCTCCATCACCCCTGGCCTCTGTCTGTCTGTCTCTCTCTCTCTCTCTCTCTGCCATCCCTGTTCCTCCCAACCCCTCACCACATTCCTGATGAAGGGCTTATGCCCAAAACGTCGATTCTCCTGCTCCTTAGGTGCTGCCTGACCTGTTGTGCTTTATCAACTCTGTATTCCTCTAAACCCTTTCTAACTATGTACGTGTGCAAGTGTCTTTTAAATGTCATAATTGTACCAGCCCCCACCACTTCCTCTGACAGCTCGTTCTGTACACACACCACCCTATGTGTGAAAATGTTGTCCCTCGGGTCCCTTTTAAATTCCCCCCCCCCCTGAAATCTATGCCACTTGTTTTGGACTCCCCCACCCTGTGGAGAAGACCTTGGTTATTTAAATTATAAATTATTATAAATTTACCTATACTGCAGTGGACAAGCCCAGAATATTTCTAGTAGGTTTTTATTGGTGTACATCCAGCTAGTTTTTGATGTCTGACCTCTAGGCAAGCTCAAGGTAACAGCAAAAGCTTTTAGACAACCTAAGCAAATCAGAACACAGCTTTTAACTGTGCGTGCGTGGTTGCCAGCGGTTTCTTACAATTTAAAATTTAAGAATGATGGCAATGACAGCTTTTCCATGATTTCCATAGTAAAATCTGGCCCATTATTATTATTTCCCTTATCAAGAGTTTTCATCTATAAGGACATGTTTAAATAGTGTGATTGTTTTAATTACTCATGTGGACATTGCCAGTTAGGTCTTCATTTATTCCCCATCCCTAATTGCTATGGAAGTGAGTGGGTTGCTCAGCCATTTCAAAGGTCAGTTAAGATTCAAACATATGGTGGCCAATTGGCATGCTTTTAATTGCACTTGTTTTTCCCCCCACTTTAATTTTCACCATCTGCTAAGGTTGGATTCAAACCCATATCCCCTCTGCTTTTACCTGGGGCTCTGGGTTACTAGTCCAGTGCCATTACCACAATGCCACCACTGGCCATTATTTGGATCACCCCTTTCTCTGTTCCAGTAAAGAAGTTAATTTGCTTCCTATTACTTGTCTAAAGTATCTCACCTTACTGAGAGACAAGATAAATCTGTTTCTGGTTAAAGGTGCATCTGGTTATGAGGCGAGGAATATAAAACTACTACATTCAGTTTATCTTTTTTCTTCAAAGTCTCAGTGAAACTTCCATCCTTATTTTCCCTGCTATTTCAGACCTCAGATTGTAGCAAACACCATTGCTACCTGGACACCTATATAAATGTATATTTTTTTTACAATCTTCTGAATCATTTCATCTCCAGAGTGTAAATCTCATTTTCAGTGATATATTTGCAATGTTGAGAATGCTTACAAAGGTTAACTGATACTTGATCATGACAATTTCAACTATCAATCAAGTGTAGTTTGTAAATCAAAAAATGCATTGACAAGAAATTTTGATTCTTGGAGGGGACTGCTTTCAACCAGTAGTGAAGTGAACAAGTGTTTTTTGATAAGTTTTACTGCATTCAGTGCACCGTACAGAAACTATCAAGTTGAATACTGAAACGAGGCTCTTCCCATCTTTTCTGACTGACTCGAGTGTGTTCAGCACTGGGATTTTGGGTCAGTTGCCATTAGCTGAGGCCAAGTTCTTTCCAAATTCCATTGTTAATTTGTACTGCTGAATAATTCAGATGTGAAAGGACCCCTTTAAAGTGGTTGTGTAATTCTCACTGGAGCCAGTTTAGTGAAACACTAAATACAGTGCACCACCATTGATTCAATAGATACACGTAGTTGTCAGGGTGTTTTAACTTCATGTCAGTGCAGTTATCCAGCTAATGAAAAGTTAGGTTTGTTTACAAATTGACGTTGCATAGCTTTAAAATCCTTTATTATGAAATATTGAGAAACAGGTGTATGTTCCCATAATTTTCTAGAGTTGTCATGTTCCAAAACAGTTGGAGAAGAAATGCCAGATATGATGATGAGAGAGAATTCCTGCACAATCTGCAATAAGTAATTCTAGCAGAAATTGTAACTGCTGTACAACCGATTATTTATATTTTAAAAACCCTTCACCAGGCAAGAATCCAATTTATTATTTTACCATAAACTGGTGAAATTATGAGACAAAACGTGTGGTGCTGGAAAAGCACAGTTGGTCAGGCAGCATCTGAGGAGCAGAAGAGTCAACATTTTGAGCATAAGCTCTTCATCAGGAAACGTCGACTCTCCTGCTCCTCTGATGCTGCCTGACTGACTCTGCTTTTCCAGCACCACACCTTTTGACTCTGATCTTCAGCATCTGCAGTCCTCACTTTCTCCTGGTGAAATTGTGAGCCTATTTCTAAACACAGTTGAGTGAGATGCTGTTTCCATGTGGAAGATGCAGATGCAGCATTCCCATCTAACCTGTTGGAAACTTCCATATACTAAGGGAGAAATAGTCATTAGTTGAAAATAAGTTTTGCTCCAGAACACACAGTCAGTTAAAATAACAATCTTGTTGGTCTAACTTTAGTTACCTCCTTTTTCATTGAAGAAGTATTTCTTGAGCTTTGTATTTCTGCTCCTTTTTTTTTCTGTTGATCTTTCTTCTGCTGCTTGGATTCCAAGCTCTTGCAGTTTGATGAACCACTTTAATACTGGTCTATCCCTTAACCAATTGTATTGTCTGTAAGAATCCATTTCTATGATAATTATAGCCACCAATAATAATGTATTTGGACAATACCATAAAAGAGTAAGTTAACAATTACTATGCATTGGTGTGGTAATGCTCAATGTATTTTTATTGTCAGCCCCTTCTCATTTAAATCAAAAGTAATTGGACTACATTGCAATTTGTCACGAGTTTGCTGTTTTTTGGTGTTGTAAAATCTGGTGTACTTGCCTTAATGTGAAACTTGCTGTGACTTCCATTTCACTCATAGAAGTGTTATCTTTTTGCATGAGTAACTCATTCACATTTGCAGATCAAAAAAGCTGAGAAAAAGAATCATTTTTAAGTTGAAACTAACAGTGTATATTGCTCATTGGTTTCAATGAACGACTGCATTTAGTATGAAGTTAAATGATTGGAAATGAATACTACCAATATTTAAGTGTATGTGTCTCCTGTGAACATGAATCCACAGCCATAGAAGTAATCATTGCAATTTTATCACACTTGTGACCAATCAATCTGAAACAAAAACTGAAATATGAATAATTTTTAGTGTTTGTCAAATGTAACTATTTTTTTCTTAGCTAACATTTCACATGTCTTGGTTCTTTTGTAGGTAAATGGTACAGATGCAGATTATGAATATGAAGAAATCACACTTGAGAGGGTAAGATGCCGATTTTTTTTTAAACTGATGACTCATATCTGCCATGAGTAAATTTTGAAGTTCAAGGTATTCTCAAGAAATTCACTGAAGTTTTTACACTGAATCAAAATGCATTTTATACCAACATTTCCTTCCAATTTCATCTCCTGTATTCACCAACAAGAACAAGATTCAGTGGGAATATTGATCTGGCACTTGCACACAATTCATGTGAATGTGACAGTTTTATTGTGGGCTTGAGTTCACTTTTGATCAGCTTTTGTCAACCATAGAGTATGTTTGCAGAATGTTATTATGCTCTGCTTTCTTTGTGTGACCTTTGCACAAGGGTATTAATAATTAATATTGCCAGAAGATTGGTTGAATTATTCTGCAGTTGGTTGCTCAGTAACCTGATATCCAACTGCATTCCACACAGCTGTGATAATTATTTAATGAAGTTCCTGTCTTCAATCAGCTCCTCCTGTTTTTATCCCCACAGAATAGTTGCTACCAGGAGAGAAACCAGTGTTCAAATTTCCTTTTAAGATGTTCTAAAGTTCTGATCATATTTATCACTCATGATATGCCAGTACATCTCTTGTAATATTCACTTCATTTTGAGAGATGCTGAAATTATTGTAAAATCCAGTGTACAAGACTTCAAATTATGTTTTTGTCTTGAGGTCCAGTTTTAACTGGCTACCACATTAACATTCATCAGTAATTGGAAATTGTATTGCCAAATAAGACATTGATTCATAAATGCATCCTTGTTTGATGACATAAAGTCACATTGTAATCATAAAAACTATTTCACAAGAGTCACTTCTAGTGTGCAGCATTTGATTCAAACTTTTGGAGAAAGGAACCATGATTTAGAAAACTGCTGAATTGGCCAATTGTACTGTGAATGTTCCTTTAAATGTCTCTTTCCAAAGATCTATTTTAGGCAAACTCAAATCAAAAGTCAGTATTTGATATTCATCTTTTTTTTTAAACCAACTTTTTATATTTTTTAGACATCTGGCATACGTTGGCTTAAAGGCTTACAGGAATGCCATATTATTAGAATAAAAGAAATACAAATCTACACAATGTATATAATCTCTTTCAATTACTGCATAATAATTCAATTGCATTCAAACTCACGACTGTGATAGCAGGATAGCCTTTTGTTATTAAAAAAGGAGTTCAATAAATCTGAGTAAAGATTTGATAAAATGTGTTTCATAGTGCACACCAAACAAAAATGACTTATTTTAACTTGAAATATCTCACAAGTATGACAGGTATAGTCTGTGAACTTTACTTAAATACTTGATTATTTGAATAGATATTGTTCACAATTACAGTTGTGTGGAGCTGTTTATTCTTGCGTATACCAGCATGCAGATCTCTGATTTGTTTACAATTCCAGACATGTTCTTTACAACTGTTTGTGATAAATTATTGTCAAGCAGATTAAAGCTTTTAGCTTTGTATGAAGCATGAGCAAAATCTAAGCCAGGTGATTTCCAGCATGATGAACACTGACTGGTAAATTAAGTTTTGTTAAAAAAAAAATCAGCCATCCAGCTGAACTGTTGGGAGCTGTAAATTTAGTGTAGCTGTAGATTAAATGTTACTATCTTGGAGCAAAGGTCAAGTTAACAGTGCTACTTCAGAGGGCAGTTAAGGATCTAGAATCCTATCTAGGCCAGAATAGGTAAGGCTGGCAGATTTCCTTCCCTAAAGGATGTTAGTGAATCAAAAAGGTTATTGTGACAATCCCTGATAGTTTTGTGGTCACCATTATTGGGAGTAGTTTTCGAGTCCAGAATCATTATTTAATTGCAGGTAATTAGTCCACGAGTTGCAATGGTGGAATTTTAACCCCTGGCCCCAGACCATTAGCGTGCAAGACTCAAGATTATTACTCCAGTGATGTTAGCAGTTTGTCACTGTCCTTCCTCGAAATTGAAAGTCGAATACTTGGCCATCAGATGAAGTGGTGTGGTACTGGGCCAGAATAAATGGTGAATAATTCAAAGAAAACTAGACAATATTATCTGTTTCAATTGGCCTATTTTTACTTCTGTAGCATTACTTGAACTCATCCTTACCGCTGTTCATCTGTTGAATACCTCAAGCAAAATATTGTGAATGCTAGAAATCTGAAATGAGACAAAAACTGTTTGATATATTCAACAGGTCAGAATGGATGATGGTCACTCTAAATGAAAGGTTAACTCTTTCTACCATATGCTGAGTCTTTTACCCTCATTCATGTCTTTAATCTCATCAACTCCAAGTCCCATTCGCCTTGTGTTCAAATGACCTGCCTTGGCTCAGGATTAAACAACTTGTTGAATTTTGTTTTAAATTCTCATCCTTGTTGACATATCCCTGTATGCCCTTTTCTTGGCAATGTCTGTAAACACCTCAAGTCCAACAACTCTGAAATTGTGTTCTAAATCTAGTCTTTCTGGTTGCCCCACCAAATAGCTGTGCCATTCACTTTTTAAATACCTTAACCCCTCCTTCCTTCTTTTAGGCCAGTACTTAGAACCAATCTCTTTGTGTAACCTTTTTAGTCATCTGTCCTGTTATCACTTTTTGCGGCTCAGTGCCAAATTTTATTTTATAGTGCTTCTGTAGAGCATCTTGGGACATTTTATTACATTAAAGGAACCATATAAATACAAGCTGTTGTTGATTTTTCCTTGTATAATTCCTTCCCTGATGGTATAAGCAAATGTGCTAATGGTCTATAAAGTATCAAATGATTCATGTGTTTGAGTGAACTAACAGAGAGCAGACTTGGGTGTGTATACATAGCAGAAGAAAACGACAGTCTGCTTAATTTATGCTGGTAGCAAACCTTGATGTTCACAGCAGGTGAAATATCTGCTCTTCACAATAAATCACAGGAAAATTCTTGCCCTCCCAACTTGGATTTATTATTGCATGTAACAGAAACTGAAAATGATAGTCTCGTAAAGGTTTCAGGACATAAGGAACAAGTTGATGCTGAAACAATTTATTTCAGCCCTTGAATATATGAGCATAGTGATTAGGATTAATGAGTAACAGAATCTGATGTTAAGTCTTGGAATAGTGTGGATTTTACAAATGGATGGAGATATTTGATTTTGTGTGGATAAATAACTATTGAATATAAAACCGTGCTATATTGAGATGAAAATTATTATCCTCACTTTGAGGCAATTGAGAGCTCTTTTTGATGATCCAAACAGAAATTGATTTGAATAAAATATTTTTATTCGCATCTCCCATTGATTTGAATTAAATATTTTATAAGATCATACAAAATAGGAGAGCTCCTTGAACCTACTCCACTATTGAATGCCTATTCTGTAGCGGATCAGACATGTCCATAAATTTGCCTGCTCTGCTCTAGAATCAAACCCAGCCTGCAATGGTGAAAGTACCAAATCCTAATCCCTGGGCCAGGAGAGAAGCATTTCCATTGATATTTCAATTTAACAGCTTTTACGTCAAATGTTTAGATTAATATTTGGCACATCTGTTCACAGCGGCTCAATGTTGTAATAGAATGAACTGCAGCAATGACCTTTAATTTTGCACTGGCTGCTGTTTCTACAAGGGAAGAAAGCTTCATTCATTAAATTTCCTGTGCAATGGGTGCTTCAAGTGATATTTTGCGGAAAGGAATTTCTGGAGTTTTAGTAACTTGTTTTAGTGAAGGCGGTATGGATTTCGGGTACGAGGAGAATCAAGAGAATCAAAATCTCATTTTGGGAATGAGTGATGGATGTGAAGGACATCCATGATCTTGAGAGGTGGAACACACTCAAAGGGCCAGAGACCTCCTCTTACACTTTGCCCACCTACAAAGAAACTAATAACCTAATTCAAGGAAAAAAAATCCACAACTAACTGCTGAGTGCATGTACAAGTCTAACAAGTGGTCCCCGTGTTCATGACTACATATGTAGTTCCTGGTTGCAAAATGTCAGGGGTTGCATGGGAATATTTTAAATAGCATATAGTAAATTCGCATATCCAAAAGAAATTGACACCTTGGACTTTTACCATAATTTAAGTGATGGCTTGCCAGTTTGGGGAAGAAAGCATGATTTTTTTTTGTGCAGGATAGAAAAGCAATTTGCATTGGACCATACAGTATAAGATGATGCCAAAAATGAACTTTTTTTTCTAACTAAGGCTAAATATTCTAAAGTTCACCTCTTCAAAATGTTGTGTTGTGGGCATGACGAACATTTGCCAATTCAGTACTCAAATTGATTCAAGTTCTGTTGTGGTTCTGTTCGCCGAGCTGGGAATTTGTCTTGCAAACGTTGCGTCCCCTGTCTAGGTGACATCTTCAGTGCTTGGGAGCTTCAGTGCTTAGGAATTCCTCTAGGAATACTGGACTTGTGCCTCACAACACACTTCACATTCAATAACCAAATATACGAACAAATCAACGGAACACCCATGGGCTCACCGATCTCTGGACTCATAGCAGAAGCAGTAATGCAAAGGTTAGAACAAACAGTCTTACCACAACTTTGACCCAAACTCTGGGTCAGATACGTGGATGACACCTTTGTAATAATTAAAAACACAGAAATAGAGAACACACACCAGATCATCAACGCCACACTTACAGGAATCCGATTCAGTAGAGAGGAAGAAAAGGACAACCAACTCCCATTCCTAGACGTGATGGTACAGAGAACACCGAACGGAGAATTCACCACAAAGGTTTACAGAAAAGCCACACACACAGACCAAGTCCTAAACTATGAAAGCAACCACCCCAACACACACAAACGAAGTTGCATCAGGACACTATTCAAAAGGGCCACAACACACTGCAGCACACCAGAACTACAAAAAGAGGAAGAGGAACACCTAAATAAAGTATTCGCCAAAAACGGATGCCCTCGCAATTTCATCAACAGATGCCTAAGGGAGAGACAACGGAATGAGGACATGCCGCAACCCAAAGGACTAGCCACATTACCATACATCAGGAGCATTTCTGAACTGACAGCCAGACTACTGCGACCACTAGGACTCATAACAGCACACAAACCAACAGCCACGCTCAGACAACAACTCACCAGAACAAAGGACCCGATACCCAACATGAGCAAAACTAATGTAGTGTACAAACTCCCATGCAAGGACTGCACAAAACACTACATCAGACAAACAGGAAGACAGTTACCGATCCGTATACACGAACACCAACTAGCCACGAAACGACACGACCAGCTATCCTTAGTAGCCACACACACAGACGGCAAGCAACATGAATTCGACTGGGACAACACTACCATTATAGGGCAAGCCAAACAGAGAACAGCCAGGGAATTCCTAGAGGCATGGCACTCATCCACAGACTCTATCAACAAACACATCGACCTGGACCCAATATACCGGCCACTACAGTGGACAGCTCGAACTGACAACCGGAAGCGGCAGAGACAGGCCACTATAAATGCCAGAGGAAACAGCACAGAAGCGCTTCACAGGAGGCTCCCAAGCACTGAGGATGTCACCTCGACAGGGGACGAAACGTTTGCAAGACAAATTCCCAGCTCGACGAACAGAACCACAACAACGAGCACCCGAGCTACAAATCTTCTACCAAACTTTGATTCAAGTTCTTTGCATGGGAGTGATGTTGATACTTCTCACTTTCTCTTTTTGGGAAGCACCTGATATCTGCTTGGTATCTTTTCTCATGGCCTGGTTAAGACCAGGATATCGGCTGACCTCAACTTTTTTTTAATATTCTGTATCAGTAAATTTAGCCACCGTGCACTAAAGGATAAATGATCAAGTTTAAATTGCTGATTGCATCAAGAAAGGTAGGAAGGTTTGTTGTCAACAGGATGTAAAATTTGCAAAGAGATATAGATGGATTATGTCAGTAGATAATCTGATAGGTAGAATATAATGTGGGAAAATGTGACCTTATCCATCTTGGCAAGGAAATTAAACGTACCTTCTACTAAGTAAAAGGGGATTGCTGTAGAGGAATCACAAAGGTTTACATGCAGATACAACAATTGATTAGGGAGGCAAATAGAATGTTGAACTACGCATCAAGGAGAATAGAATACAAGCGTTTTACTGCAGCTGTAGACTTGGTGAGACCACATCTGAAGTATTATGTGCAGTTTTGGTCTCCAAACGAAATGATAATTATGGTAAAGCAGTTCAAAGAGTTGGCATGTTTTGAGCAGATTTTAGCTCAGCTTGAGGTTCTGGATGTAAGTTTGCTCGCTGAGCTAGAATTGCAGCACACACTGCAGCACAGAGGAACTACGCAGAGCAGAGAAAAATCACCTATACAGTGTATCCAAAAAGAATGGGTACCCAATGAACACAGTCTGCCGATTTCTCAGCAACAAACCCCAACAAGCAGACAAAACACGTCCAGGAACTCTAGCCACTCTCCCCTACATCAAAGACATCTCGGAAATGACTGCCAGATTACTCAGACCTCTTGGCACCATGGTAGCCCACAAACCCACGAATACACTAAAACAGCAGCTAATGAGTTTGAAAGACCCGATACAGACAATAAGCATAACCAATGTCATTTACAAATTACCTTGCAAGAACTATAACAAACACTACATTGGACAAACAGGCAGAAAACTAGCCACAAAGATACATGAACAGTAACTAGCCACAAAAAGACATGACCCACTCTCACTTATATCTTTACATGCAGATGAGGAAGGTCATCCATCTTAGGACAAGCCAAACAGAGAGACACAGGAAAATTCCTAGAAGCATGGCATTCCAACTGGAATTCTATCAACAAACACATTGACTTGGATGCCATGTACACCCCTTGAGAAAAAGCACAGGAAATAATGTCATCACAAGAAATAACATCACCAATCCAAGGAAAGCAGGCCATGCCACCAGTGCTTCATCTGGAAGCTCACTGATGATGTTACCTAGTATGTTGACGGAACATCTGAAAACGAACCTTCTAGATCAGTGAGCAAACCTACGTCCAGTTCAGAGAGTGTTCATTCAACTAATTTTTGGGATGAAAGACCTATAGCAATGTGAGTGGCACTTAACTGCCCTCTGGAAAATTAAGGATGGGTAATAAATGTTGGTCTGGATTATGACGCCCTCATCCTGTGAATTAATTTTTTGAAAAGTTGCACATTGGTTTTGTGCATATTTGGAATTTAAATGACTGAGGGATGATCTTATTGAAATGTAAAAGATCCTCAACGGACTTGATAGTGTAGAAATCAAGAGGATGTTTCCTCTTGTTGGGGAACACTAGCACTAGGAGACAGTGACTGTGACTAAGAGGTCTCCCTTTTAAAACTGAGCCAAAGAGATTTTTCTCTTTAAGGATTGTTAGTATGTGGAATTCTCTTTTTTTTTCTGAAATCATTGAAGACTGAGTCATAGAGTTTATTGGCAGCAGAGTTACAAGTTTTTAACAACAATGGAATCCTGGATTTTGGGGTCATTTAGGAGAGGGAGGGATGAGGTCACAAGTAGACAGGCACGATCTTGTTGGATAGCAGAGCAGATACAAAGAGTCAAATAGCCTACTACTCTGTCTTAGGTTCCTAATGCACTACTGTCTACCTTAGTATTCCAAAACATTTCACTCTAGTTTGTTTTAGTTGAGTTTGTTATCTTTTAATGTTTTGTTGATTCCCAATTTTTAAACCATAAAACTGTATATTTTGCTGCTTACCTTCCTGGAGATGAACCTGCCAACAGAAGCAATATTTACAATGAAACTTCCGCTGATTTCTACAGTCATTTTCACAATTACTTGTTTCTTCCAGTGCTTTCAATAAGAGTTTTATGCCTGATTTTCTATTTATGTACTTACACTAGGGAAATTCTGGCCTCGGCTTCAGCATTGCAGGTGGTACAGATAATCCGCACATTGGTGATGATCCCAGTATATTCATTACAAAAATCATTGCAGGAGGTGCAGCTGCTCAGGATGGAAGACTGCGGTATGTCCAACCATTAATGCATTCCCATTTACTTATGTAAAACAAACATTGATTCAGTTACTTCTGCGACAAAAGCTATGTTAATGGATTTAATAAAAATATGTTGCCAGCTTTTCAGAAGCTATTGTTGAGAATTGTATTCTGGGAAGAAAACATTTCAGATTTTATTTGTGAAAGAAACTGCGATTCAGCTATTAGAGTTAATTAATAGAAGAAAAGCATGGTACAGTTTCTGAATGATTAAAGCAGTCACCAAAAAGGGAATATGTAAACTTAAAAAGTTATTTAAAGGGAAAAAAAGGAAGCCTGTTCAAAACCCCAGTAATAAAGTGCATCTCAGCCTAAAAGTCTAAACGACAGCAGCCAACAGAATTGAAGATAGCCTCAGGAATCTTGGGTGTTTACTGGCAGTCTTCCAGGTAATTAAACTCAGGCCAGAAGCTCTTTTTGTGACCTCAAGACAGCATGAAATTAAGGCTGCAGAACAAAACATTGTGCATCGTTTGATGTCACAACAATAGAGAGTCATAGCTGTTCAGCATGGAAACCGACCCTTCAGTCCAACTTGTCCATGCCGACCAGATTTCCCTACCCACTCTAGTCCCACCTGCCAGCACCTCCATCCTACACCTACATCCCTCCAAACCCTTCCTATTCATATACCCATCCAGATGCCTTTTGAATGTTGCAATTGTACTAGCCTCCACAACTTCCTTTGACAGCTCATTCCATATATGCACCACCCTCTGTGAAAACGCTACCTCTTAGGTCTCTTTTATATCTTTCCCCTCTCAGCCTAAACCCATGCTCTCTAGTTCTGGCACCTCCCCCCCCCCCCCCCGCCACCACCACCCCAGAGGAAACACTTTGTCTATTTATCCAATCCATGTCCCTCATGATTTTATAAATTTCTGTAAGGTCACCCCTCGGCCTTCAACGCTTTAGGGAAAACAGCCCAAGACTATTCAACCTTTCCCTATAGCTCAAATCCTTCAACCCTGGCAATATCCTTGTAAATCTTTTCTGAACCCTTTCAAGTTTTCCAACATCTTTCCGATAAGAAAGAGATCAGAATTGCACGAAATATTCCAACAGTGGACTATTCAATGTCCTGTACCGTCGCAACATGACCTCCCAATTCTTATACTCAATACTCTGACCAATAAAGGAAAGCATGCCAAACACCGCCTTCACTATCCTATCTCTCTGCGACTCCACTTTCAAGGAGCTGTGAACCTGCACTCCAAGGTCTCTTTGTTCAGCAGCACTCCCTAGGACCTTACCATGAAGTATGTAAGTCCTGCTAAGATTTGCTTTCCCAAAATACAGCGCCTCACATTTATCTAAATTTAACTCCCTCTGCCACTTCTCAGCCCATTGGCCCATCTGGTCAAGATCCTGTTGTAATCTGAGGTAACCTTCTTCACTGTCCACTACACCTCCAATTTTGGTGTCATCTGCAAACTTACTAAACTATACCTATTCAGCTGGGAAAGTGTGCTTATATTTGAGCTCAACTACTCCTAGGATTGTCAGCAAGCGCAAAAGATTTCATTTAAAGTTCTCCAATTTAACTGCCTGATGGACTCTGGTTAAGAGCTGAAAATGTGTTGCTGGAAAAGCGCAGCAGGTCAGGCAGCATCCAAGGAACAGGAGAATTGACGTTTCAGGGCTGAAGAAGGGCTTATGCCCGAAACGTCAATTCTCCTGTTCCTTGGATGCTGCCTGACCTGCTGCGCTTTTCCAGCAACACATTTTCAGCTCTGATCTCCAGCATCTGCAGTCCTCACTTTCTCCTTGGACTCTGGTTAAGAGAAAGCACTGACCAGGCTTCTGTATTTAACATGAACAGTTATTTAATACAAATACGTTCTCATCTGATGTATTATCAATATATAATTAATCTAGCTGAAAGTCTATCATCTCCTTAAACCTTATGCGCGCATTGCAGACAGAAACGTGGATGTTTTGGGTGGAGGAAAAAATATTGGGGAAACACCATTCAACAGTACCAGTCCACACAATTTGATAAAATGTCACTTTTTCTGCTTCCAAGTCTTTCTGATCTCCAAGGTCCAGATCCAATTCCTTTTTGTTCTTTGCTGAAGATATGGGTTGACACATTAATTGTTCAGTTTCTCAGTCACTAGTTAGAGGTAACTGCTTATGACAAATGGTGTCTCTTGCAGTCCGGCTACCTTCTGCCTTCATATTGTTCACACACAAGCTGTCCATTTGACCAGGAGCCAATCAGAGTTGTTGCCATGCTGATCAAGCCTGGCTACTCAGCAATCCTTAACTGAAAACTGAATTTGTTGTTCTCTGGTTGAAGTTTGCCCAAGGTATGCACTCACTGTGCCATTGGCTCTCAAATATCTTTCCCTACCACTTGGATGGAGTAACAGTGACAACACAATTCTCTGCGAGTTCCAGTACCTTGTTTCCAGAAGTGCAGCAAATTTTTCTGTTGACCTTGTTTAAAGCAGTAGTTTTCCTATTTTAGTGCACAATCCAAAATAAAGTTGTGTTTGTGCTGAATATAACACTTATGTGCATATAAAACTGTTGTTTGGTTTATTGTGTGATATCAGAAGATGCTCATCGAACATAGTAGGAAACAGAAGCAGGTCTTTCAAAAAGTTGGGAAGCAAGGGAGGGAATTGAACCAAAATGGATTCTGTGGGAGAAATCATGCACCCCAGCCCACTGGTTCTTCTCTGAAACTCAATTTGCCAGATATATTGTAACATACCTCTGGAGCAGATGGGATTCGAACTTGGGTCTCCTAGTCTAGAGATAAGGACACTACTACTGTCAGAAGGCTTTTAATTGGTGAGCTTTTTAAATAACCCATTACCAAATCAATTTAAATAATTATACATTTAATAATTATCAAACTGGTATTTAATATTGGTTGTTTTATAATCAGTCTGTACAGAAATATTACTATACATCTCTGGAGCAGAGGGGACTCAAATGGTCTTTTAAATATTGTCATTGTACCAGCTTCCACCACTTCCTCTGGCAGCTCATTCCAAACACGTACCACCCTCTGTGTGAGAAAGTTGCCCCTTAGGTCTCTTTTACATCTTTCCTCTCTCACATTACCACACTTCCAAAGGACCCTAAATTGGCCGGTGGAAGAGGTAAATAAGCCACTTCCAAATCACTCCATTAAAACAAGTGCACGCTTAACAAAAACCAGTGGTTCTTAAATATGCTGTAATTGACCTCTGATCCTAATCGTAACTTGGAACATGCCTTATCTACACTTAATGAGTGCTTCATTTGCAGTTCTGTTGATGAGTGTTTCCTGTGGGAAATGATTTTTATTCTAAGGGTAGAGGCATTGTGAAATAGAATGCAGCTTTCCCTCTTGAAGTTAACAAAAGGAAATACTGTGCATTCTCAAGGTAAATATTAAGTGGGACTGAGCATCAGAACCCAGCTTTGCTTGTTTGACAGATCAGTTATGTTTGGAGACATTGTGGAGCGAGTAGACACTTAAAAGGCACCAAGACAGAATTGTTTTAGATTGTTTTACATTTATATGAAAGGTTACTGTAAATAACACTACTTCCATAATGGTGAGAAACAAAGAACTACGTACGAGCAAACAGATTTGACTGTCCATCTATGTAAATCATTAAAATCTAATGGGTGGATACAACAGGAAATCCAAAAGTCTAATGGGAATGTTGATCTTTGTCTCAAAATGCCTGAAAGGTGGTTTGTGGATGAGGGAAGGAGTGGCAGTGTTACGCAGGCTCCATATGAACATTTGCTCAGATATCATCTGGAGCCCTTCTTTCAATCCTCCCCACACTGAGGAAACTGTTCATCAGCCTTGGAGAGTGAGCACCATGAATTTATCAGAATCCTATTGCAGCTTAGTGAGTTAAATTTTGAAAGCAGGTTATGTTCAGCTTTCAGGGAATTGAGGAGTGATCTAATTGAAGGTATGATTAAAATTCAGGGGATATAAAAGAATATTCAGATCTGTAAAAGATGAATATATTTTTTGACTTGACTGTATGCTCTTTGGTCAGACCATCCACTCCTCTGAACTACTTACCTGGTTGGATGTATGACAAAGTCTGGAACAAATTGTACTGATGTGCCCATCACAAAATCTGGAGTAATTTAATTAAATATGTTTGATTGTTGGTAATTTAAGGGAGCTGATTGATTGACTGAATTTTATGCAAAGTTGGGCCACATTTATTTTCTAACATTTTCTCTTTCACTTGAGAAAGCATTGGGTTATGGTTTAGTTTCGCAGCTTAGCATGTGAAAATTTGCAGTTGATATAATATGTGATCACTTTAATAAAATTTATAAGGTTTCTACTTAAAGCTAGTATATATTTGCATAAAATGGTCATAATGTTTCCTCATCTCTGTAGAAAATGTGTCTTGGAATGATATCTGGCATATCTTAACCCAGTTAGTTCAGTACTACTCTAAATTAACTCAAATGACACATGCAAGCATTAAGATTATTATATCTATCATTCTGTCATGTACTGCCCATGGATAAGAGTCAATTTATAATGAGCAAGGAGAAAACAAATTAGTATCAATTTGCTTAAGTTGTTTGTACTTCCAAATATTTTCTACTGTTTAAGGTTCTTTCGCGAATACTAAATGTCACATTATCACTGACAATTTTATGTAAGCTATATAAAACTGTGTTTAGTGTTAATGCTCATGAAATTTGAAAATTAAAGATACCGTAAGAAAATATATCAATATGAAAAATAAACTGCGAGTGTTAGAGGTGAGCATGCTCCCAAGTGATCTCATCATTTGAAGATCAATAAAAGCTCATGTATTGTTTGAGCAATTGAGTCTGTTGGAACTACTGTTTATTTAAAAAAAAAGGACTCTGATGGGTTGAGTCGGTGTTCATATGACAGAAAATTGGATGCGGTGTAAACCTGGCTCAGTGTTGCTCTTGGCTGACTTTTCACTACTGATCAAGACCAGTTTTGGACCATGAAACTTCACTTTTATAAAATTAATGTATTCTTATTGATTTTATTTATCTTTGAATTGTCAGCTGTAGGCCTCCATTGCAGTTAATGTAGTAAAATTCCTGTTCCAGACTTGTGCGAGAAATGGTCTGCAGGATGAAAAAAAAAGCATCTGCCCGAAATATTGTTTTAGTGCATTGTCACTCAAAGAGAGGCATAAAACTGTCAAGCCTGCCTCGAGCCATCATTCACCTAATTTCCCAGTGGTCTGCAGAGCCACCACTTTACCAGAATTAAGTAAATGAAATTCTATTTCTAATTTTATAGCCAAGAGATTTACATTCTGTACTTTTCCTTGAAATATACATAAGTATGTGTAGACTTTTCCAGTTCCTTGGTGTGGCAAGGACAATAATGAGAAAATTGGGGAAACTACTGAGACTGAAATGAAATCCAGGATCAAAGGGGTTTGCATTAAATCTGGGGTACTTAGCCAGTAAAGCAGCTCAACTGATTCCAGTGAGATTGACTGTGGTCAGTCGAGGTCATGCCAGAGTATGGAGATCTCTAACCTTGCAAACTGGGAACAGACCACAGTCAATCCTACGGGTCAAGTGCAAACGGTTGTGGGTTTACAGGCAAATCATTTGTGGGGCTGTGGAGATGCCATTCTGGGAGGGAGCCAATTTCCCCTGTAAGGAGAAAGAAAGGTATTGAGGTATGCTTAAAATGGATTAAGGAACTATTAAATGTTGATTCAGCAGAGGCAGTGAGGTGTCTCCAATGACTGAGTAGGAAATGCAGAGAGCAGGAAGAGTGAGGTGGGTGAGAGCAATTGGGTGGGAATCTTCCATTCAATTTTGAGAGTTGTAGCCTTTGAGCCTTGCTGAGAGGTGAGTGCATTTGAAGAGTTAGTGAGTCATGATGGTCATTTGAATTTGAGGTGGTAGAGAAAAGGTGGTGACACTTAGCTCTGTAGAGTAAAGATCACTTCACACCTTCCTTTATTGCTGAGTGTTCCTTTTGACTTGGGTTAAAGTGCTGACCTGGGCTATTATCTGGGTCCATGGTAGCCTGGCTGCCTTTGGCTATCAGTAAAAAGGCCCATTGCTCTCTTCATAACCCTGTCCAGCAGTGGCTGCAAGTCTCTGGTTGCAGAGCAGGGAGCAAGCTTTGCTTTCTGGGCCTTGCCCCCAGTGATAGTGGTGGTGCGCTATATTAAGTGAAAGTGAGGACTGCAGATGCTGGAGATTAGAGTCGAGAGTGTGATGCTGGAAAAGCACAGCAGGTCAGGTAGTATCTGAGGAGCTGGAGCATCGACATTTTGGGCAACAGTCCTTCGTTATGAAGCCACTATATTGACAGGAACAATTCCCTGCCTGCAGATCTGAAGTACAGTTGTGCTTTAAATATGACACCGGTGCTGTGAAAGCTGGAAGATTCTGATAGTGGCAAGCACATCTGCATCTCTTGTTGCACTATTGAACAAGGAAAGTGTCAAAGAGCCTGCTTGCATAATTAATGAGTTGAAGGGTGTAATATTGGGAGAGAAAAATTGCTGTGAGCTACATTGGATCTTGCGCCATGAATTTCACTTGACAAACACTTGAACTGAAAATGGGAAAATTCTACCCATAGGCTTTTAGGTAGAATAATTCAGGAATGTTAGTGTTAAATATCTCTCCATGGACAATCAAACTCTGCTGTGAGGTGTCACTAATATCTCAGTAAGTATCTGTCATCTTCAAAGTATCATTAAATTCACTACACGCAGTGCTTTCAAATTGATGTCATATTTTAGATGGAGGGCTTGTAGTAATTAATCCATTTGCAAAGAGGCTCTTTGACCAAAGAAGTTGAGAGCCACTGAAATATACAATTTCTAAAGCACAAATGCCCATCAGTGATGCATGGGAGAAGGAAGAATTAAATAGCAAAGCAAATAAGGGAGGTTGGCGGCCAATGTAATACTGAAATTATGTACAGATTGCAAATCAAAACATAATGCCGACATGCAAATGTATTCTCCCCGCCCCACCCCCCCGCCATTGAAGTCTTTTTGCAGTTTTGTTCTGATTTCTTAACTAAACCTATATCATTAACCAGATTGAAGACGATTTTACTGTAAAATCTTTTTTTATTCTAGAGTGAATGACTGCATCCTTCGGGTAAACGATGTGGATGTAAGGGAAGTAACTCACAGTAAAGCAGTAGAAGCTTTAAAAGAGGCTGGATCAATTGTGAGACTATACGTGCGGAGAAGGAAGCCGGTCACCGAAAAGATTTTAGAAATAAAACTTATTAAAGGGCCAAAAGGTGGGTTGTACATCAAGTGCAAAAAAAAGTGTTCATATTTCTCACAAGTTGCAACTTTAGTTTAACAAATTATTGCTGATCGCAAATTAGCTAAATATGGTACTGTTCTTCCCCTGCCCCCATCCATAAAGTGGCCACATGAATGCTTACAGGATGCATAGCCATAATGACGCAGTAACAAACCCATGAAGAAGGTGGTGAGTCAATGCAGGACTTTGGGCTGTGAAGAATTGCTGTGTATAATGACTGCAGAGCTAGGTTTTAGAGGCATGGGGGTCAGTAACCAAATTGATGTCGTCTTCAAACTTTGTTATGGTAAGAGTCTAGAGACACCAAAGGTCAGGGAAGATATTGTCCAGGTATTTAAAATGCTTAAAGTCCACAATAAGATAACATCTGAATTTTGAAACTGTGGTAAACACATATCTGTGGAATGTCGCTGAGTTTAGAATGAAGACACAGGAACAGGAGTAAACCATTTGGTTTAGATATGTCATGGGTAATCTATACCAGAAATCATAGAGTCATAGAGATGTACAGCATGGAAAGCGATCCTTCGGTCCAACACATCCATACCAACCAGATATCCCAAACCAATCTAGTCCCACCTGTCAGCACTCGGCACATATCCCTCCAAACCCTTCCTATTCATTTACCCATTCAAATGCCTCTTAAATGTTGCAATTGTACCAGCCTCCACCACATCCTCTGGCAGCTCATTCCATACACGTACCGCTCTCTGTATGAAAAAATTGCACTTTAGGTTGCTTTTATATCTTTTCCCTCTCACCCTAAGCTTTATGCCCTCTGGTCTCCCCTACCCCAGGGAAAAGACTTTGCCTATTTATCTTATCCTTGCCCCTCATAATTTTGTAAACCTCTATAAGGTCACCCTTCAGCCTCCAATGCTCCAGGGAAAATAGCCCCAGCCTGTTCACCCTCTCCCTATAGCTCAAATCCTCCAGCCCAGACAGCATCCTTGTAAATCTTTTCTGAACCCTTTCAAGTTTCACGACATCTTTCCAATAGGAAGGAGACCAGAATTGCATGCAATATTCCAACAGTGGCCTAACCAATGTCCTGTACAGCCGCAACATGACCTCCCAACTCCTGTAATCAATACTCTGACCAATAAAGGAAAGCATACCAAACGCCGCCTTCACTATCCTATCTACGTGCGACTCCCATCCTCTGAAATAGCCTAGCAAGCCATTCAGTTGTATCAACGAATAGAAGGTAAAAAAACAAATCTCAAGGTGATCAGGAATAGTCAGCACGATTTGTCAAAGAAAAACCTGGTGAAGGATCAAGCCCAAAACGTTGACTGTCTTGCTCCTCAGATGCTGCCTAACCTGCTGTACTTATTGCAGCACCACACTTAATTGACTTTGTCAAAGGGAAATCATGTTTAGCCAATTTATTGGAGTTCTTTGAAGAAGTAGCATGTGGATAAAAGAGAGCTGTATTATACTTGTGTTTCCACAGTATTCTTGACAAGGTCGCACATCAAACATTACTGCTTAAAATAAAAGTTCGTAATGTCAGGGCTAACATATTAGTATGAACAGATGTTTGGCTGGCTGGCAGAAAACAAAGAATATTCATACATGAGTATTTCTCTAATTGGCAGGGTGTGACAAGGATCTAAAGTTATTACAATAATCATCAATAGCTTGCATGAGGGGAGCAAACCATGTTAACTAAATTTGCAGATGAACACCAAGATAGGTAGGAACGTATTTTTGAAGAAGATATAAGGAAGTTGAAGATGGATATAGATATAGACAGGCAAACGTCTGACACATGGAGTATGATATGGAAAAATGTGAAGTTGTTCATTTTGGCAGGATGAATTAAAAAGCAAAGTATTACTTGAATGAAGCATAACTGTCTGATTCTGAGATGCAGAGGGACTTAGATATCCTGATGCATGAGTAACAAAAGACGAGTATGCTGATACAGCAGGTAACCAAGACAGTTAATTGTTAGTTATTATTTATTACAAAAGGTCCTGGATATAAAAGTAGTTAGGTTATGCTTCACTTATGCAGGGTATTGATGAGATCTCATATTGAGTAGCGTGTACAGATTTGGTCATCTTGTTTACAGGAAGATACGAATGCATTGGAGATGGTTCAGAGGAGGTTTATTAGATTGACAGCTGAAATGGGTCACTTATATATTCTTGTTCCATAATCCCTTGATGCCCTAGCCCAACAAAAATCTGTAGATTGAAGTATTGTCAATTTCAATTGTTTTGGCTCCTCCGGGTGCTCCGGTTTCCTTCCACAATCCAAAAATATGCAGGTTAGGTGAATTGGCCATGCTGATTCCTGAAGAAGGGCTCATGCCCGAAACGTCGATTCTCCTGCTCCTTGGATGCTGCCTGACCTGCTGCGCTTTTCCAGCAACACATTTTCAGCTCTGATCTCCAGCATCTGCAGTCCTCATTTTAGAAACTGCCATCCTTAGCTGCTCTGGCCTACATGTGACTCCAAACCCACAGCAATATATTTGACTGTTAACTGCCCTCTGGGCAATTAGGGATGGGCACTAAATATTGGTCTAGCTAGTGATGCCCTCACCTTGTGATCAAATAAAACAAATTTGTCACACACAGTAATGAACCTGTGGAATTCTCGGTCACGGAAAATGATTAAGGCTAAAGCATTGAAGATTTTTCAAGACAGTTGTAGATATAGTTCTTAGGGCTAAAGGGATTGAATGATACAGGGAGAAAGTAGGAACAGGGTTCTGAGTTAGATGATCATCCATGATCATATGGAATGGCAGAGCAGGTTCAAAAGGCCAGATGACCGACTTCTGCTCCAGTATTCTTTGCCTCTATGTTTATGTATGTGTACACTAACTTTTACTGAGTTGTGTCCGTGCGCGCATGCACCCTGTTTCATTATCTCACTATTTGAAGCATATTTTGATTTTTCTTTTCCGTCAGAAGTGGACAACTTCACCCTTAAATTTCATTGAATGTCATAAGCTGTACTGTAGTCTGATCCTTTATAATTTCCTCCCCCTGCGTTTCCCATACAGAACTGGGCGTGCCACTGTAGATTTAGATACACATTTCCCTTTTATGGCATGCTGAAATAGATATGCACAAAACAGTTATATTTGAAACACAGTAAATGTGTGAAATTGACTGTCAATTGAAAGCAAATGGTGTCAGATATTTAAGGAAGAATTTGACAGATTTTCAGGAATACAGTGCTTGTGAACTGTGATTCAGGACAGCAAGTTGGATTAAAGATTTTTTTCTAGTTCAGTGCTTTCTAAATTCTCATATTCGGGAATAATTCCCCGTCAGTTACACTTGTTCCTGGTCTGAGAATTAGTTGTAGAGGCCCTTGCTGTGGTCACATTTGTTTTGTGTTACAGGCATCAGATAGCTGTAGCTTTCTTGTAGTTTGCAAACTCATTGAGCAATGATTTGTGGCTTTCATTAAATCATTGAATGTGTACCTACAAGTCTTAGAGTTTTGACGCAAATTTGATCTAAAATGTGTGATGTGGAATTGCTCAATTTACATGAAACTAAGAACGACCGTTATATTTGGATTTAAATCCTTTTATCTTTGGACTTCAACTTCAGATATCCTGAATTTTTGCCCAGCATAACTTTGGCTGAATTGTTTATCGTCATAACATTTCATTTATGGCTGTGATTTTCTTGTTTGGCAACACCAAACTGCCGAAAATACAGCATGTTCCCCTTTTAAGCTCTTTGTACTGTTTTCCAATGAAATCTCTGATTTGACATGGATAGTCATGAAGTTTTACAGCAGGGAAAGAGGGTCTTTTGGTTCATCGTGTCCGTGCTGGTCACCAAGCATCTATCTATTCTAATCCCACTTCCCAGCACTTTGCTCAAAGCCTTATATGATATGGCATTTCAAGTGTTCATTTAAACACCACTTAAGTGCTGTAATGGTTCTTGCCTCTACAACCCTTTCAAGCAATGAGTTCCAGAAACCTACCAATGTCCTGTACAGCTTTATCGTAACATTCCAGCACTTGTATTCAGTGCCTTGACAAGTAAATTTAAGTATCTTATATACCACCCTATCCACCTTCAAGGATCTATGCACATGCACATCCTGCTGATCATCTGTACTCCCCAGGATCCTTCCATTCATCGTTTGCTGCCTTGTTAGTCCTCTCAAAATACATCACCCCTCTCTTTTCAGGATTAAACTCCTTTTGCCACTGTTCTATAACTAGCCTATCTATATCTTCCTGAAGTCTGAAGTTTTCCGCCTTAGTATATACTACCCCATCAAATTTTGTATTATCTGCAAAAATATAATTGTAAGAGGTTTTTAGTATCAGAGTTATTAATGTACATTAGAAATAGCAAAAGAAATGGCACTAAACTGAGATTTGCCACTTCACACAGGTTTACAGTTACAAAGCAACCCTCACCCAGCACCCTTTGACTCTTGCCATCAAGTCAATCTTGGATCCAATTGCCCCAGGGCTTTTATCTCCTTGACCAGTTTTCCATGTGACAATTTGACAAAACCCATGTAACCTACATCCACTACACGACCCTTATTCACGTACTAAATCGCCTCCTCAAAAAGTTCCATTGAATTAGTTCAACATGATCTCCCTGACAAAGCTTGATGATGATCTTTGACTAATTCTTATCTCTCCAAGTTGAAATAAATTCTGTCCCTCAGAATTATTTCCAAAACCTTCCCTAACTGATATTAGATTCACTGGCTCTTGGTCCCTGGTTTGTCACTAACACCCTTCTTGAGTAATGACATCACATTAGCCATCTTCCAATCCTATGGCCTTTCTCCTGTGTCCAGAGAATATTTATAGAGTTGTAGAGTCATACAGCTTGGAAATAGACCCTTTGGTTCAACTCAACCATGCTGACCAAGTTTCCCAAGCAAAAACTAATCCCACTTGCCTGCGTTTGGCCCATTTGAAAATTAATGTTAATGCTAATGCCTCCAAAGCAAGCCTAGAATGCATCTCATCTGAGTGTGGGGATTTATCCAACTTTGTGCCTGATGGAGATGTTGATATCTCCTCCCCTTCAAAGCCAACTTGGTCTAACTTCTTCACAGTCACTTTCCCTAATTTCTAAAATTACATCATATTATTATACTTTATTATAATTACGCATCCACTTTATTTCTGCCTTACAGATTTTTCTGTCTGGAATTCTGGAAAACCATCATACATCATCAAACAACACGTGGTTCCCTAAGAGCATGCTATCAGATGTTCTGTTCTTAGCAGAAACCTAGAATGTGAAATTAGTGCTGGAAATTTTAAACTTGAAGCAGAGAAGTAGATAGATGTCTACAAAGTGATGGAATACATCACTGGATGAAGATCATATTAGGAATAATTTTATGGTGCATTGATGCATGCCCTGTGGCTGAAAGAGGAGTAGATTCCTGCCCCTCCAAATATTCCTTCCGAAATATTTTATTTAAATTGAAATATGAATTGTACCCTGTATTTCTAAACATGTCATTTTCGTATTCTCCTCCAAAAAAAGGTCTTGGGTTCAGTATAGCTGGAGGTGTTGGAAACCAGCACATTCCAGGTGATAACAGCATCTACGTAACCAAAATTATTGAAGGAGGAGCGGCACATAAAGATGGCCGGCTACAGATAGGGGACAAGATTCTGGCAGTAAGTTCCAAATATTTTTAATGCTCTTGCTGATATGTTAACAAATCTTGGTTGCAAAATGTGATGGAATGGGGCTCATTTTAAATAATCGATGGATTATACTCGTGTACCCCTGTTTTGTAAGCCAGAAAACTGGAAAATTGTGATTGAAATTACTGCAACTATTTTTAAAGAGGACTTCTAGTTGTTGAACAATTAAAATGCAACTGACGCAAGGTATCAGTGTATCATACCGGTCGGCACGGTGGCACAGTGGTTAGCACTGCTGCCTCACAGCGCCAGAGATCCGGGTTCAATTCCCGCCTCAGGCGACTCTCTGTGTGGAGTTTGCACGTTCTCCCCGTGTCTGCGTGGGTTTCCTCCGGGTGCTCCGGTTTCCTCCCACACTCCAAAGATGTGCAGGTCAGGTGAATTGGCCATGCTAAATTGCCCGTAGTGTTAGGTAAGGGGTAGATGTAGGGGTATGGGTGGGTTACGCTTCGGCGGGTGCGGTGTGGACTTGTTGGGCCGAAGGGCCTGTTTCCACACTGTAAGTAATCTAATCTAAAAAAAATATTGAACAACGTATTGGACAATGTTCATTTGGACATTGCTACCTAGAGATTTATAATATTGCGGTCCTTTATGTTGCAACGTAATGATGGAAACTATGGTAACCGGTTATTCTCTTGAGATGTATAGACATCTTACTCATGAGGATTCTAACCATTTGTTTTACGGCTTCAGGTTATGCATGTGTGTTGTGATGTTGTTTCAGAAAAATCCAATAATTAATATTCATTGTATAACTGGCTCATATATCTAATGCTTCCAACTATGAATTTGCTACGAAAGACCTGAACCAATAAAACAACTGAATTTTACTGGATTCACCTGATACTTCTAATTTCTGCTACTGTGTTAATACCCCACTGTCTGTTGGGCTGTAAATTGAGAAATAACATCATTAATGACCTATTGGAAACAGCAGAATTTTAATCTCCAAAATGTTGGCATCACATCTTTCAAAGGACATAATTACTTTCGCAAATAGAATTTTCTTTATACTTCTGAAAATTTGCCATTCATGATTGGAAGCAATTATGAAGCTGCTGGTGAATGATTAGATACTTACAGTGTGGAAACAGGCCCTTCGGCCCAACAAGTCCACACCGCCCCGCCAAAGTGCAACCCACCCATACCCCTACATCTACCCCTTACCTAACACTATGGGCAATTTAGTATGGCCAATTCACCTGACCTGCACATCTTTGGACTGTGGGAGGAAACCGGAGTACCCGGAGGAAACCCACACAGACACGGGGAGAACGTGCAAACTTCACACAGTCAGTCGCCTGAGGCGGGAATTGAACCCGGGTCTTTGGCGCTGTGAGGCAGCAGTGCTAACCACTGTGCCACTGTGTCGCCCACAGTAGTGACATTGTAGTGACATTTTTGTTTCTCAGCCTGAATCTTTCCAAAACCTGAACTCAGTGGATTGCTTACCCTTTGTTTAACCTTTTTATCATCCTTAGCTTGTGACTTCAAAACTGAATATTACCTGTACACTCGCTCCTTGTTATCCTCTGATTTGCAATCCACACACTTGTGAGGTCGGTTCCAGGTTCCATCTATCTTCTCTCGTGCACTTGTTTGGCCTCATCACATGGTACTTTGTGGTTGATAGAGTTAAGATTAGATTAGATTCCCTACAGTGCGGAAACAGGCCCTTCAGCCCAACCAGTCCACACCGACCCTCTGAAGAGTAACCCACCCAGGCCCAATTCCCTCTGACCAATGCACCTAACACTATGGGCAATTTAGCATGACCAATTCACCGACCTGTACATCTTTGGATTGTGGGAGGAAACTGGAGCACCCGGAGGAAACCCACGCAGACACTGGGAGAATGTGCAAACTCTATGTGGACAGTGCTCGAATTTTCTTTTATTCATGGGAAGTCCATGCCCCTATCCCCTATGAATAATGAGGATTGGTGTATCCATCCAGACCAATAATTCAGTAGGGTGACTTGGAAAGTAGTTTTTGTTTGTGTGGTGGTTATGAATTGCTTGGCCATACACTAAAGGAGTAGTTATTCATTTCTATTAATTTGAACAGGGATAGAGGACAGGACAAGGCCATAAGTTACAGTCAATGGTCTAGCAAATGATGCCTCTTATTTACACTTTTTTTTAAATTTGTGGTTGAGTATTCAGATGTTTCAAATTCTGTTCTTCGAAGAGTTGGCAAGGATTTGTTTTGCATTAAAATCAAGTATGCCATTAATTACTCGTTAGCTAACTTTCATTTCTTTGGCAAATGTCATTGAACAATAATCACTATGATCTCCTGAGTCACATCAAGTATCCACTTCTGAATTTCCAGATTATGTATTCATTATTTTAGTGTGGCTGCGTCTTAATCGCAAGGACTTAGTGATTTTTGTAAAGATAATTACTTTAGTAGGAATGCAATTGCATTAGAAGCAGTTCAGAGGATGTTCACTTCACTGATTACTTGAATGAAGGGGTTATCCTATGAGGAAAAGCTAGACCACTTAAGTCTGCATCCATAGGTGTTTTGAAGAATAAGAGGTGATCTAATTAAAATGTATAATATCCTGAAAGGTACTTGTCAGAATGGATGGTTCTCCTTATGGGAGAGACTTGGAATCAGGACACAGATTAAAAATAATTCAATTAAAGCATGGGTAGTCTGTGGAATTCTCTTCCCTAAGGAACATTTTAATTTTATTTTTGAGATTTTTCTTTGAAGGAGGTTTAATGTTTTAGGGTTTTCATTTAAGTTTTTTTTAGTTTTATTGGAGTTTTAAAGTTGAATTAGATAATCTTTTGATTAACAAGGTGTCAAAGGTTATAGGAATAGAAAAAAACGTAGAGTTGTGACACAATCTCATCAGCTACAGTTCTATTTAATGGCAGCGAAGGTTCTAGGATTTGAACGGTGTGTTAAGGAATGGACAGGAAGTGCAGCCTGTCATAGCAATGCTTGAATTCCAAGAACAAATCAGAAATGCTATTTGTGTTTTTCAGGTTAACACAACCAGTCTCGATGAAGTTACGCATGAAGATGCTGTTACCGCTTTGAAAAACACAACAGAAGTAGTATATTTAAAAGTTGCAAAGCCTACCAGCATGTATATGAATGATGGATATGCGCCTCCAGACATCACCAACTGTAAGTCTTGAACTGCCTCATTGACAGTAAATTAACTCTTGAAGGTAGTGTGTTTTTGTGTTTATAGCTACTTAGTCAGTATCTATTATCTACAATTAATTGTAAAGTAGAATGTCCAGAACTACAATCTTGAACTAGTTGGTTGTTTTGAGTCTTTGCACTTGTTACTCATTGGTTTTCCCTCCCTTTGAGATCAGAGTGCTCAATGATTGAAAGGGCAAATCAAAAAGATGCCTTCTCTAAAATCTTCACTCATTGCAATCATAAGGGATACAGTCAGTTCTTCGATTATGCAATGGTTGCATTCTTGTGCAACCCTGCGATATAGAAAAATGGTACTTTAGAAACACAGCTCAAAGTGTTGACAATATAATTGTGTTACAACCAAGATGCTTTAGAAACAGTGTCCCAAATTCACCAATCGCATTACAGCGAATTCATGTTAACAAAACGCACATTATAGCATAACAACCTGTATATAACCTTCTCTAGTCTCATGCTGCACTAAGTCTATGGTTTCGGGCTAATGGTCAGTATTTGTTCCATTAGAAACAATATTGCTATTCCATCAATTACAGAGGAACCTCTATCCGAATACCAATTATCTGAAAATCGGATTATCCGAAGGAGATCTTGAGACACCAATGGAAACATTACATCAAAGACGTGTTTCCAACAGTGATCATGTCTTTTACTTACAGTGATTAAACAAGCACTGTCTCCAAATGACTGACTGCCTGCCTCTCTCTCTCTTCACCCCCCCCGCCCCCCCACTTTCCCTGGAGTTCTACGGAGGGGTGTACCCTCAACCCCCTTCCCCGGATAATCTCTCCAACATTGTCTTGTACAGGGCAAAGGTGGAACCAGTCAAGTTTGTGTGTGTGTGTGTGTGTGTGTGTGTGTGTGTGTGTGCGTGCGCTTTTTGGAGACTTACCCCACAAAGGCAACTGCAGCAGTCTTGATGTTGGTGTCCAGTCCAGTTACCCCGGAAAGGCGGTGGGTGTGTACGGGGATGGTGTTGGATGGGGTCGAGGGGGGGGGGGGGTGCAGGAATGTAGTGGGGGGTGGTGTCGGTTGGGGGCGGGGTTGGGCATGGTTCTGGCAGCGGTGTTGGGGGCAGGGCCTTGCGCGCTGTGTGCTGCTGCAGTCTCCTGAACGGGGAGCAGACTTTAAAACTTCGAGTCCCAGAGTAAAGGCATTTAGTCGATTAACCGAATAATCGATTATTCGACCAAAATAGTGCCTGCCCATCACGTTCAGATAATTAATGCTCCCCTGTATAAAGAAAATCCGATTTTAAGAAGCGTGACTTTTTTTTTGTCTTGGGCTCATGACTGCAATGATGTTCAGTTGTGGAATTGAAAGTTTCCAACACGAGCATTTTATTTTTATTCTGGAACCTTGGTTCAGAAATGTTCTGTTCTGTGTATATGTTTTCCCTTGATACAAATATGGATTTTCAAAGTGTAACATAAGATGGCTGGCAAAGGTGGCTCCTAGCCAGGTATACGCAGATGGTGCCGGTGACATCAGCAAAAATGATGCTTTGACACCTATGTAGGCAGCAGCTCTGTTTGTATTTCCTTTACAGCATTTGATTGACTTTGCCATCTATAGCAGCAGTATGAAGTCATGGGGCTGTGAGCAGATTTGGCCCAACCAATTCTTTCCATGGATTGTAGCTGCTCTTCTTACCAACCACAGGCTTCACTTCCTGCTAAAGTTGAAAAGTGAAACTCCACACCCCATGTCTTTTTGGCCTGAAGATGTTATTAAGTGTTTACAGCACTATTTAGAGTACACATCACCAGGTTTGTTCAATGTATCATTGCATAACTACTCTTTTGCTATCTATTCTGTGCCTTATAGTCCCGCTTCAAAACCACCTGTTGAAGAAGCAGCGCTTCAAAAGCTAGTGCTTCCAAATAAACGTGTTGGGCTATAACCTGGTGATGTGTGATTTTTAACTTCACCCTAGTTCAGTACCAGCACCTCCAAATCATATTTAGAGTACAACAACTAAATATCTGAACTGTGTCATCATTTTCAAATGTTTTTAATTATTGGTGCAGGAGGTAAATTTTTCCTTGATTTTCCACGAGCTGACATTCTAGCTTGACTCATCTTTGCACCGGGATTATATGGGCAGTGCCATGTTTGTTCCAGACAGCTACCGTTCCATTCTGTAACACTGCAGCTGTTTGTGCACATCTGCATGTGCAGCGCCACCTAGTGGTAGCCTTGACAGCAATGTAGCCTTATCCAAAATGTCTGTCTTTCATTGAAGCAGGATCTTCAAAGCATGAAGCTAGCTTGCCTCATTCCAGCAAGGCATCTCGAGGGCTACTCACTTGGATAATGGTTTAGAAAAAAATACACAGGTTTGGTGACCACTATTCTGTGAACAGCTTTGGTCCCATTATCTAAGGAAATATACACTGGCACTGGAGGTAGTACAGAGAAACCTCACCTGGTTGATGCTGGTTATGGTGGTATTGTTTAAAAGGGAGAAGTTGAATAAGTTGAGACTGCTCATTGGAGTTTGGTAGAATGAGAGAAGACATTGTAAGATAAAATTCTTTTGAGGACTTGACAGAGTAGATTCTAAGGACTTGTTGACTCTTGAGAGTCTAGATCCAATAGGCATAATTTCAGAATAAGGAGTTCGTCTATTTAAACACAGATGAGGAAGAGTTTCTTCCCTTGAGGGTGTGAATCTGTGGAATTGTTGACCAGAGGATTGTCGAGATTGGCTCATTCAATATGTTCATGGACTGGTTTTTAATCAGCAAGGAAATTGAGAGTTATGGAGACAAGGCAGCAAGTGGAGTTGAGGGTGATCAAATCAGTAGTGATCTCATTGACCCACTGCTTGTACAGCTTATGAGCTTATGGAATGAGGGTTATCTGGCCATCAGGAAATCTGGATCATATGTGTTTAATTAATTAAGTCAGCCAGATGAGAATATAATATTTCAATGTTATTGAAGAAACAATTAGCGAACATGATCAAATTCAAAATGCTGATCTCGGCCAGACAAAGTTGATAACTCCGTATAATCCAAAACATAAAATCATACATGACCCTGAAATCAATGACATTCTGTTGATGAAGGCATTTTATGGTGTTGAATTTTTTTTCATGACAAAATTTTTTCTGTTTCTAAAGAGCTGGTCAGCTCTGAAAGTGTGAAATTTATTTCTGGGATGGAGTTAAGCTGTTAGCATGTAGAATGATCTAGAAATGTCAACTTCTGATTTGAGAAGCTACAATCACCAACCTTACTGTCACTCTGTTTTATATTGTGTGTTTTACACTGCTGTCATGTATCTTATTTCTGATATAGAGGGCTGGATAATACCTATCCCCGAATTTGACCAAATACCATTTTCCACAATGCACAAGTTTGATAATTTCCCAGTTTCTCTAGTTTTTCTTTTCCTTTGTGACTCCATTCCCTCCTTATGGACTAGAGCAGACCCCCATAAAATATATTTAACGTAGCCGATACCCTAATTTTTTTCTTAAAGGTAAATGTGAGGTCTGTGTTGGCCAAACTACTTGACATTAAGCAAAACACTAATTTACTTGATCACTATAATTAAAATACAAGAAAAGAAAGAGGAACATGCAAAAACTTAACACTGTTGGAAAAGTTAACAGAATAATATTATTTTACGACTAAACTGTAACTGTTCCATGATAGTAATATCCCATAAACACACCGTTGGCAAAACGCAAATTTAGAAAACAGACTGTCTCAGAAAACTTGCAGTTCTCTAAGGTTCCCCACGGGAGAAGGGTGAGCAAGGTTAGATCTCATGGAATATAGGAAGAACTCGTCGGTTGGATAGAGAACTGGCTCAAAGGTAGAAGACAGAGGGTGGTGGTGGAGGGTTGTTTTTCAGACTGGAGGCCTGTGACCAGTGGAGTACCACAAGGATCAGTGCTAGGTCCTCTACTTTTTTTTTCATTTTCATAAATGATTTGGATGCAAGCATAAGAGCTATAGTTAGTAAGTTTGCAGATGACACCAAAATTGGAAGTGTAGTAGACAGCGAAGAAGATTACCTCAGATCTTGACCAGATTGGCCAATAGGCTGAGAAGTGGCAGATGGAGTTTAATTCAGATAAATGCGAGGTGCTGCATTTTGGGAAAGCAAATCACAGCAGGACTTATACACTTAATGGTAAGGTCCTAGGGAGTGTTGCTGAACAAAGAGACCTTGGAGTGCAGGCTCATAGCTCCTTGAAAGTGGAGTCGCAGGTAGATAGGATAGTGAAGAAGGCGTTTGGTATGCTTTCTTTTATTGGTCAGAGTATTGAGTACAGGAATTGGGAGGTCATGTTGTGGCTGTACAGAACATTGGTTAGGCCACTGTTGGAATATTGCATGCAATTCTGGTCTCCTTCCTATCAGAAAAAAAATGTTGTGAAACTTGAAAGGGTTAAGAAAAGATTACAAGGATGTTGCCAGGGTTGGAGGATTTGAACTATAGGGAGGGGCTGAACAGGCTGGGGATGTTTTCCCTGGAGCGTCGGAGGCTGAGGGGCGACCTTATAGGGGCTTATAAAATCACAAGGGGCATGGATAGAATAAATAGACAAGGTCTTTTCCCTGAGGGTGGGTGAGTCCAGAACCAGAGGTCATGGGTTTAGGGTGAGGGGGGAAAAGATATATAAGAGACTTAAGGGGCAATGTTTTCACTCAGAGGGTGCTACATGTATGGAATGAACCGCCAGAGGAAGTGGTGGAGGCTAGTATAACTGCAACATTTAATAGACATTTGGATGGGTAAATGAATAGGAAGGGTTTGGAGGGATATGAGCCATGTGCTGGTAGATGGGACTAGATTGGTGTGGGATAGCTGTTCGGCATTGACAAGTTGGACCGAAGAGTCTGTTTCAGTGCTGTATATCTCTATGACATTACTGAGAAAAATCTGTGTGTGTGGGCGAGAGAGAGGGCAGTTGGGAGAGTTCCCTGCCTTTCAATACTGCTGAGACAACCCAGCTACAACTGCCGAAAGCTAACTAAAAATGCTGGATTCGTAAGAGCTTGATCACCCCCTCTCGGGCTGCTTCTGTTGTTCCAACATTTTAAAAAAGTAGCCAAGGTCTCACAAGTTGTTTACCTTCTCACAGACTGATCGCCTCCTGTCCCTCAGTCTGTCTCAAAAACAAACCAAGACATAACATTTTTTTAAAGCCACAGTCCAGTAAAGGCAGTAACCAAGATGTCTGCCAATGCCATGCTTGGAATGAGTGACTTATCTGGGGAAGTATGGAGTTAACCATACAAGTTGCTATTTTAATGTTTTAAGGACAACTGCCATGATGTTCATTTGATTCAAGGAAAGTAATTAAACATATCAACTCTATATCTTGGATTTTGTTCCAATGTTTAGGCAGCTATAGATGAAAATTCAGACAGTGAAAATGAGTTAAGTGACTAAATTTCTTACTAAGATATTAACTTCACATCTTACAATGTGGATTTTAAAAATGTGCGAGTATTCTATAATAAACTATACAAAATCGGCTGGCATGATTTTGAAATGCAAGGCAGTCATTTCTCTGTCGCAGCCCAATTCACATGCGGGGCTTGCTCTTCCATATCTCTCTTTGCTGCAAATGGACTTTATTGATCTGTTGCTGCTTTTGTCAAACTGAGAGCATTTGAGAGGGCACAACAATGAATTTTGAACCCTATTGATTGTGTTTGTATGGATGCTCCTACCAACCGCCATTATCAACACTTGATGAAATGGTTAAAAAGGCTTCACCACAGACCAAGAATGTTGTCTTAGAGATTTATTTAACACACTAACTTTGGGAAAAATAAAATCACTACAATGTTGCATCATTTAGAGCGGTAATGTTTTTAATCTTCAGACTAAAGGTCAGTTAAAATGTCTTGATTCTGCTTTTTTTCTTCAGTTGAATTGACTAATTTTAGTAAAATCCAAAAAGACAGGAACTAGCGTTAGCCTATCCTCAGGAATGATAACTAGTGATAGCTGTTTTCAAAGAGTATATAACACTTCACACATCTGTTAATAAAACATAGCTTTGAGTTGTGAATGCTGACTTTTGTGCACAAACTGTAGAATCAGAAGAGTCAGTTCAGCTTAATAACTATATTTATGTACAATCTATATCCTGTTATAGATTTTATGGTGGTGCTTTTCATAAATGTAAATGCTCTCTTAATGAATAAAGAAAGCATTGTAAATACAATGAAATATATAATCTTTTACACCCAAATCCTATATAAAACGTTTACTGAGAACAGAATTAAGTAATTAAATGTGAGACACCTATGGGAGACTTGAGTATGAGAACATCAGATGAACTGAGATCATGAAAAACTGGTAAAAATAGGCAGTCTTGGTAGAGATGCAAAAATGTTTGAATGTTCATCTTGAGATCAGGTTGGCACTAAGGTTGCAAACACTTGTGATATTAATGACAGAGACAGAAGATAATGGCTTAATATGTTATCAGAGGAATTTTCTCCTCAATCAGTACTAGATATAATACAAGCAGTCTTGTCATAGAGTCATAGAGATGTACAGCATGGAAACAGACCCTTCAGTCCAACCCGTCCATGCCGATCAGATATCCCAACCCAATCTAGTCCCATCTGCCAGCACCCGGCCCATATCCCTCCAAACTCTTCCTATTCATATACCCATCCAAATGCCTCTTAAATGTTGCAGTTGTACGGCTTCCACCACTTCCTCTGGCAACTCATTCCATACCCGTACCAACCGCTGCGTGAAAAAGTTGCCCCTTAGATCTCTTTTGTATCTTTCTTTTGTCACCCTAAACCTATGCCCTCTAGTTCTGGACTCCCAAACCCCAGGGAAAAGACTGCCTATTTACCCAACCATGCCCCTCATAATTTTGTGAACCTCTATAAGGTCGCCCCTCAGCCTCCGACGCTCCAGGGAAAACATCCCCAGCCTGTTCAGCCCCTCCCTATAGCTCTCGTTCTCCAACCCTGGCAACATCATCCTAAATCTTTTCTGAACCCTTTCAAGTTTCACAACATCTTTCTGATAGGAAGGAGACCAGAATTGCACGCAGTATTCTAACAGTGGCCTAACCAATGTCCTGTACAGCTGCAACATTACCTCCCAACTCCTGTACTCAATACTCTGACCAGTAAAAGAAAGCATACCAAACGCCTTCTTCACTATCCTATCTACCTGCGACTCCACTTTCAAGGAGCTATGAGCCTGCACTCCAAGGTCTCTTTGTTCAGCAACACTCCCTAGGACCTTACCATTAAGTGTATAAGTCCTGCTGTGATTTGCTTTCCCAAAATGCAGCACCTCGCATTTATCTGAATTAAACTCCATCTGCCACTTCTCAGCCTATTGGCCAATCTGGTCAAGATCTGAGGTAATCTTCTTCGCTGTCCACTACACTTCCAATTTTGGTGTCATCTGCAAACTTACTAACTATAGTTCTTATGCTCGCATCCAAATCATTTATGTAAATGACAAAAAAGTAGAGGACCCAGCACCAATCCTTGTGGTACTCCACTGGTCACAGGCCTCCAGTCTGAAAAACAACCCTCCACCACCACCCTCTGTCTTCTACCTTTGAGCCAGTTCTGTATCCAAATGGCTAGTTCTCTCTGTATTCCGTGAGATCTAACCCATGGGAACCTTGTTGAACGCCTTAATGAAGTCCATATGGATCACATCTACTGCTCTGCCCTCATCAATCCTCTTTATTACTTCTTCAAAAAACTCAATCAAGTTTGTGAGACATGATTTCCCATGCACAAAGCCATGTTGATTATCCCTAATCAGTCTTTGCCTTTCCAAATACATGTACATCCAGTCCCTCAGGATTCCCTCCAACAACTTGACCACCACCGAGGTCAGGCTCACCGGTCTATAGTTCCCTGGTTTGTCTTTACCGCCCTTCTTAAACAGTGGCACCATGTGAGCCAACCTCCAGTCTTCCGGCACCTCACCTGTGACTATCGATGATACTAATATCTCAGCAAGAGGCTCAGCAATCACTTGTCTAGTTTCCCACAGAGTTCTCGGGTACACCTGATCAGGTCCTGGGGATTTATCCACCTTTACCCGTTTCAAGGCATCCAGCACTTCCTCCTCTGTAATCAGGACATTTTGCAAGATGTCATCATCTATTTCTCTACAGTCTATATCTTCCGTATCCTGTTCCACAGTAAATACTGATGCAAAATACTCATTTAGGAACTTCCCATTTTCTGTGGCTCCACACACAGGCCCCCCTGCTGATCTTTGAGGGGCCCTATTCTCTCCCAAGTTACCCTTTTGTCCTTAATGTATTTGTAAAAACCCTTTGCATTCTCCTTAACTCTATTTGCCAAAGCTATCTCGTGTCCACTTTTTACCCTCCTGATTTCCCTCTTAAGTATACTGCTGCTTCCTTTATACTCTTTTAAGGATTCACTTGATCTATCCTGTCTGTACCTTACATATGATTCCTTCTTTGTCATAAGCTTAAGGAATGAAAGAAGTCCTCGCAGGTTTTTTTAGGCAATGATAATGAAGAAACACCAGTGGATGCAGAATGCATGCTAGTTTTTAAAAAGGGACATGGATAAATACTTCATGAAGAAAATTGTTAAAGGGTACATGGATTGTAAGCGATGATACTTGAACAGTTCCTTCAGTGCGCTGTCATGGGCACTTTGAGGTAATTAGCAATTCTGTGTAAAATTCAAATATTTTTTTGAGGTATGTGCAGCGAAATTCAAGATTATGCATGAGAAGTTCATAACATCATGACAACTAATATTTGTGAAGAAATAATACATTAAATAAACTTAACCAAAGCAAATAAAATTGAAAGCCTTGAGAAAACAGAAGAATATTTCATTTCAACTAGCTGTCACCATTGTGGTTTAGAATCATAGAATCCCCTACAGCATGGAAACAGGCAATTTGGCCCATCGAGGCCACGCTAACCCTCTGAAGAGTATCCCGCCCAGACTCCCCACACTATCCCTGTAACACGGCATTTCCCATGGCTAAACCATCTAGCTTGCACGTCCCTGGCAGCAGCAGCAATTTAGTATGGCCAATTCACCTAACCTTTCAATCAAGGATTGTAATATTGATGGAGGTGGGGAGCACAATTTTACAAAATTGCTTCCTTCTCTGCTTTCATATGTCAAAAGTTGCCACTTGCTATGCTATATTTACAGTAGGCATGATGATCCCACAAGCAGTTCAAATTACTAGCTGCATAGATGATCAGTGCCGAGACTGAAACATTCTGAAGTCTTTGACTACATATGCAGGTAGTTGGTTTCAAAAAACACATTCTGCCCTTTGTCAACATTGAATACTGCAGTGAATATTATCTCAGTTAACACCTGATTCGACAAGTAGGAGACAGAAAGGAGGTTTGTTTTGCAGGTCTTAAATAAGGGTCTTGTATTGTACGGTTGATCTTTCTATTCTTATTGTCTTAACCATTCTGATGAATTGTGACCTTTATTATATCATGCCCTATCTTTAAGCACTGTAGAGGAAGAGTTGATGGACAGAGACTGTTTCACTGAAAAGCTCAGTTAGCTGTGTTTGTATTCTGTGATGTGATTACTGATATCACATGTACCCAATGATGTGAGCATTTGTCAGCACTCAGTCTGGCACTGATGGTAGGAAGTGAGCACCAAAGCCATTAGCTGTGCTAAAGTGCTGAGCCAGAGATCAATTTAATGAACAAAACATTGATTAGTCTTCCCGACTGTCAGGCAGGCAGTGAATCATTAGCTATGATTCAACATTGAGAGTAAAATAAATTGGTCCTGAGATAGAGTAGGATGTTTTAAAAAATAATTTTTGTCAGTTTTCCACTCTTCTCTTCCAGCAGTTAGAAGATACTGTGAAAGCCATAATGCTACCCAAACAATATATCTTTAAACATACAGGCAAAAGAGAAGAATTGATATGCTGACGATCCCTGTGTATATACTAAGTTCAGCAGGTCACTGCTGCATACTGCAGTTAGCAGCTATGTGCCTGAGTTTGGTGGGGCAAGGTTTGATGAGGGTTCCATCCTAACCTGTGATCCAATGACTACCCTGTTCACACCCAAATAGGCATTTGTGTTGGAAGGGCAGGTTGTAGCACAGTGCCCCTTCCTCCCACGTTAAGGGGCCTGTTGCTCTCACTGGCCAGGATCTCCCATGATTGAACATTTGTGAGAGTTGCTGAGCTCTGCAACTGTTATTAGTCATTCTGAGGCTAGTCTGACAATCTTAAAAAAAAAGTTGGTTGAAAACTTACCAAAGCATTTACAGTATTTGGATTCTGTTTTGATTTTTAAAAATAGTGAATCAAATCAAATTCTGTAAAAGTAATCAGAAAGCTGTTGAGTTGTCATTGTCAAAACTGCAATTAGTTGATAAAAGCATTTTTTAAGGGAGGAAATCAATTATCGTTGCTCAGCCTGGCCTTTGTGATTCCAATTCCCCAAAAATGTGGTTAGTCCTCAGCTCTTTTCTGACGCTGGCTAGCAAGCTATACAGTTGTAATCCAATTAATCAGGGTGGCACGGTGGCTCAGTAGTTATCACTGCTGCCTCCCAATGCTAGGGACCCGGGTTCAATTCCATCCTCTGGCGACTGTCTATGTGGAATTCGTTGGTTCTCCCAATGTCTGCGTGGATTTCTTCCAGCTGCTCCGGTTTCCTCCCACAGTCCAGAGATGGTTAGATGGATTGGCTGTGCTAAATTGCCCATAGTGTCCGGGGATTTGTAAGTGGGGGCGAGGAGTGAATGTGATGGGATGTTGTCCTGAGGGTCAGTGTGGATAGGCCGAATGGTCTGCTTTCACTCGTAGGGATCCTATGATTCTGTAATCCTATGAACTAGTTGATGTGAAATGTCAGCCTTAAGACCGTTTAATAGAATTGAAAATCAGAGGTGTCCTGTGTAATTCACCATCGAATCATGTATTTTACAAGAATATGAATCAAAATTTAATGATTTTTATGGGGTTCTCTGTCTCAAATCAGTGATTCCAAGCATGTAATACAACATGGGATAATTTACAACCCAGTCATGACTTTGTATGCTGTTGTGAGGAATAATAAGAGAAATACATAAATTTGAAATTAAATAATGTATTATTTATTTACCAGGCTATTATGATATTAACTATCTCAATCAAAACTAATGCATTTCAACTAATTATTTGTATGTAAAGAAATGCATCATCATGACATAACTCAATATATTTTGAAAGTGGCAGTTCGATAAAATATTGAAACATGATAGGTGTTCTGCTTCCAACGGTTATGTGGAATGCTGCACGTCAGCACTAACATTATTTCTATCAATGTTTACGATACCAGTGGATTCATTTCTGATCAAGTGAACTTTGAGGGGCTTTGATAATCAACAACCAATTCACTGGGTTGCAATTACTGAATTCCACTGGTTTGGTGTGAGTCAGCTTTTACACACAGCAAAAGCTTAATATGGTTTCAGCATCAAGAATGAGCATACAGCTGAGTAATCTTTCAATCTACAGATAGTTATAATAAATAATTAAGTGTGCTATGCTGGAATAGGTGACCTTCAATTTATGAAAACATTAAGTTTGTCATCCCAATAGCAAGCCTATTTGTTTTAATTTTTATGATATGAAATTACATTTTAAATATTAATACATTCATTTCATAAGTGAAAATATTTCTCTTTTCTGCTTCTTTACCCCTAGACAGCAGTGATGTGAATGAATACTTCAGGTATAGAGAGAAATTCAACATCATGCTAAATGTTTCCATTAATGAATAATGTGAAACAAATAGTTAGGCTTGTTGTAAGAAGACTTAAGTCTCAGTGATATCAAGTTCCTCTTCAAACATAGACCTTCATAAACCTTTCAAAGTAATAATTCTAAGTTTGTGCAAATGCACCATTACCTTCGATTTAGGAGTTAGAGATACATTTGATATTTAAATTGTATTTGTTTTATTCAATGAGAGGTAATAAATTTATAATTAATTCTAAATATAAACAATGGCAACTTTGCAAATACCTAATTATCTTTTTGTTGCAAGAACTTAAAAATTCATCAGTTGGTGTGAAACTTTAGATTTGGAAATAATAAAATGTGTCTAGCCTAATGAAGATTCAATATATTATGAATGAGTTTTATATATTAAGTGCAGAAAATACACTAATTTAAATCAGGCCTAGTAATTCTTGATGGGAAACAAAAGGCTGAATTTTTCAAACTGAGCTGGAAGTTTCTGTTCCAGTTTATTGAAGGTTATTTCAGATTGACATAGCACCAAATTTCAGTGTCTGAAAACTTGAAAGATTATTCCACAGAATGAATGTTCCACTGGATTTTTTAACTGTAAATAATTATATTTCAAACACAATATTAGGTGTCCTGATCCTTTTGTATAATGTTAAATCTATGTATTAAGCAGGACTTTTCAATTCAGCCAGGCTGACAGTTGACCAGTATCACCCCAAGCTTTTGAAATGGTGTCAGGCTGTGAAATGCCAGCATTGTATTTTGCCTTTATTAAATTATCAGCAGACTATAGGAGTCCATAAGTACTATTTTTGTAAATAATTTACACATCATTTTACAAGGCTCTCTTTTAAATGTGTGCTTAAATACCGTGACTCAAAAATTCACGTTCTTAATCAATGACCTTTCTTGGTAATCTAGTGAGACCTTAACAGCTGTTGTGATAAATCTCCAGTAATCTTTACATATAAACAACTTTGCAAAACCCAATTCATTAAATTTAGTGCTGGGATCAAAGGATGTATTTTGTCTTTAAGACTGAGTTTGTTACAATTTTATTTTCTTACTTGAAGCCTACGGATATTTGTTGAAATGGGCACTTAATTCACTTTTTCTGCTATCTCTATCCATTGTTTCCTTATCATCATTTTTAAATAATATAAACCCTGATCTGGAAATTCATTCGACACAAAACCTTTTATAATTTTTGATGAATATCACAAAGCTTACTTGGTACACTTGATCCTATGTCACAGTGTTTTAACCAAATTCCAAAATGAACAGTGGTCGATAAGAAAGTAAAAAAAACTATTATATCTAACCTACGAATACCAGGATTTTTGAGTTGATGGTGTCTCAGTTTCAAAAAAAATTTGAATTAAATTCAAATAAACTATTCACCTAAAGTTTTTTTTTCTTTACGTTGTCTCTTGAGCTTATCCAGGATGCACCGTGTCATAAATGCATTCCTGGAAGTCACTTTTTAAATTAAAACTAAAATTACTTGCATTTAAATGGAGACATTCTGTGATACCTGCAATATCAGGTGCATTCCCAACCCAAGATTTTTGGCTCCAATGCATAACATAATTAGTAATCCAAGATGGAGGATGAGAAAGAATTGTGGCTATAAGAGCTGCACGCTCTCTCTTTTTTTTTAAGGTACTTTCAGTGGTGGAATTGATTCCCTTGAATTCTAGGAACAATAATTACTGTTTCACAAGCTGTTATATTGTTTTCAAACTCTGGGATATTCTCAAAGGGGAGTGGTACCAGCAGGAGGTCATTGCACCCATTGGAACTGAAGACATAGGAAGTGAAAAGGACAAGATTCTGAGGAGAGAATATAGGAACTTAGACAGGAATTTAAAAAGGAGGTCCTTGAGGGTAGTAATATCTGGATTAACCGCAGTGTCTCAAGCTGGTGCAGGTAGGAATAGGAGGATAGAGCGGATTAATGTGTGGCTGAGGAGCTGGTGCAGGGGAGAAGGATTCACATTTTTTAGATCATTGGAATCTCATCTGGGGTAGAAGTGACTATTTAAAATAGTAAAAGGCAGGGGGATGGGACCTAGGGACAGAGTGAGGAAAGTGATTAGTCTGAGGCTAGTACATTTAGGAAAAAGAGTAAGTCAAAGAGATAGGACAGGCAAGAACAATGTGGAGAGCAAGGTAGGACTGATACATTAAACTGTACTTGTTTTGATACAAGAGGTCTAACAGGGAAGGCAGGTGAATTCAGGGCATGGTTAGGAACATGGACCTGGGATATCACAGCAATTACAGAGTCGTATCTCAGGGATGGACAGGTGTGGCAGCTTAATGTTCCAGAGAATAGCTGCTGTAGGATTGATCGAAAGGGGGGGCAAGAGAGGAGGGGAGGTTGGCATTTTTGATTAAGGATAACATTTTGACTGTATTTAGGGATGATATTCACAGGAATATGTCCAGGGAAGTTATTTGGGTGTAACTGAAAACTAAGAAAGGGTTGATCCCCTGATTGGGATTGTACTGTCAACCCACCAATAGTCAGAGGGAATTGAGAAACAAATTTGTAAAGGGATCTCAGTTATGGTTATGGTAGGGGATTTTAACTTTCCAAACATTAAAGTTAAATGGGACTGCCATCGTGTTAATGGTTGGATGGAGAGGAATTTGTGTACGTGAAAATTTTCTGATTGAATATGTGAAACTACTTACTAGAGAAGGTACAAAACATGGCCACCTCTTAGGAAATAAGGCAGGTGACTGAAGTGTCAATGAGTGAGGCATTATTAGGCAAGAACTTTCAAAACTTAATTGGGGACGGATGTTCGCAGATGAAGGGATGGCTGGAAAATGGGAAACCTTTGGAAATGAAATAACAAGAGGCAAGTGTGGTCGGTGTAGGGAATACTGAATGACTAGTGAACTTGAGATTGTGATCAAGAAGACAAACAAAGCATACGTTAGGTATGGACAGCAGAAATTAAATCCCCTAGAAAAGTATAAAAGAAGTAGGAGACTACTTAAGAGGGAAATCAGGAAGGTAATAAGGAGACATGAGATAACTTTGGAATATAGGGTTAAGGAGAATCCAGAGGGATTCAAAAATACATTAAGGTCAAAAGGGTAACTAGGAGGAAAAGAGGGTCCCTTAAAGATCAGCAAGGCCACCTATGTGTGGAACTGCAGAAGATGGGTGAGATACTAAACAAGTATTTTGCATCAATGTTTACTGTGGAGAAGGATATGGAAGATAGAGGACATGGGGAAATAAATAGCAACGTCTTGAAAAATGTCCTTATTAGAGAGAAGAAGGTGCTGGACATCTTAGAATGTGTAAAGGCAGATAAATCCTTGGGACCCGATCAGGTGTACCCTGCAACTCTGTGGGAAGCTACAGAAGAGACTGCTGGGCCCCTTGCTGAGATATTTATATAATCGATAGCTGCAGGTGAGGTGCTGGAAGACTGGTTGGCTAACGTGGTGCCACTATTTAAGAAAAGTGGCAAGAACGATCTGAGAACTATAGACCGGTGAACTGACATCAGTCGTAGGCATGTTGTTGGAGGGAATCCTGAGGGACAGGACATACATCCATTTCAATAGACAAGGACTGGTTAGGGATAGTCAACATGGCCTTGTGTGGGGGAAATCATGTCTCACTAATTCGATTGAGTATTTTGAAGAAGTAACAAAGAAAATTGATAAGGGAAGAGCGGTGGACGTGATCAGTAAGATGTTTGACAAGGTTCTTTGTGGTAGATTGGTTAGCAACATTAGATCACACGGAATAGAGGCAGAAGGAGCCATTTGGATATAGAACTGGCTTGCAGGTAAAAGCCAGAGGGTGGTGGTGGAGGGTTACTTTTCAGACTGGAGGCCTGTGACCAGTGGAGTGCAAGGATCAGTGCTTGCTCCTCTGCTTTTTGTCATTTATATAAATGATTTGGATGTGAACATTGGAGGTACAGTAGTAGGTTTGTAAATGACACCAAAATTAGAGGTACAGTGGCCAGTGAAGAAGGAAATCTCAGAGTACAACAGATCTTGATCAGATGGGTGAATGAACCATGGAGTTTAATTTATATAAATGTGAGGTGCTACATTTTGGAAAGGCAAATCAGGGCAGGACTTGTAAAGTTAATGCTAAGGTCCTGGGGAGTGTTACTGAACAGAGATATCTTGGAGTGCTGGTTCGTAGTTCCTTGAAAGTGGAGTCACAAGTAGATAGGACAGTGAAGAAAGCGTTTGGTATGCTTTCCTGTAATGGTGCACATCCAAACACCACATCCACTATGTCCATTGTTCTCAATGTGGTCTCCTCTACGTTGGGGAGACAGGACACAAACTCGTGGAACGTTTCAAGGAACATCTCTGGGACACACGCATCAAACAACTCCACCATCCTATGGCCGACCGCTTCAATTATCTTTCCCACTCCGCCAAGAACATGCAAGTCCTGGGCCACCTCCAAATCCAAGCCAACCAATGCCTGAATGAAGAACACCTCATCTTCCGCCTTGGGACCCTCCAACCACACAGCATCAACGTCAACTTCACCAGTTTCCTCATCTCCCCTCCCCCCACCTCATCCCAGATCCAACCCTCTAACTCGGCACTGCCCTCTTAAACTGTCCTACCTGTCCATCTTCCTTCCCATCTATCCACTCCGACCTATCATCATCTCCCCCTACCTGATTGTCTTCCCGGCTACCTCACCCCAACCTCCTATTTATCTCTTTCCCACCACTCCCCCCAAAAACATTCCTTATGCCTGAAATGTCGACTCTCCTGCTCCTCAGACACTGCCTGATGTGCTGTGTTTTTACAGTGCAACACTTTTAGACTCTGATCTCCAACATCCGCAGTTCTTACTTTCTCCTTGTGTAATAACAGTACTCCTACCAATGGACTGAGATGCCCAGTTTCAAGATCCACATGCTGTAATACCATCTCTGAACAGGTTGATTTGAAAAAAATAGATTAAATATTAAAAAAGGATCAGTTATGGTCAGAACCCATGGTCAGAACCTGAACTGAATATGCTTAACATCTAAATGGACTTTTCCCTCTCTGACTGTTTCCCAGACTTGGTGTCCCCTAATTAATTTAGTTATACCCTCAAAATAAGTGAATCTAAACTCTTCAATGAGTACCGTTAGATCACAACAGATACAACATAGATTAGATATCTGTTCTGCACTTCCCTTTTCCTATCCATCATGTTGGCTCTCGCTATCAATCCCTGTTAATGATAATCAATCCCAGTCACACAGGCAATATTTACTCATAGATGTAGATTTGGTCTTTCATCTAGAAGTTTCTACAAAATATAAAATGATAAAATAATTAATCATGCCCTCGAAGTGTATAAGGTTAAAAAAAAATGGAAAGTTTCACATTTCCTAGACTTACTTGTCTTGGTTCCCCTCTTCCTCTGGAGAGCCAGTGGCCACTCTGTGATGGGGTCGTTAGTTGGCGCAATGTATATCATAGTGCTCTGCTTTGCTGTTAGACTGATAGTGATTGGGTGTTTTGGAGGGTCCTTGGAGAATCTAAGTTGTAGTAAAGTTTGTGATTGGGGTTAGAACCACTGGTCTCCTGGTCAGTCTTCTGGGTTGAATGAGATTGATTTTGGCCCCTCTGCCAGTTCCCAAGTACTTCGTAACTGGTTAAGTAGTTGCATTCTTTGATTATTTAAGAATGAGAAAACTCCATTGAGAACGACTTAAAATGGGATATAACCATAACACCGAATTCTGTATGTCTCTGTATTACAATACCTTTTGAAATGACTCATTGCCAAGTCTCCTACACTTTCCATATGTATTTGAACATGTAATGTGTGTATGGAAGTGGTTAAAGATAAGTTGAACAGCTTGTATAAAATACTGGATAGGAATGAGATGTACATGGTGATGTGTGGTTAATCTATTCATATATGAAAAAATGCACATTTTCTGAACCTCTTGGATGCAATCATCTCCAAGAACAACATGTTCTGTATAATTATCTATTTAACATTTCTTTTGCTTCCGCAACTAACATTTGTCAAATATTTAAGTGTTAGAATTATTTGGCTTTCTGCATGCATGATGAAATCTCTAAATCAGTTGTCATAATGTATCAACAATTTTATTCAAATTTATGCTGGATACCAAATTAAATCTTCCTGAATTACAGAATCTTATACTTATTTGATTTCATCAGTTGAGTAGGATTTGCAAGTTGGTTCACAGCTGAAAATCAGAATTACAAATACCAAGCCAAATATAAAAAGGGTTGATCAAAAGCAGTGAAAGAAATTAGTTAGAAATGTGTGTTGAAAAAGATGTAGAGGGAATTGTAATGTTGCAAGGAGGGTCTAGATGATTGCACCGATGCCTGTAATGGGCAGAGAAAAAAGCAGCATGCCTCAGGAGCTGGTGAGGAGGCAGGCAAGTTGAAGATGAGCAAAGCCATAAAGAAGTTAAATATGGATGCATTGGAAAGCTAAAAAGGAGAGAGGGTAATGGAGTAATAATGTCACTAAACTAGAAATTCAGAGACCCTGGCAAAAGATGTGGGGGCATGGATTCAAATTCCAGTCAGCTGGTGGAATTTATCGTAAAACTATTAAATCTGCAATCTGGTGACACTATGACTGTCATTGTTTGATATGAAATCATGCATGGATCACTCATGTCCTGTCAGGAAGGAAATCAGTATGGTTTACTGTTAACATCCCTCTGAACTGGCTATGAGACATTGTGTTCTAAGTTACCTTCATTAACTCACCAGCTTGCTATATTCATTAATACCGGGTTTCTGTTCATTCATTCATAAATAACTCCTTTACCAACCCACTCATAAGCAAGCACCTTGTCTATGTTTCATTCATCATAACTCCCTACTAAAACATGGTTTCATTCATTTATTCATAAAAACCATGGTTCTGTAGCATATTTTACTATCATAAGATAGACCAAATTAAAACAGCCCTTTCTAATCAAAAGAATCCTTTCAAACCAATTTCTGCATTTTCACACCTTATCAGCCCCTGCTACAAGCGGTGTTTAGGCCTTGTTAACCTCTGAATATGTGTAATGTGAACAGTACAGTGAACAGTGGAAGACATGAGTAATATCCCAAAAATTAAAGGGTGTCACGGGGCTGAGTTGAGTATGGTTGCCATTACGAAAGAGATAGTGCTAGAAAAGTTAAAAAGTCTTAAAATTGATAAATCTCCTGGCCCCGATGGGATACACCCTAGAGTTCTGAGAGAGGTTGCTGAGGAAATAGCAGAGGCATTGGTTGAGATCTTTCAAGAGTCACTGGAGTCAGGAAAGGTCCCGGATGATTGGAAGATGGCTGTAGTAACCCCCTTGTTCAAGAAAGGATCAAGGCAAAAGATGGAAAATTATAGGCCAATCAGCTTAACCTCGGTTGTTGGTAAAATTCTAGAATCCATCATTAAGGATGAGGTTTCTAAATTCTTGGAAGAGCAGAGTCTGATTAGAACAAGTCAACATGGATTTAGTAAAGGGAGGTCATGCCTGACAAACCTGTTAGAATTTTTTGAAGAGGTAACAAGTAGGTTAGACCAGGGGAACCCAGTGGATGTGGTCTATCTGGACTTTCAAAAGGCCTTTGATAAGGTGCCACACGGGAGACTGCTGAGCAAGGTGAGGGCCCATGGTGTTCGAGGTGAGCTGCTGGGATGGATTGAGGATTGGCTATCTAACAGAAGGCAGAGAGTTGGGATAAAAGGTTCTTTTTCAGAATGGCAGCCGGTGACGAGCGGTGTCCCGCAGGGTTCGGTGCTGGGGCCACAGCTGTTCGCATTATATATTAATGATTTGGAAGAGGGAACCGGGGGCATTCTAGCGAAGTTTGCCGATGATACAAAGTTAGGTAGACAGGCAGGTAGTACTGAGGAAGTGGGGAGGCTACAGAAGGATCTAGACAGGTTGGGAGAGTGGTCCAGGAAATGGCTGATGGAATTTAACGTGAGCAAGTGCGAGGTCTTGCACTTTGGCAAAAAGAATATAGGAATGGACTACTTTCTAAATGGTGAGAAACTTAATAAAGCCAAAGCACAAAGGGATCTGGGAGTGCTAGTCGAGGATTCTCTAAAGGTAAACATGCAGGTTGAGTCTGTGATTAAGAAAGCGAATGCAATGTTGTCTCTTATCTCAAGAGGGTTGGAATATAAAAGCAGAGATGTACTACTAAGACTTTATAAAGCTCTGGTTAGGCCCCATTTGGAGTACTGTGTCCAGTTTTGGTCCCCACACCTCAGGAAGGACATACTGGCACTGGAACGTGTCCAGCGGAGATTCACACGGATGATCCCTGGAATGACAGGTCTAGCATATGAGGAACGGCTGAGGATACTGGGATTGTATTCGTTGGAGTTTAGAAGATTAAGGGGAGATCTAATAGAGACGTACAAAATAATACATGGCTTTGAAAAGGTGGATGCTAGAAAATTGTTTCTGTTAGGCGAGGAGACTAGGACCCGTGGACACAGCCTTAGAATTAGAGGGGGTCATTTCAGAACGGAAATGCGGAGACATTTCTTCAGCCAGAGAGTGGTGGGCCTGTGGAATTCATTGCCACGGAGTGCAGTGGAAGCCGGGACGCTAAATGTCTTCAAGGCCGAGATTGATAGGTTCTTGTTGTCTAGAGGAATTAAGGGCTACGGGGAGAACGCTGGCAAGTGGAGCTGAAATGCGCATCAGCCATGATTGAATGGCGGAGTGGACTCGATGGGCCGAATGGCCTTACTTCCACTCCTATGTCTTATGGTCTTATGGTCTTATCGTACAATCCCGCTATCACGTCTCCACAAAAGGTTATAATAATAATCAGCTCTTACCAACCCTCTCTTGGACATGAATAGGTTACAGAACACCAAGCAGTTTCCCAAATTTATATATATTTGTTAAATACCTTTTAGCTGGGCCCCTATCCCTTTGAGAAACTAGTAGTCCAAACAGTGCTTATGCGAAATTGCATGAATGAATGATTTTCTCACCTGCAAATAGTAAACAAAACTCTCAAACCAGCTGTAGTAATCCGTTTAATATCCTTTATTAAATTTGAGTACAATTCCTAATTTATTTAGAGCATATAGGCCTAGCATTTTTAACTAGCATTTACTAATTTAAAAGACAAAAGGAACTAACACCTCTTAATTATGCAAGCAGACGGGACAAACACTCTTAATCCTATCAGGAGTAGCAGTCAGCACTTAGCACGTCTTAATCCATCTCCTGTCTCTAAGGACAGAAGCCCCTTAAACATTTGTGTACTGTAGGTTAAAAAAAGTAACTTCATAGTAATGGAATTTTAATATATGTAAGAACTGTGTATAAAGGGGCTCTTGTAAGAACTGTATTTCAGAATTCTATTGCTACCTTGAATTTGTACTACTTGGGATTTCTGAATAAAAGGGCTATCTTCGCTACTCACTGCTTTCAGTCATTATTTGAACACGTTCCCACGTGGCCTAACAAGGCACTCAATTCAAGGATTGGCAATAAATGCTGGCCTTGCCAGCAACGTCCAAGAAAGAATTAAGGGGCAAAAAAAAAACACACTTTCATTTTCACGAGCCTATACTGATTCTTCCTGATTTGTATTATGATTTTCTAAATGTTCTGCTGCTACCTCCAAACTGATTCTTGATGTTATCCAGCCAAATCTGAGAATAAGTTGCAAGGATATTTGTGCCTTAGTTGAACTGAAAGAATGAAGCTGAGGACTATGTAGTAGGTAAAAATTTCTCAAGAATCAGATTTAGTAGCAAGTCAAATCACAGTTTATTAAACAAAAGTGTTTGGGAGATGAGGTCATCCTAAGCGCGGGTTTCAGCCAAGCCATCTCCCTGATTAGAGAACCACAGCTCTTTATACTCTTAACCACAGCAAAGCGCACAATTTCAAATAAAATTACATAAACAGTTCTAAATTGCAAGAACAGTTGTACCTTAGTTGAATGAATGAATGAAGCTGAGGACTATATTGGAGGGAATGACAAGGAAGAAAGAGACTGAGTCAAAGTTTTGATAGGGACAGAGGGATCTAAAGTGGAGTTAAAGGAGTGTTTGAGCAGATCAACAATTGCACAAGTGTCATAGTGAATTAGAGGTCAAAAACAGTAGTTTGAAAATGCTGTTCTGAATAAATCAGTCACAGCTTCAAAATGTGAACTTGGCAGCAAGAGCAGGATTACACATTCCTTCACTGTGCAATTATACACGATTTCTACAGCCGATAAGCAAGTTTTCTCTTTTCACCTTCTATCTTCCCATGCTTCTACGCCATGCATCATTCTGATCTTAGGTGGATGATTTGTTGACTGGATGTTTATAATTATGCAATTTATCTAATAGAAGTCCACTTTCTGCTTCTGGTCATAAAGAAACAAATGTGTTTTATGTATCCTTGTGGAAGTGTAACTAGGTTTTTTGGATCCCACAATCCAATCCAATCCATTACTAACGATATAAAGTCTGGTACTTAAAGTGTGAAGGCCTTTTACACATTCTGTGGGATAATAGCAGTGCTGTAGAATGCTAGTCTTGAGCTACTTAATCCAAACTTGCCAAAGGGATTACAAAACATTTTTGTGTGCATTGTAGAATAAATAGTTTGATTAATTGAATTTTACGCTGATTTGTTTTAATCCAATGCATATATGTTGCATTTTTTTTAAGTCTTGTAACAAAAATGTCAAGGTGTTTGCAAAAATATGATTGTTACCAATTCTCCTCATTTTGTGTTCTTGCAGCCTACCCCCAATTGGAAAACCATATAACGCCACCAAACTATTTAGTGAACACAGAATACAAACCGACACTTCCTCCATCATCACCAGGCAGATACTCACCAATTACCAAAGTCATGGGTGATGATGAAATGACCAGGTAAAGCTTGTTTAAATTATAATGCATCTCTTGCTCAATGACTAACATGAAATGTTTTTTAATAAAAGTATCTGTTCCTTTTGTCCTTTAATCCAGTAATCAGTTTAATATCCTTTATTAACCAACACTTAGCTGCTCCTAAAAGGAAGCACCTTGCCCTCATTATAAGTTAATTAGGGGCTTTGAAGAATAGCTTTAATACACACAAATTTCAAAGCAATATTTTGTTTAGACATGATATTTGAGTTTCACAGTGAATATTTTCTGTTTATAATGCACAGCCATTCACACTCTGGGGAGGTTTTGTCAGTAGTCAAAGCTATCAACATACTGTTTGTGGCTGCTGCAGGTGAACTTCCAATTCTCCTATGATGGTCCCAATTCCTAATTGATGTCTTGTGGCCCGTACTGGCAAATGTGTTTTTTCACACTTTGATCAATTGGTCACATTGGTATAGAACAGATGTTCCAACCACTTGGTTTATTTGGCTGTAGGGAAATGGTGACTGAGAATGCAAAATGAATCAATTTATTTGTAGCTGCTTTCTCTCTGGTTTAATCATTAAATGTCTTGGAGCCATCTGTCCACTATTTTGCTTCATTTGCACTTTTGATCTCAACTTGTACCTGAAATAATAAACAAAATATTTTGGCATGTAATGTAATTCCAAACAGTCAGTTGTACAGTCATTCAGTATCCAGATCTATTGACCACTGAGCAGAGAGAGCCCATCCGGACTAGTCATCCAACCCAAATCTTCACTGAGCATTTCAGACAAAATTTCCTTGTTTTTTGTATCTCAGTCTCTTTTTCACTGATCCCGGGTCATCTGAAAGTCTACAGCAATTTTGAACCCCTTCTCAAGGCAACCTTGTTCCTTTTATTATGCTTCGTTTCTCACCTTTATTCAAGTGTGTCTCCAGATAAGGTGCCTGCCATTTGCCCAGTGTATACATGGTATTTGTACTTCAGAAACCCTCAGGCATCACAATTTCTCAGGGGAGACAATGGCCTGGTGATATTAACTCTAGACTGATTTAAACCTGGTGACCCAGGTTCAAATCCTGCCATGGCAGATGGTGAAACATTGCAGATTGTCAGAAAAACCCATCTGGATCACTGATGTGCTTCCCGGAGGGAAATCTGCCATCCTTACCTGGTCAGGCCTACGTGCGACTCCAGACGACAGCAACATAATTGACTCTTAACTGCCTTCTGCGCAAATGGGGATGACCAAGAAATATCGGCCTGATTAGTGATGTGTACATCCCATGAATGAATTTAAAAAAGCTACCCTATGGCTTGTTATATTTTTTCCTATTTTCAGAATCTTTCTCAATTTATCTTTCTATCTTTCACCATCCCTTTAGTTGAGTTTTCTTACTATCACATACATTTGCTTTGCTTTCCCCTCCAACTCATAGAATCTCTACGATGTGGAAGTGGGCCATTTGGCCCATTGAATCCACACCAGTCCTGTCAAGAGAATCCCACTCAGAATCACGTCCCCTTGTTCCTCTAACTTTTCATTTCCCATGGCTAATCCATTAACCTGCACATCTTTGGACTGAGTGTGGAAACTGAAGCACCTGGAGGAAACTCACGCAGACATGGGGAGAACATGCAAACTGCACACACAGTTGCCCGAGGCTAGAATTGAACCTGGGTCGCAGGCCTGTGAGGCAGCAGTGCTAACCACTGAAATACTGTGCTGCCCTGTTTTTGAGATATCCTTTGAAATATATTCAGTGTTAGGTTTCTTTAAAATTGTAACTGCAGTATATGGGAAATATATGATTATATGCCTAGTTTTTTCATTTGTTTGCTGTAATTGTGTACTATGTATACTCAAGTCTCTGGAGTGTTTTACCAGATACATTTGACTTATATTTTCTGTGTTTTCAACACTTATGTAATAGATTTTTCTCACCACTTCCTGGACAGTAATCTGCTCTGATGCACTGATCGTCTTCAATAGCTGTTTGATTTTTCAATCCATTAAACTCGGTCAGATGAGCGTAACAGGAAAGATATGTCCTGTGAGACTATTCTTCAGGCAGAGGAAATGCAAAATACTTTCATTGAGCAAATTTGAGGTTGGCCACAAGAGGCCCTTAGAAAGATTTAGGTGTACATAGCACAGTGACGTCAAATCACCACAAAGTCTTGTACAGCAAATAATGTATTTTGAATTGTCATCATTATTGTAGGAAATGTTGAGAGTTAAATACTGAGTTAATTTAGTTTTTGTTACCTGATTATCATAATTAATGCAGCCAGTCCTTCAGTCCATCTCGAAGGTAGCTGTTAATTTCCTTTTGTACCCAAAGGAAGGGTGTGACTTTCAGTTTACATTTCTGTACCCTATCTGTTTATGCACCTTGAGTTACGAGAAGTTTTCCTGTTGAATGAGCAAACTTCCTTCAAACTCACCATTTAAATTTAATGGCAACATTTAAAACTTGAAGATCTAAAATGATCGACCCTAAGCAAAGTTGCGCTTTTCTTCAACTCAGTTGAGTTAAACATTTCCATAACAAATGTCTGCCCTGAACTTGGTTGAAGGACAATTCCCTTTTCAAGTAGGGAATTTTCAACCTGCCCCTGATGTGGTATTGTTACCCAGTGTTGTGGTTCTGTTCGCCGAGCTGGGAATTTGTGTTGCAGACGTTTTGTCCCCTGTCTAGGTGACATCCTCAGTGCTTGGGAGCCTCCTGTGAAGCGCTTCTATGATCTTTCCTCCGGCATTTGTAGTGGTTTGAATCTGCCGCTTCCGGTTGTCAGTTCCAGCTGTCCACTAGCCACGAAACGACACGACCAGCTATCCTTAGTAGCCACACATGCAGATGACAAGCAACATGAGTTCGACTGGGACAACACTACTATTATAGGACAAGCCAAGCAGAGAACAGCCAGGGAATTCCTAGAGGCATGGCACTCATCCACAGATTCAGTCAATAAGCACATCGACCTGGACCCAATATACCGGCCACTGCAGCGGACAGCTGGAACTGACAACTGGAATCTGTGGATGAGTGCCATGCCTCTAGGAATTCCCTGGCTGTTCTCTGTTTGGCTTGTCCTATAATAGTAGTGTTGTCCCAGTCGAACTCATGTTGCTTGTCATCTACATGTGTGGCTACTAAGGATAGCTGGTCGTGTCGTTTCGTGGCTAGTGGACAGCTGGAACTGACAACCGGAAGCGGCAGATTCAAACCACTACAAATGCCGGAGGAAAGATCATAGAAGCGCTTCACAGGAGGCTCCCAAGCACTGAGGATGTCACCTAGACAGGGGACGAAACGTCTGCAACACAAGTTCCCAGCTCGGCGAACAGAACTACAACAACGAGTACCCGAGCTACAAATCTTCTCACAAACTTTGAATTGTTACCCAGTGTCATATTGCAGTTCACAAATGTAACCTCAGCTGCTCCTCCGTGCCCCCCCCCCCCCCCGCCCACACACCGCACCAGCCAGCGCATCACACCAGCTACCACATCAGAACACACCAGCCACCACCAAAAAACTTGTTCCCCACCCCTACTACACTGTATACCTTCATGCAGTCCCATCACTACCTTCACAGACTCTCTGAAAACCTACATCTTTGGCCCTCACATCATCATCTGTAATCTTGAAGGTGTGCCTAAATTGGCTTTATGCAAAGCCCATTGGCACACTATGCAATCTTAAAAGAAATGTGCAAGTTATTTGTTGCTGTTCTGAAGCAGGTGTTAGATGCTTTGGTATTCCTGTGAAATGGAATTGAGAATTAGTTTTGAAAGTGTTTGCTTATTGGAATATGGAATTTGGCTTTCATCTGTCTGTAATGACTAAAACTAATCAAAATTTTAATAAAACTTGTCAAGATTTTCTATGGTAGGAGACCTTTTAAAATTATGATTTAATATTTAATTGTGGGATTAGAATGTAAGATTATTCACAGTTCAGAAGTCCCATGATTTCTCATTGTTCATGCGTCATCCTGTGAGGTAAGCTGCACTTCAGTCTCCTTGCAGTATTTCTATTTAAAAGATCTAGTAGTGAATAACTGAAGACACCATTTCGAGCATCAATGGTGTATTCAGTTCTTTGTGTTTTATATTTAGCTAATATTTTCAGGTTGAATGGTGTTTTGCTTGAGTTTATTTTTCCTGTGCCTTATAAATGGTATTTATGAGGGAGGAGGGAAAAGAGCCATAAGCTGTTTTTTGTCCCTGCAGTCACTGGTTAATTTACTTTTGAGTCCTCTCATTGTCTACCTAAGAGACAGGAATAACAGGTTATTTTCTTTCACTAATGTGGAAGCTCCAGCCTTGCATTTATCAACTTCAGAAGTTGACAGCAAAAGCTAAACATTTCAAAGAAAAATCACAGGGCTGTGTTCATGTTTCATCCTTGAGTGCTACAACATTATTGAATGACAATGAACCCAGACAGCTTTCCATTTTAGCAGTTTACCCGTTTGATATTGGATGTTACCTGTTTTTCCTTGGGTTAAGTAGTACAGCTAAGTTACCATCTTGTTAGAGAGAGATGGACAGAATGATTGTTTCATCTTATTAACAAGAAAATCATTTTTGTCACCCAAAAGGTGACTTTTACCACAAAGGTAATAATCAGCTTGCACTCCAACTGGCAGGACAGATCCATTAGAGGTAGAACTCTAGTGGCTGTAGGATCCTTAACAGATGTTCTACAGACAATGCCATTTTCATGGTATCAGGTCAAACCTGGAAGGGACGCCCGCTCTTCATTATCACCTGTTGCCTTTCAGTTGATCAAACCATCGCTTCTCCAATTTAAATATTTGGAAGGAAGGCATTGAGGATAGCAAGGGCATGAATCTGCTGGACAGTGAAAATGAATGCCTGTTACTCAGAGTGGACTATTAGTGCTACTATAGCAGTGTTGACCTCATCCTGAAGGACAAGACTGGACAGTGCCAGGTGGTGAGAGAATTGACAGAAAGACAGGCCTACTTGACCTCATTCTCACGATATACCTAACTGTAGGTAGGAGTGACAGCTGCACAACTGTTTCTTACACAATGGCAACATCTTACATATTGTTTAGTGCTATCACCATATTAAATAACATGGATTCAGATTAGTTTAAAATCCCAAAAAACCCATGATCACTCAAGGAAGGGTGAGCAAAGGTGTGGCCACTTACTGCACAAATGGATCATGAGGAACAGCTTAAATTGACTGTGATCATCCAAGTAAGTTCAGGCCCAAATACTGCACTTCTAACTTGAGAGTCTTCAGTCATTTCAATTCACTCCATGTGCTATCTAGAAACAGCTGAAGACACTGGATGCAGCAAAGTCTATAGTCCCTGATGATATCTCATCTATTGCAAGAAAGACTTGTTGAGTTCTAGAACATGATACTAGGCAAGTTGTTCCAGTTCAGCAGATACAGCACTGGCATCCATCTAAGAAAGTAAAAAAGTTTCCTGGTATATCTTGCCACAAAAAGAAGGACAAACCCAATATGTCCATCTCCTGCCCCATCAGCCTACTTTCAGTCATCAAGAAAGTGATGAAAGGTGTCATAGTATTATAAAGTAACGTTTAAAGCAGTGACCTGCTCAGTGATGCTGAATTGTGGCTCCACTAGAACCACTCTGCTCCAGACCTCAACCTTGGTCAAAATATCAGGAAAGAGAGCAGAATTGCAGAACTGAGAGGACGTTGACTGCTTTTGACATCAGGTAGCATTTGATCATGCATCAAGGAGCCCTAGCAAAACTGTATTCAATGAAAGTCAGAGAAAATGTTCTCCTCCATAGAGATATCATACAGCGATGTTATTTTGGTAGCTGGAGGCCAATAATCTCAGCCCTGGAACATTGATACTGGAGTGTCTTGAACCAGTCATCTTCACTTGCGTCATCTTTCCACTATTGTAAGATCAAAAGTGATGGTGCTCTTTAATGATTGAAATGTTTAAGTCCATTCACAATTCATCAGAGTGTACATGAAGATATGGAATACTTGGACAACATTCAGGCTTAGGAGAAAATGAGGACTGCAGATTCTGGAGATCAGAGCTGAAAATGTGTTGCTGGAAAAGCGCAGCAGGTCAGGCAGCATCCAAGGAGCAGGCGAATCGACGTTTTGGGCATGAGCCCTTCTTCAGGAATCTTCAGGATGCTTCACCTGCTGCTGTTTTCCAGCAACACATTTTCAGCAACATTCAGGCTTAGGCTGATAAGTAGCAAGTGGCATTGGCAGCATGTCTTACTTGACGGTGACCAGCTCAGCAAGAGAGAATATAACCAACTTCCCTCAACATTTAACCATTGTCCAATTTCCCATCATATTATTGGGGTTATCCCCACTCAGAAATTCAAGTGGGCCAGCTTCACAATTGTTTTGACTGCAAGTACAGATTGAGTATTCTGTGCTGCCAAAATCACCACCTTACTCACCAACCTTTTCACCACTTAAAAGGCAAAAATCAGGAGTAGACTTGAATGATATGAAATCTGCATTGAACCAGGTATGTGGCATAAGTGGCATACAGTGTTTTACCATATTCATTCACTTGACCATCAACGCACTATAACTGCAGTGTGTATCAACAATATTATTGATTACAGCAGCTTGCACAGTTTTATTTTAATAGCTCCTTGCCATCCTGCACCTTTACTGCAAAAAGGACAGCAGGCACATGGAAACATCATCATCTCAGCACCATTAGACCATTCTGACTTAGAAACATTATTAATATTCCTTCATCAGCACTGGACCAAATCGTGGGACTATAAGGTACTGTAATTCAAGAAGGCTGCTGACAAATATCTTCTCAGCAGCACTTTGGAATGGGCAATAAATCTAATCCTCACACATTCACAAACTAGTTATGTAAAAACACACCAACTGCAGCTTTCATTGCATTTTATGATCTTGGGATCTTAAAGTTGCTCCAACTTTTCCACACCCTAAACTCTTGCCCCTCTGCAGAATGGAAGCAAGCATTTAACAGGCATTAGACGAGATGGATGATCATGGAACTAAAGTTCACAAATATGTGTAGGTAAATGAAATTTTGGATTTTAAATATGGGTATAAGAGTAGAGAAATAATTACTTCGAGTAAAGTTTTGGTTAGGCTACCGTTAGAACTTTTGCACCCCAATTTTAGAAAGAACATTGCGTATCCATGACTTCAGTAAAGCACTAAATGGAAACCAGATTGGGAAACTTGAGTCTAAAGAAGAGATCACCACTGGAGGCCATAAGGTTAGAAGACACGGTAAACATTTTTAAGTTATGACTGGTTCAATCAAATAATTATCAGGCAAAGACTTGGTGTTCTGTCATGAGAATCATCAATTTTTAAAATGATCTACAAAAAAGCTAAGGGTGAAACTAGACCACATCTCTCTGCACAGAGGATTGTTGAAATTTTGAAATGCTTTGTTGCTTTGAGAGGTTATGACAGTGGTCAGTGTGTCTCTTAAATAGAAATTAAAGAAATATTCAAAGCAGAGAAAGTTACAAGGCTGTGCGAACTGCATTAGACAGGAGCTGGCACAATAGGTCAAATGATTTCCTTCTGTATTTGAGCTATGCATTATTCTGAAGGCTGAAAACAAGCTTGGTTTTGGAATTAACTACAGTATTTATTAAATCTATCCATCATCCTAAAGCTTGAAACATTAATATTCTAATTCCACACCATTCCACATGAGAATTGCTTGTGTGAGCATTTATTTATTTAATTGGCAACAGAATATTAAATTTGCATGATATTTCATGGAGTTCATTCTGAATATTGTATAACAAAGTAGGCTGTACTAAATGGAGTGAAGCAAATGAGCGTGCGTTATGTCAACTGTATAAATAATATTTGTTTTAGAAGTGTAAGAAATAGATTTTATTTTACCTACAGTCTGAATCCTGCAATTTTAAAGTATTATTTCATCACTCTTGGCAATAGTTCATTCTAATGAGTGGCTTTAGGAATGGTGTATAATAAAATTGAATGTGTTCTCTTATTCTGAAAATTCAGAAACGTTTGAAAGAACACTGAAACATAGATTATTAAGAAGCAACCTTTTCCACTTTCTTTTAAACTTTGTTTTAAATGTCCTGTTGATGGTGAAACATTTGGCCATGCCTTTCAATCTGTGCATTTAGACTTGGGTGTTTGATAGCTTGATCAATGCTTGGATCAGTGTTGTGTTTGATATAGCTCAGGAAGTTAGTTACGAGTTAATAGGTGACCTCTATAATATTGCATTATTTCATTAGTATGAAGAATACTTGAGATATTTGAGTTTTGCAAGGGCATTGCAGCAGAGGTAGGTCACTTAGCCCCTCTGGCCTCTTCCATTATTCAGTTAAACTATTGATCTGTATGTCAGCACTATTTAGCCACTTTGTTCCAATCTCTTGGCACCTTTGTCTATCATCTGTTGACTTCATGCTTGAAAATTCCAATTCAGTTTTCTGGGCAAGTAAGTTTTATAATTCCAATACTATTTGCATGAAAACGTGCTTCGTAATTGCAGCATAAATAGATACTATTCCTCACCAAGGACCACTGCCGCTAGTTGGTCATGAAGAATCTCAGCGGTTTTTTTTGCCCCCTCTACCCAATTTGCATAGGTTCAAAATTTTTTAAAATGTAGTTTCTCAGTTTGATTGCAAGAAATTCATTCATTCTCATCATAAGTCCTAGAATTTGTGTATGAACTGAGACGACCCAATATGTTTATGAATAGAAGCAGGAGTAGAGACCATTCACCCCAACGAGTTGGCTGCACCATTCGATATGATCATGGTAGCACCTGTATTTCAACACCTTCATCCTTTCCACCCCCCACCCCGAACTATCCCATTATGGCTTTGCCATTGATGGTTAGGTAGAAATATGCCAATTTCTAAACATGTTCAGTAATTGAGCTTCCACAAACCTCGGATAGATAATTCCAAATATTTCACAGTTATTTGAGTTAAAGAAATTCTCCTAAGTACTCCAATCTTCCTGCTATAAAGACTATTGTACCATTAGATTTCAGTGGTACTGACAGGGACACCCAAGTTTCTTTTTACATCCACACTTTCTAATCTCTTTTCAGAAATATTTTGCATATCTATACCTCCAAGCAAAAATAGTAGACTTCTCATTTTTGCACATTATATTCCGTTTGCTATGGTTCTTGCTCATTACCAAGTCTGTCCATGTCTTCTAGACGCTGTTTTGCAACATCTTCCCAGCACATTCCTACCTAACTTCACGTCATCTGGTATTTGAAAATGTTCGATTTGGTGTCGAGATTCAAGTTATTGAGGTGTGTTATGAACAGCTGGAGCCCAAGTACCTGTGGTACCCCTCTAATCACAGCTTGCCAATGAGTGAATAACCTTTTTCTTCCCTCCTATTGTCTGCCCATTAGTCAATCCTTAATCTATGCCATTACACTTCCTCCTATCCTACATGCTTTAATTTTATTAACCAACCTCCTGTGGAGGACTTTATCTAAATCCTTCTGAAAATCCAAGTATACTTTGTCAACCTTTATCAATTCTATTAGAACCATTCTCAAAAATGTTTAGACTGTCAGATATTCATGCTGACAATAGCCAATGGCAAGAGTCATCCAAGAGCCCATTTATCACGTTCTTTATCATTGATTTAGCATTTTCCCTGTTCATAATGCAAGGCTGGCAGATTTATGGCTCCCCGTGTTCTGCTTCACTTCTGAAATAATGAGGTGACATTCTCTCCACCTTCCGATCTGAAAGAGCCATTGTAGAATCCACAGAATTTTGGATGATTTCACCAATGCAACTATCATTTCAATTGTTATCTCTTTCAAAATTGTGTTACAGATTTCTGAGTCCCAATGAATTATCCACCTTCTGTCCTATTACTTTCTTCACCATAACCACCTTACCAAAATTAATTTCCTTCATTTCCTCATTCTCTCTCATCCCTTGCATTGTTAATTCAGGTCAATTTATTGTCTCTTCCTCTGTGAAAGTAAATATAGAGCAATCATTTAGCTTCTCTGCTATTTCTCTATTCACCATTGTAAATTTTCCTCACTCTGCCTGCAGTAACCAAATTTGTCTTGACAAAATGTTTGTTTTTCACTACCTTTAGAAGGTTTAACAATGTTTTTTTTCATATTTATTCCACTTTTCAGTTTCTTTGTCTTCCTTTATTATACTGTAAAATCCTCCTGATCCATGGGTTTACTACTATTCCTAGCACCTTTATAGACCTTTTCTTTTAACCTTGTGCAAGCCTTAAATTATGTGTGTTAGTTGTAATTGACTATGCTGTGCGTTTTTGTGTTTTGAAGGAGTATATAATTTCTGCACACAATGAAATAACTAATTCATTAAGACTATCCATAGCACCATTCTATCTTTCGAAGTATTATCCCAATCTACCTCAGACCCACACAATTTTGATTGTTCAAATTGAATACTCTGTTTTGAGATTAAATTAGTTCTGTCACTTATGGTCAGACATCCTTAAAGGTTTTGCAGTAAGGTTATTTAAGAAATCCTTTTTTAATTACATTACTAGATCTAAAGTAGCCTGTTCTACAATGTGTGGTTTGGTGGTATGGAATGTGAGTATCAATGAAAATAGACAAATCTTGTCAAAACTTTTTGTCTTGCATTCATTCAGGCAATTTGCAAGCATGTCAATTTAAAGGGCAAGCTAACATTTAAACTGAGCAGAGTGCTGATTGGTTGAGGTGTGAAAAGTGCACGGTTAACAATGATAGACTGTTCAATTTTTTTTGAAAGGTAGGTTGACTGTGATTGGTCAAGGTATTTCCCTGAGAAATGAGTCAGCAAATGCCTGTTGCCTATTTTGTTGATTTGAAACAGGTGAATTGCATTTTTTTAATTGCAGATAAAAGTGCCCTATGTATCTATAAATGTAGCTTTCAGTACTATGAGGACTGCAGATGCTGGACATCAGAGTCAAAAAATGTGGTGCTGGATGAGCGCAGCCAGTCAGGCAGCATCCGAGAAACAGGAAAGTTAATGTTACAAACAAGCTCTTCATTAGGTGTATAATTCTTTGGGCGTTCTGAATTATCTAGCAAATGTTGTCCAACTGTAGAATTGCATCCAGTATTTGATACTGTGTAGTGTGCTCTTTGGGTGTAGTGAGTGCCCTGCTTGTTGCAAACAGCAGAAGGGATATGCTCTTTGAAAGGATCCACCATGTTTAGGGGCAAGGGCTGACCTTAATGGAATTATACCAACAATGAAATTCATGTGACACATTACTTACGTGATAGGCAGAACATTTTGGCTTGATTGGAAAAAACTGCCAGTCAACTGTCAGGCAGTATTAACTGATTCATTCCCATGGCAACACCTCCCCTAATTGACTAATCTGAGTTTGCTTGCCGAATACATTCCATAATCTCCTCACATCTTCCTATGACCACCACCTGCTCCAAGTAGAAGAGAGCCAGCGGTAGATATATTGGTCTGTATAGCCACTTAAGGACTTACCTTGAGAGTGGAAGAGAGTCTTTCTCGTCTGCAAGAGATTCTCGATGATGGTGACTCTCCTCTCAACAAATATTGATTTGACCCTTCATTTGGTATTTCTTGCAAATTGTCCGAATGAATGGAATATTAAAGCTTCTATGACACATAATTTTTCTTCAGTAATACTCAGCCTGATGTCGAATCAGTTCCTCTACCGACTGTAGAAACCCACCTGTAACATAGTCCAGAAATTTATCCTCCCTAATTTTCATGATCATTAAGTTGCCTAGTCTATATGCAGATTGAAGTAACTCATGATTACTATATTACCAATGCTGCATGCTACCACTACTGTTTGGCTAATAAGCATGTATTAAGAATTAAAGGTAGATTTTTTTTGGATGTAGTCTGAACTTGGCATGATGCTAAATTAAGATATTTCTTTTCAAGTAATGGACTACATTAAACAATTGTGCAGTGAACAATTCTGCCGAAAGTGTATTAAGAAACAGCTAATAAATTAAGTGGAAGTGTCCACATTTGCAACATACTTGATTTGTTGTCCTCTCTCAGGTTCTCTCTGTGTCCAAGTCCCAGATGGAAGGTCATTGCTACTGCTCAGATGTGGGTTTTATTTTATTAATGATGGTTTTTGTAGTGCAGTAATTGATCTTAGCTTGTAATTGCGTTGTAGAGAGGCTTCAGAAGTACGTTTTTGTAACGTCTGTAGTAATTGGAAGCATCTAAAATAACCACAGTTCAGCTTTCATAGGATTTTTGACTATTATTGACCATTGAAAACATGCTAATTGTTGTCCATTAATGTGTTTGATATTTATTCAACTATCTTTAAATGTCAAATTCTACTAAATTGGAAGCAACTTCGCGCCTGCACTGTTTGGCTTTGCCTTTTTTGAAACAAACCATATTTGATTAGTCATTTTTTTTGCCTGTTGGTCTTTATTCGGAAGAGATGCCTGAGCACCCTGATTACCATATAGTATACGCAGATGCCTTTGCTATTTTTATTAGAATATCCAGCCTCTTCAGCTGCTTCATCAATGACCTTGCCTCTATCGTAAGATCAAAAATGGGAATGTTCACTGGTGATTGCATTAACTTCAACACCATTCCCAGCTCTTCATACAGAAGCAGTCCACACCTAAATACAGTAATACTTGGACAGCACGCTGATTTGGCTGATGAATACCATTTGCCATCTGTTCCACACCATTGCTAGGCAATGACCGTCTCTAACGAGAGAATCTTACCATTGCCCCTTGATAGTCATGTGTCACTGAATCCCTCATTATCATAGGTTAGAATTGACCAGAAACTGAACTGAACTGGCTATTAGAGTAGGTCACCATATACTAGTTGGTTGTGGATATGCTTAAAGCATGTGGACTGCAGCAAGTCAAGGCAGGTTACCATCACTTTCTCATTGGCAACTGGATGCAATAAATGCTGGCCCACCACATCCCATGAATGATTTTTTTAAAAACGCAGAATGATACAAAGGCAAATAGTCACTTTACACAATGTGAGAGTGGAGGATATTCCTAAATGGATTTAAAATCATTCATGATGCTTGTACACTTTTCATTCCTATCCTCTTCTTTCCTTGCTGTGTCCCTCTGTCTGGAAACACTTCGAGTTACTCTCTTGAGCATTTCTTCATAAATTGTTCTCAAATGTTATGTTCCCTGGTGTTGGAAACTTTGTAGTGGTGCAGCTGATTGCTTTGTCTTTTTGGTCAGTTATAGCACATTCCCTTCCTGAGTCGAAAGGTTATGGGCCCCACTCACATTTCAAATACTTCAAATCCTTCTGCCACTGCTCCTCTGTAATAATTAGCAAATACTTTGGTGGTGGTGGGTAGTAGTGGCATGATTTAGAATACTTAATTTATTTTGCAATGTCCTGAATTTGTGAAAGCACAATGTAAATGCAAATTTGTCTTTTCATCTTCAGAATCTTGAAAACTTCAGTTAGTCCATCTGTGATATCATTTTTGCAAAGAATGTGAATTCAACTTTCTTTACATTTGCTCCTAATTTAGATTCCTAAAAATCAGCTCAAATAACTAACTCTTTACCCCCTCAGGGGTGTTATTCTTGATTCTCTTAATCAGAATTCCATAAATTACATCAAATGGAATTTTATTGAATACTGTAGTTAACAACTTACACCAGTGTATTTTATGTTACAGAAAGACTTAATATGAATAGTCATACAGCACAGAAACAGACCCTAAAATCCAACTCATCCTTGCAGATCAGACATCCCAATCTGACCTGGTCCCATTTGGCCTGTCTTCCTCTAAGGACAGACTGATGGGCAGAGGGGGTGGGGTGGCCATGTTGGTAAGGGATGATATTCAGTCCCTTGCGCGGGGGGACCTAGAATCAGTGGATGTAGAGTCAGTGTGGATAGAGCTGAGAAATACTAAGGATAAAAAGACCTTCTTGGGAGTTATCTACAGGCCCCCAAACAGTAGTCTGGATGTCGGATGTAAGTTAAATCAGGAGCTGAAATTGGCCTGTCGCAAAGATGTTATGGGGGATTTCAACATGCAGGTAGACTGGGAGAATTGGGATGGTATTGGACCTCAAGAAAGAGACTTTGTGGAGTGCCTCAGAGATGGATTCTTAGAACAGCTAGTGCTGGAGCTGACCAGGGAGAATGCAATTCTAGATCTGGTATTGTGCAACGAACCAGAATTGGTCAGGGACCTCGAAGTGAAGGAGCCATTGGGAAGTAGTGACCATAATACAATAAGCTTCAATCTGCAATTTGAGAGGGAGAGGGTACAATCGGAAGTGACAATATTTCTGTTGAATAAAGGGAGCTATGGAGCTATGAGGGAGGAGCTGGCCAAAGTTCAGTGGTGCAATACCTTAGCAGGGATGACAGTGCAGGAACAATGGCAGATATTTCTGCGTATAATGCAGAAGTTGCAGGATCAGTTCATTCCAAAAAGGAAGAAAGATCCTTGGAGGAGGCATGGTGGCTGTGGCTGACTAGGGAAGTTAAGAAACATATAAAGTTAAAAGAGAAAAAGTATAACATAGCAAAGATAAGTGGGAAAGCGGAGTACTGGGAAAGCGGAGGACTGGGAAGCTTTTAAAGAACAACAGAGGATTACTAAGAAGGAAATACGCAGAGAAAAAATGAGGTACGAAGGTAAACTGGCCAATAATATAAAGGAAGATAGTAAAAGTTTTTTTAGGTATGTGAAAGGCAAAAAAATGGTTAAAACTAAAATTGGGCCCTTGAAGACAGAAACAGGGGAATATATTACGGGGAACAAAGAAATGGCAGAAGAAATGAATTGGTACTTCAGATCTGTGTTCTCTGGGGAAGACACAAGCAATCTCCCTGAGGTAACAGTGGCTGAACGACCTGAACTGAAGGGAATTTATATTTGCCAGGAATTGGTGTTGGAGAGACTGTTAGGTCTGAAGGTTGATAAGTCCCCTGTTTCCTGCCTCCAGAGTCTGATGGTCAGGGCCCGATGGTCTACATCCCAGGGTACTGAAGGAGGTGGCTCCAGAAATCGTGGATGCGTTGGTGATTATTTTCCAGAGTTCAATAGATTCGGGACCAGTTCCTGCGGATTGGAGGGTGGCTAATGTTGTACCACTTTTTAAGAAAGGTGGGAGAGAGAAAACAGGAAATTATAGACCTGACCTCAGTGGTGGGAAAGATGCTGGACTCTATTATAAAGGATGAAATTATGCCACATCTGAATAGTAGTAACTGGATTGGTCAGAGTCAGCATGGATTAATGAAGGGGAAAATCATGCTTGACTAATCTTCTGGAATTTTTTTGAGGATGTAACTCTGAAGATGGACGAGGGAGATCCAGTAGATGTAGTGTACCTGGACTTTCAGAAAGCTTTTGATAAAGTCCCACATAGGAGGTTAGTGAGCAAAATTAGGGCGCATGGGTATTGGGGGCAAAGTACTAATTTGGATTGAAAGTTGGTTGGCTGATGGGCAACAAAGAGTAGTGATAAACGGCTCCATTTCGGAATGGCAGGCAGTGACCAGTGGGGTACCGCAGGGATCAGTACTGGGACCGCAGCTTTTTACAATATATGTTAATGATATAGATAATGGTATTACTAATACCATTAGCAAATTTGCTGATGATACTAAGCTGGGTGGCAAGGTGAAATGTGATGAAGATGTTAGGAGATTACAGGGTGACCTGGATAAGTTAGGTGAGTGGTCAGATGCATGGCAGATGCAGTTTAATGTGGATAAAAGGTATGGTTATCCACTTTGGTGGCAAGAACAGGAAGGCGGATTACTACCTAAATGGAATCAATTTAGGTAAAGGGGCGGTACAGAGAGATCTGGGTGTTCTTGTTCACCAGTCAATGAAGGTAAGCATGCAGGCACAGCAGGTAGTGAAGAAGGCTAATAACATGCTGGCCTTCATAACAAGAGTGATTGAGTATAGAAGCAAAGAGGTTCTTCTGCAGCTATACAGGGCCCTGGTGAGACCAGACCTGGAGTACTGTGCACAGTTCTGGTCTTCAAATTTGAGAAAGACATTCTGGCTATTGAGGGAGTGCAGCATAGGTTCACGAGGTCAATTCCTGGAATGGCGGGATTACCTTAAACTGAAAGACTGGAGCGACTGGGCTTCTATACCCTTGAGTTTAGAAGACTGAGAGGGGATCTGATTGAGACATATAAGATTATTAAAGGTTTGGACACTCTGGAGGCAGGAAACATGTTTCCACTGATGGGTGAGTGCCGAACCAGAGGACACAGCTTAAAAATATGGGGTAGACCATTTAGGACAGAGATGAGGAGAAACTTCTTCACCCGGAAAGTGGTGGCTGTGTGGAATGCTCTGCCCCAGAGGTCAATGGAGGCCCAGTCTCTGGATTCATTTAAGAAAGAGTTGGATAGAGCTTTCAAGGATTGTGGAATCAAGGGTTATGGAGATAAGGCAGGAACAGGATACTGATTAAGGATGATCATATTGAATGGTGGTGCAGACTCGAAGGGCAGAATGGCCTACTCCTGCACCTATTGTCTAAACCCTTCCTATTAATAGCCATCAAAGATTATTTTTAAATGCTATAATTGTCGTACTTTCACCCTTGTTTTAACAGCTTGTTCAATACACGCACCACCCTCTGCATGAAGATGTTACCCCTCAAGTCCTTTTCAAATCTTAATCCTCTCACCTTAAATCTATGCCCTCTAGTTTTTGACTCTGCCCCCCCACACACACACACACACACACACACACACACACACACACACACACACACACACACACACACACCCTACATGGCTGGAAAAAGACCATGGCTGTTCACCCTATCCATACCCCTTATGATTTTATAAACCTCTATAAGGTCATCCCTCAGTCTCCAATGTTTCGGGGACAAAAGTATGACATCAGTTCACACTAAGAGATATTAGATCTGATGGGCAAAAGTTAAATTAAAATAGCTCCATGTTAAGTGTCTTAAAGGAGGAAAGTGAAATAGAGAGGTGGCGAGATATTGGAAGGCAACTCCAAAACATTGGGCTTAAGCACCTGAAAGCACAGCCACCAACCCTGGAGCAATTTTAATTGGGAACGAGCAAGGGGCCAGAATAGAGGAGTGAAGATATATCTGAGGATTGTGAAGTCATAGGAGATAACAGAGTGATGAAAGGATTTGAAAATAAGAATGAATTTTCAAGAAAAAGCTGCTTGGCTACAAACTTATTGAAATATTAACTTTCTAGTCGTAGGAGCAAATTACTGCAGATGCTGTAATCTGTACTGAAGACAACAAATGCTGGAGATCACAGCAGGCCAGGCAACATCCATGGAGAGAGAACAAGCTCATGTTTTGAGTCTGAATGACTCAGAATCCCTACAATGCGGAAACAGGAACACACCGACTCTTCGAAGACTAACCCAAGCAAGCCCATTCCCCTATATTTACCCCTGACCAAAGCACTTAGCCTACACATCCCTGAACACTATGGGCAAATTAGTATGGTCAATTCACCTAATCTACATGTCTTTGAAATGTGGGAGGAAGCCAGAGCATCCAGAGGAAATCCATGCAGACACTGGAAGAATGTACAAACTCCACACACAGAGTCACCCAAGACTGGAATTGAACCCGGGTCCCTGGCGCTGTGAGACAGCAGTGCTAACAGCTGAGCCACCATGCCTCCCCTGAGTTTCACTTTAGCTCAGGAGAAGGGTTATCTAGTCTCAACATTAGCTTGTTCTCTCTCCATGGATGCTGCCTGACCTGTTGTGGTTTCCAGCATATTTTGTTTTCAGTAATTTTCTAGTTGATTTGTTTTCACCTTTTTTGTGTGTGTTCTCCTTTCCTTCCCACACACCAAAAAAATTCCTATCATGGTCTTATGTTGTCTTCTATAGAGAGGGCATTTCAGCACAAAGATCCATTGAGCTGATATCACACCACCACTGTTTGCCAATTGTCCAATTGGGTTTGTAGCCAACTCTGCAAAATAGCAGGTGTTATGAAGACCAACTGTAGCAGCACTGTATCATAAATAATTATATAAAATAGGTGAATCATGGAACTGTTAACATTCATTTCTGCACTTTGGTACACATTAATGCATGATGAGATGTGAATACCAACTTCCCTTTCACTGTCAACTTTGGTATAAGAGTTTTATTGAGAATCACAAGGGCTGTTTAATCGCGGGCAGATTCCCCTTGTCTTGCCTGTGCTATTGCCTTTCCTCTTTATATACTGGATGACATAATGGAAAAATGTAGTTGTCAGTATGTTCATCTTGGATTCCCAATGGCGCTCATAAGTATGTTGGTTCAGGACGCTATCGTTATTCTCATCATGCGACGTGACTTTAATCTTAAGAGGTTAAAACTAATGAAGCAGGACTTATACACTTAATGGTAAGGTCCTAGGGAGTGTTGCTGAACAAAGAGACCTTGGAGTGCAGGTTCATGGCCCCTTGAAAGTGGAGTCGCAGGTAGATTGGATAGTGAAGAAGGTGTTTGGTATGCTTTCCTTTATTGGTCAGAGTATTGAGTACAGGAGTGGGGAGATCATGTTGTGGCTGTACAGGACATTGGTTAGGCCACTGTTGAAATATTGCGTGCAATTCTGGTCTCCTTCCTATCGGAAAGATGTTGTGAAACTTGAAAGGGTTCAGAAAGGATTTATAAGGATGTTGCCGGGGTTGGAGGATTTGAGCTATAGGGAGAGACTGAACAAGCTGGAGCTGTTTTCCCTGGAGGCTGAGGGGTGACCTTATTGAGGTTTACAAAATTATGACTGGCATGGATAGGATAAATAGACAAAGTCTTTTCTCTGGGGTCGGGGTGTCCAGAACTAGAGGGCATAAGTTTAGGGTGAGAGGGGAAAGAGACAACTTTTTCATGCAGAGGGTGGTACGTGTATGGAATGAGCTGCCAGAGGATGTGGTGGAGGCTGGTACAATTGCAACATTTAAGAGGCATTTGGATGGGTATATGAATAGGAAGGGTTTGGAGAGATATGGGCTGGGTGCTGGCAGGTGGGACTAGATTGGGTTGGGATATCTGGTAGGCATGGACGGGTTGGACCGAAGAGTCTGTACATGCTGTACATCTCTGACTCTATGACTATAAGTGGAAAGCTGCACACAGATTTAACCAATTGTTATTAGTCATTGGATTTAGAATCATGAACTGCTCTACAGTGGCTGCTTTGGCAAGTTGCTACTTAAATATTTGTATTTCCTATAGAAAGATACCTTTTTATTTACTTTTCATTTTTATTTTGTCTGCAGTGCATATCTTCCAGCTCGAGTGTGAGCTAACATTGTTTTATTGTTACAGAAAAAAAAATACTTGATATGAGAATCTGAAATAAGTACAGTAAAAGCTGGAAATACACAGGTAGTTAACATTTCAGGTTGATTATTCTTTCGCAAAACAGTTATGATGCAAGGTTCTCTGCTTGAAACGATAAGCGATATTTTATGGTGCTGTTGTGTTTTTGGAGACAGAAGGGACATTAAATTAGGTGGGATGCTTGTGTACCTGAACCCAACTTGCTTCACACCTCCATAGAACTAGGAGGGAAGGGAGACTTGTGACTGGACTTTTCACTCTACCATTAATTAAGGTCCTTACATGAATATTTAAGGGCCTCTTGTTGCTACCTCTGTCATTAACACAGTGGAGGGCAGGTCTTTTGACCTGCAGTGTACATAACAAATAAATATGGCAGTCAGCTTGTGATCTAGAAGGGGAGGATGGGATGTCTCTCATTGTAAAACTCAAAGGATGTAAAATCGGGAAGAGAGATGGGAGGCTGATGTGCAGACAGCCTATTCCCCTGCCCTTGTCAGTTCCCTTACATCACACTATATGACCCCACCCTATGCTGTGGCATGAGTTATTCCTTTATCCTGGGTTTCTGGTTGGCACTATTTGGTGGCAGCCATCACCTTGATATCTACGTAAAATACAGCCTGTTAATTTGATTTCTGTCTCCACGCATGCGCCCTGATTAATTTATTATTGCTTGGTAAGGATATGGCTTTTCACATCTTTTGGCTAGGAATTTGCTGTCCAGAGAACCTGCAAATCAGATTGTAGCTGGATGAGATGACTTTTTTTTCATACTGTTTCTGTGGTAGTGTACAGTGCTCGGAAATAGAGTGTGCATTAATTTTGGAAGGATTTAACTTAGTCACATTGTTAATTTCTGTTTTATTCTGTAATAACAAGCAAACAAAAAGTATGATCCACCCCAAAAGTTGTTTTTACCAAAAAAATGTAAAACTTAATTTTCTCTATCCTATGGTGCAGGGGGATGCAGGTAATCTATTTCAAGACACTTTAGAATGTTAATGATTGTTAATATGTGCAAAGAAGGTGCCCCAAGGTAAACTAATTTGCTCTCCTGAATTGATTCAGTTAAATTATTCTTCAAATTTTCTTCTGTTTTCTGTGAAGAAGTGTGAATTTTCTTCTTAACCCTATCCTTAATAAGCTGGCTGTGTAGAGACTTGAATTAAAATGTTATGGGCTATTTGAACGAATCCTCATTTCTTACTTAGGTGAAGTTAAAACTCATCAGGGTTCTTTTTATGTGCATCAGTTTATTGTGCTGCTTGCGAGACTGTTTTGATTTAACGCAAGTGACCAGACGGATGCTTAGGTTGATGATGTGTAAAATGAATGTGACCAATAAATGTTCCCAGGGGAAATTAGTGCAAACGGGATGGAAAGCTATTTACCTTCATCACATAGTTTGCTTTTCTCTGTATATGTTGTGCCAGGATAAATGTGTCTGCATTTATATTTGTATGTGATAATGTATCTATTTTATTAAATCTAATTGGTATTTTGTATATTGTCTGTGACTTGCTCGAAGAGTATTTAAAAGCAATCAAGGTGGGAAATGAAACCTAAAGCTATGTACAAATACACATTATTGGTCACTGGAGAGTGTTCCAGATTTTGACACTTTCAGATGTTTCTCTCCTCAGTGCCACTGCCTTTCATTCCAAATAAGTGGAAATGTGCCTTTTTATGCAATATCTCAAATACTGTAATATTGTTTATGGTTGAGCTGAGCACCCTCACTTTTAGTTTGCTCTCTTGAAATTATCCTAATCTTTGGATTACTGAAAAAAACAAAAGTCCTGCTTCAGGTGTTGATTTACCATTTCCATACATATGTATGAACAATGATAATGTTTCTTACACTTTAAGTGCATTTTAGATCACCTTAGCTCTATGTATGATGGCATTTCCACCATCCTTTCAGTTTAGATGATCTCCCAGCATATATACTCTGAGTTTGAGTAATTAAATGTAAATGATGAGGAACATTTTCACTAATATCAAGCAGGTTTGAGTTTTGCAAAATTAACTCAAAACCTTCTATGAATGAAGCCATTTTTTTTTACAGACCAGACCAACCTCCCTCAAAATATATTAAGAACATAGCCTAGAGCCCACACGTTCCTTATTTTTAAAGGCAAGTGTAAGGTGTTACGCTACAGATGTAATTTCTTTCGTTAAAGCATCAGGTTTGAAGCAAAACACACTTGATTCCTGCACTAAAGTTGAAGTACAAACAAAACAAAGAAGAATTGGAATAACTTAACAGAATATTTCACTTCTAAACAGCAACTGTTCCAATATAGTGGCTTCCCATAAACACATTTTTGGCAAAGGCAAATTCAATAAAATAGATTGTGACTCATGCAATTCTTCAGTCCAGGAGGCAAGAACATAAAGAGACATATGTGCATATATACACACACACCCAAAGCATTTTGTTGGAGCAAGGAGAGATGTAGGGCAGCTTCCAAATCCAACAACTACTGAAAATTAAACTAAGCTCATGGTTCATCCTGCTATTGTTCCAACCTTTCAAAAAAACACCAAGGCCTCACAAGCTGTTTACTAACTTGGAATAGACTGCTCGCCGCCTGTCTCAACCTCTTTCTTTTAAAGAAAAAAGGGACAAAATACGCGTTTTTAAAGCAATAGTATTGCCTCACATTCTGTAACTAATAATATACAGGAAATCAAGTGGCACCTTGTTGTAATCCTGAACCAGACTCTTTAATTTATACTATAGGAGAAAGGGGCTGATGAAGGGCTTATGCCCAAAACATTGATTCTCCTGCTCCTCGGATGCTACCTGACCTGCTGTGCTTTACCAGCACCACACACTCAACTAATTTATATTATACTGGATTAGTGGTGCTGGAAGAGCACAGCAGTTCAGGCAGCATCCAACGAGCAGCGAAATCGACGTTTCGGGCAAAAGCCCTAGTCTGGTTTGGGGCTATTTTGTTTAAGTAGACAAAGTCAGATATCCGGGGGCTTATTCAGAGAATAACATTAAGATTCCATAATTTTTGCACAAATGGCAATAAGCTTTACTTTACAATTTTTACAACTGTAATGCAATCTGTTACTTTGTTCATAACTCCCACAATTAGCATGTGGTATAAGCTGTAATAGATTTTGATCAAACACCTCAGAGCACACAACAAACAAGAAATGTGATCAAGACATATCCAATGGATTTTCTCTGGAATTTTCCCAGAAACTAATGACAATGTAGGTCAACAAATCTCATGAAATTTCATAAGGATTCATACTTCTGCCAAACTGGCCTTGAAATTCCCCTTGAGCTCTTCTAGCATGGACTGCCTCGACAATTGCTCTCATTTTGGTCAAATTACCCTTGATTCCCGTGTCCATACTTTTCTGGACTTCATTTGAGCACTTACATCACATGCACAACTTCAGCTTCTCACAACTAGCTTCACTAATTCAGTAGTACTGCTGGATTTTTCTGCATTCTAATCTGGCTCACTTTCTTGAAGAAAATGCCGCTTGTGGATTCCCTTCACATTCACTCACAGCTGCACTGAAAAGCACACCGCTTATTCTAAGCTCACAAGATTTCCCTGAGCTCTCCATATACAAAGCCCATGCCGACAGCTGCACGATCTAACATGGAGTCTGCAACTGACTTGTCTATTTCTTTCTCCACCTCTTTTGAACTCTTCAGAGAGCCCTGAACTGTCTGATTTGACCTGCTGAAAGACTTGCTATAAACCCTTGTTGCTGGGCAGAAATGAGAGGATAGCCTGAAGATGACTCTTCAGACTCAAAATGTTAGTTCCCTGACCCTCTGTGATCTCCAGCATTTGTTGTTTTCAGTACAGATTCCAGCATCTGCTGTAATTTGCTCCTAACATACTGCTCCTAACAGATGAAGTTTGTTGCTTTTGACTGGTAGATAAGAAATGTAGCATTAAACTCATGGGTAAATTCTTTTGTCTACCGTTGGAAATTCATAATGTGTTAGCATTGAGGCTCACCTACTGGGAAATAAGCAATATGAGTACAATCACCAACAATCATGGAGACTGCTCTCAAATGAGTGAAGCTCTGTGCTAGAAGCAACCCTGTATAGTAACTTGTTACGTGTAGCTCATCAGGTTTGGTCTATCTTCATTAGTGGTACTTCAATAGAGTACTGTATTGTATTCTACCATCCTGTGTATAAGATCAGATCAACAGAACCAGTAGGTTAACACTGCAATAAAAATACTGAATGATCTAATTTATTGTGCAGTGCAATTTACCATGACCCTAGTGGACCAGGATTATAAATTATTTATTTTCATTCTTCTATATTTATCTTTAATATGGAGGATAATGCTAAAAAGCTTTTACAATAAGAAAAATGCATTAATTCAAATTCTGCAATCTATTAAATGAAAATGGAAAAGGTTATTGGAATGAGCATCTGAGTGAAATATGGATGCAACATAAATATGCTTAGAAGCAATTTAAAATATTAGTTGTAATAAATCCAAAATCTCTGCTAGGTTAGTGAAAAATGGTGTTCTCTCACGCTCTCTCTCTCACGCTCTCTCTCTCACGCTCTCTCTCTCACGCTCTCTCTCTCACGCTCTCTCTCTCACGCTCTCTCTCTCACGCTCTCTCTCTCACGCTCTCACACATTCTTGTTTTTTCTCTTTCTTTCCTTCTTTCTTACCCTCCTTCCTTTCCTTTCCCTCCTTTCCTTCTCTGCCATAACCCTTCCTGGCTACTTCAGCTATCTACAACAAGATCAGCTCATGTTGCAGCATCCCCAACTGTTTAGGTGGCTACTGTGTTTCGCTGAGCTACACAGGTCAGCAGAGTTCCTATTGTTGTTAGTCACCCTCCGGTAGGGATGGGATAATGGCACTTTCACTTTCCTTTTTTAAATGAGAAAAATACTCCGCAGGTCCGGTGGCATCTGTAGAAAGAAACAAGCAAGTTAGTGTTTGAAGTCAGTGACTTTTCATTAGAACTGGGAAAAATTAATAATGTAAAAGGTTTTTAAAAACTGATAACCGGAACAATGAATAGTTTAAAATGGGTTGGCTGTGCTGGGAGCAAATCAGACAGAATAAGAGATTCTGCCATCTATCTCTTCTGGACAGATCTTTTATTTCTTTACATATCCCATTACCACTCATTTTGTACCTTCAATCCTTTTGTCATTTAATCTCACCCGTCTTCCATCCAATCTCATACCTGTTTATTCTTTCTCTGATCCTTCCTTCACTTGCTTAGTACCAATCATATTTCTAACTTTACCCAGATTTGATAAAAGGTCATCAGTCCCAAGTATTAATAAGTCTCTCTCTCTCTTTCTCTCTCTAAACGTTTCTGTCAATTGTTGATCCCACAGTAGTTGATGTTTCTGTTAATTGGCTTGAAGGCTTACGGCCCTTACTGTTGCCATAATACTTTGGATATTGTGTTCTGGCAATCATCAGGGTTAATTTCGTAAAATATATGTCTGTTAACAGTAGCCTTAATCTTCTCACATGCATGTGCAAAGTGTACGTGACAGAGTTTTCATTAGGAGGAGAATTGGAGAATTAAAGTATTCCTTGCAAATGTAGAAACAATTGCAAATAAGTGTTAATTGTTGCCTGCCTTCCTCCATTGTAAATATTATGTAGGGGCAGAATGTTGTTGATAGTTGCAGCACAGACTTTGTGAATGTGATTCACATCAAGTGTAGAGTACGCCAGCAATGTCCAGCAATCTAAGAGTTTCATTTAAGTGCAGGTGTGCAGAGTAAACTTGGTTAAGGTTGGCAAGTGTCCAGATATTTTGCTATTTATTTGCTTAAAGTAACCGTGTGTGGACAAACAGAATGAGGCATAAAATACAAATGGATTATTTTATTGGTTTGTGGGCTACCCAGACTCCTTGGCATCATGGTAGCCCACAAACCTATCAACACACTAAAACAGCAGCTAATAAACTTGAAAGACCCAATACAGACAACAAGCAAAACTAATGTCCTTTACAAAATACTGTACAAGGACTGTAACAAACACTACATTGGACAATAGGCAGAAAACAAACCACCAGGATACATGATCACCAACTCGCCACAAAACGACATGACCCTCTCTCACCAGTATCCTTACATACAGAGAAGGAAGGACACCACTTTGACTGGGGCAACACATCCTCGGACAAGCCAAACAAAGACACACGAGAATTCCTAGAAGCATGACATTCCAACCGGAACACACTCAACAAACACATAGAGTTAGACCCCATCTACCACCCCCTGAGAAAAAGAACAAGAAGAGACTTCACCATAGGAAATGACATCATCACAGGAAATGACATAACCAACCCAAAGAAACCCAAACTTATAAATAGAAAGCAGGAATTATCAGCAGTGCTTCACCTGAGGCCCACTGAAGATGTTACCTCGTAGGGTGACGAGACATCTGGAAATGAACCTTCCAGCTCAGCGAGCAAACTTACTTCCAGAACCTCAATCTGAACTACAACCCTTCTCAAAACTTGCTAAAATCTATTTTCAACTATTCACACTTCCCATTATCATCTGGAGAAACTTAGCAGTCTGGCAGCATCCGTGGACAGAAAACAGACTTAACAAGTCAAGTGACCCTTCCTCAGAAGTAAACAGAATGGTGTAATTTTTAAAAAGTGAATAATTTAACATCCTAAACACCTGTGCTATTGCATTTTCAATATATGAACACATTAAGACACTTCACAGGGTTCCCCAGGGGCAGATCTTTTAGCAAGTGGTGAAATGGAAAAATTTCATACTGGTATCACCTGTGAATAAAATCTATTGATGTCTGCTAAAGTAAGCATTGACTGATTTGTAATGATGGTTTTAGCCAAGAGCAGTTTAGAGAGGGCATGCTGACCTCCAAGTATTGCACTGTCATATGGTCAATGTCTTCCTAGTCACCCTCCTTCAAATCATGGATCTTTCCTCCAATCTACATCGCAATTTAATTGACCACATCCAATACATGTTCTTATATTACTTAATGTTGGGCATAAATAGACTAAGGGAAGATGTTTTTATTTAAAAATGATAATTCAAGTGCTTTAGAGCTTCAGTGTCATGGTTTAACGAAACGTTTCAGGTTAGCTACAATGAGACCCAAAAGTGTGAAGGAGGAAAAGAAGAGGAAATGATAAACATGCTCAACTAAGTTGGTTTTCAGAGGCATTTGAAGGTGGGGTGCACGGTAACCACATTAAAAAAGGCTTTTGGAAGATTGTGGCAGATAGTAAAGGCTGAGAGAACCAAAGGCTCTGTCACTATTTTAAAAAAGAAAGTGGAATCTTTTACAGGAAGCTATTAAATTGATGGATGGCAGGCTCTTTGTGGATATAATGACAGTCAGAAGTGCTGAGCAATGGAAACAGCTGTGAGCAGGGAATTGTTTATGCTTGTGTCAGGATCACACATTGAAGTGTTATATATACTGGAGGTGATTAAATACACTGCATTACTTGCATCAGATAATGGGATTCTCTGGAGTCAGCTGTACTGGATATTGGATATTGCAGTGAATATAAAGATAATTTGTCCACTATGTGACACTGGTGAAAATGTCTTTGCCTGATTGCTTCAGTCCTGATTACAGGTTCTGAGATTTTGATAAGGGTATAGCATTATAGCTGTACTGAGGGAGTATATTCCCGGAAATACATCCAAAGAACTTATTTAGTTGGAACTGAGAAATAAGAAGGGGATGGTCGCCTTATTTGGATTGTATTATAGACCCTCTAATAGAGGGAAATTGAGAAACAAATTTGTAAGGATTTGAGCTATAGGGAGATGTTGAATGGGCAGGGGTGGTTTTTTCAGGAGCGTCGGAGGCTGAGGGGTGACCTTGTAGAGGTTTACAAAATCGTGAGTGGCATGGACAGGGTAAATAGGCAAAGTCATTTCCCTGTGGTCGGGGAATCCAGAATTAGAGGGCATAGGTTTAGGGTGAGAGGGGAAAGACCTAAGAGACAACTTTTTCACACAGAGGGTGTACGGGTATGGAACGAGCTACCAGAGGAAGTAATGGAGGCTGGTACAATTGCAACATTTAAAAGGTATTTGGATGGGTAAATGAATAGGAAAGGTTTGGAGGGATATGGGCCGGGTGCTGGCAGGTGGGACTAGATTGGGTTGGGATATCTGGTCGGCATGGACAGGTTGGACTGAAGGGTCTGTTTCCATGTTGTACATCTCTATGACTACAGTTATCTGTAAGAATATTAGGATTGTTATGGTAGGGGATTTTAACTTTCCAAACATAGTGCCATAGTGTTAAGGGTTTAGATGGAGAGGAATTTGTTAAGTATGTACAAGAAAATTTTCTGATTCAGTATGTGGATGTACCTACTAGAGAAGATGCAAAACATGACCCACTCTTGGGAAATAAGGCAGGGCAGGTGACTGAGGTGTCAGTGGGGGAGCACTTTGGGGCCAATGACCATAACTCTATTCTTTTTTAAATTGTGATGTAAAAAGATAGACCAGATCTAAAAGTTGAAGTTCTAAATTGATGGTGTTAGGCAAGAACTTGCAAAAGCTGATTGGGGGCAGATGTTCACAGGTAACGGGACAGCTAAAAAGTGAGAAGCCTTCAGAAATGAGATAACTAGAGTCCAGAGACAGTATATTCCTGTTAGGGTGAAAGAAAAGGCTGGTAGGCATAGAGAATGCTGGATATCTAAAGAAATTGAGGGTTTGGTTAAGAAAAAGAAGGAAACATATGTCAGATATAAACAGGATAGATCGAGTGAATCCTTGGAAGCGTTTAAAGGCAGTAGGAGTTTACTTAAGAGGAAAATCAGGAGGGCAAAAAGGGGACATGAGAGAGCTTTGGCAAATAGTGTTAAGGCAAATTCAAAGGGTTTTTACAAATACATTAAGGACAAAAAGGTAACTAAGGAGACCATAGGGCCCCTCAAAGATCAGCAAGGTGGCCTTTGTGTGGAAGAGCAGGGGATGGGGGAGATACTAAATGAGTATTTTGCATCAGTGTTTACTGTGGAAAAAGATATAGAAGGTATAGAATGTGGAGAAATAGATGGTGACATTTTGGAAAATCTCTATATTACAAAGGAGGAAGTGTTGAATGTCTTGAAATGCGTAAAAGTGGATAAATTCCCAGGACCTGATCAGGTGTACCCTAGAACTCTGCAAAAAACTAGGGAAATGATTGCTGGGCCTCTTGCTGAGATATTTGTATCATCGATAGTCACAGGTGAGGTGCTGAAAGACTGGAGGTTGGCTAACGTTGTGCCACTATTTAAGAAGGGTGGTAAGGAAAAGCCAGGGAGCTATAGACCAATGAGCCTGACATCAGTGGTGGACAAGTTGTTAGAGGGAATTCTGAGGGACAGGATGTTCATGTATTTGGAAAGGCAAGGACTGATCAGGGATAGTCAACATGGCTTTGTGCGTGGGAAATCCTATCTCACGAACTTGATTGAGTTTTTTGAAGAAGTAACAAAGAGGATTGATAAGGGCAGAGCGTTAGACGTGATCTATATGGACTTCAGCAAGGCGTTTAACAAGGTTCCCCCTGGGAGACTGATTAGCAAGATTAGATCTCACGGAATAGAGGGAGAACTAGCCAGAGAGAGATACAGAACCGGCTCAAAGGTATAAGATAGAGGGTACTGGTGGAGGGTTGTTTTTCAGCTTGGAGGCCTGTGACCAGTGGAGTGCCACAAGGATCAGTGCTGGGTCCACTACTTTTCGTCATTTATATAAATGATTTGGATGTGAGCTTAAGCGGTATAGTTAATAATGACATTGAAATTGGAGATATAGTGGACCTTGGATTACAACGGGCCCTTGATCAGATGAGCCAATGGGCTGAGAAGTAGCAGATGGAGTTTAATTTAGGTAAATGCGAGGTGCTGCATTAGACCTTAGCAGGACTTATACACTTAATGGTAAGGTCCTAGCGAGTGTTGCTGAACAAAGAGACCTTGGAGTGCAGGTTCATAGCTCCTTGAAAGTAGATTCACAGGTAGATAAGGTAGTGAAGAAGGTGATTGGTATGCGTTCCTTTATTGGTCAGAGTATTGAGTACAGGAGTTAGGAGGTCATGTGGCTATACAGGACATTGGTTAGGCCACTGTTGGAATATTGTATGCAATTCTGGTCTCCTTCCTATCGGAAAGATGTTGTGAAACTTGAAAGGGTTCAGAAAAGATTTATAAGGATGTTACCAAGGTTGGAGGATTTGAGCTATAGGGAGAGGTTGAATAGATGAGGGCTGTTTTCCCTGGAGTGTTGGAGGCTGAGGGGTGACCTAATAGAGGTTTATAAAATGATGAAGGGCATGCATAGGGTAAATAGACAAAGTCTTTTCCCTGGAGTGGGTGAGTCCAGAACTAGAGGACATAGGTTTAGGGTGAGAGGGGAAAGATATAAAAGAGACCTAAGGGGCAACTTTTTCACGTAGAGAGTGATGCTTATGTGGAATGAGCTGCCAGAGGAAGTGATGGAGGCAAGTATGATTGCAACATTTAAAAGGCATCTGGATGGGTATATGAATAGGAACGGTTTGGAGGGATATGGGCCGGGTGCTGGCAGGTGGGACTAGATTGGTTTGGGATATGTGGTCGGCATGGACAAGTTGGACCGAAGGGTCTGTTTCCATGCTGTACATCTCTATGCCTCTATAACGGAGTTGAGGGTGGAGCAGATCTAGCTAGGGGCAATTGATTGGCTTGTAGTTTGCACCAATTTAAGGTTCGGAAGGCAAACAAACAAGATTGATAGTTCTGTGACCTATCATGTGTTGATAAAGCAAATGATCTCCATGCGCATTCAACATTAAAATAGAATTGTTTGTGGTGCCAGTTGATTGTTATTATATTTTTCCAAAAGGGATACATAGTTGTTCCTGCGAGACCTTTCTATATTGTATTTGCTACACTGTTTTCTGCACTGAGATGTTAATGCTGACAGTAGTGTGACTTGTACATTGGATATAATTATAGTCATTGAGTGGATTCCAAGAGTTTGTGGGAACGAGTCTCTATTCCATGGCCACTGGTTTCGTGCCCCTCCCATCTCTGAACCAACTGTACAGCAATGATCTGAGATTAAGTTAGACTTTTTATACCTTGGTGTCATTTGATCCTGAGAAGGACAATCAGTCATTTGTGCTGTCTCTTAAGACCATCTATTTTCACCTCTAAAGTATTAGAGCTGTTGCCACTGCTGAAGTTCTCATCTTTTCCTTTGTTGCTTCTGAACCCAACTGTCCCAAACAATCCTGACTGGCCTCTCATTTCCATCCTTCGTAAATTTGAGGTAATCTAAAACTCTGTTTGCGAATTTACAGCTCGTCCTGTCCCCATGTCACCTCAGTACTTGCTGACGTACGTAAGCTTCAAGTCAAAGAATGTCTTGTTTTTGAAACTCTCATCCTTGTCTTCGAGTTCCTTCTTGAATATGCCCATCCCTGTTTCTGAAATACTTCCCAACCCACAACCTTCTGGAGATATGTGTCCTGTAATTCTGGTTTGAACACCTTGATGTCTGTGAACTGTTGATGATTTTACCTTCATTTCCTTTGGCTTTAAGCTTGCGAATTTCCCTCCTCAATCTCCCTGCCTCTCGGGGTGTTGCTTTTCTCCATTAAGACACTTAAAGCCCATGTGTTTGATCAAACTTTTGGTCACCTGACCACTGACCACTTTGTGATTCAGCTAAGGGGAGACAGTGGCATAGTGGTAATGTCACTGAATTTTGTCAGTAATGTCAATAACGAGGAGCACAGCTTTAAGATAGAAGATTTTGAACTGCTACAGTCCTTGGAAGTGGGCGCACGACAGTGCTGTTAGGATGAGTGTTCTATTTTGACCCAGCAACATTGGAGGAATGTGATATAGTTTGAAGTCAGGATGCAGTATGGCTTGAATGGGACTTCCTGTGGTAATGTCCATGTCCACCCTGCCTCAGCTTATCTGTTCCTGGGTCACTCATCCAGACCTTCAGGCTCCACTATTTCAATGCTTCCCCAGTCAGGCTGTCATCTTTGATTCTTCCTAAGCTGAAGTTCATGCAAAACTCTGCTCCTTATATCTTGTAGTCATTGAACTGCAACCCAGTTACCTCCCATTTAAAAGTTTTCCTCCCCAAGTTTATAACGTTCCATGAGCTCGCCATTCTTTTCTGTAATTTCTTGTAATTGTAATTTCTCCAACACTCATCTCTCATTGAGAGATTTTGAGGTTTGGCTTTCAAAATGGAGGCAGATAAATGTGGGACAGTTCTTTGCAGAATTTTTAAAAAACATATCAAAGTCAATTGGATCATTAATCTAAGTACCTAAATTCTAAGAAGCACGTAGCACCAGTCAAATACTGGGCAGAACTTACTGTCATATCAATGGATAAAATCTTTGTACTGTTGGGGTTTCTGACAGAATAAACCCATCAAGGCTAATAGTTCAGTTTTGAAGGAAGAAGTAACAAGGCAAGGGAGTATCCAATGATTGGCAAGACACTAGGAAGCTCAGAGGAACAGATGAATTTTGGAGTGCTTGTTCACAGACTTTTGAAGATAGCAGGACAGGTTAATAGGGTAGTTACAACAAATGAGATGCTTGCCTTTATCAGTCATGGTATTGATTATAAGAACAAAGAGGTGATGTTGGAGCTGTACAGACTTTGTTTGCACCACAGCTGGAGTACTGGCTGCATTTCTGCGATTGCAATGGAGATTAACCAGGGTGTTGCCTGGAATGGAGGATTGCAGGGGGCTAGATAAGCTCAAGCTATTTTCTTTGGAGCAGAGAAGACAAGGAGGGAGCCAGACAGAGGTGTATAAGATGACGAGGGGCATGGACAGGGTGAATAGAAAGCAGCTGATTCCCTTAGTTGAAGGGTCCATCATGATTTTAAATAGAAAGCCAAGAGATTTAGGGGTGATTTGAGGAAAAACCTTTTCACCCAGGCGGTGGTGGTAACCTATAATGCACTGCCTGAGAGTTAGTTGAGGTGGGAAACCTTGCATCCTTTAAAACCTCCTTGGATAACATTCAAGGCTATTGACCCTAGTGCCGGAAAGTTCGACTAAGTTAGGTATATTTTTGTTAGTGCTGACTTGAAGTACCTCTTCTACACTATGATTTCAGAACCAAAGGTTCAATATCGGAGTTAAGAAGAGTTAGAAATTGAGTTCAAAAGCAAGTCTTAATTTTTGCCTAGCAGCAGAGTTCAGTTACTGTTCAGGAGAACCAGCCATGATAGGTGAAGTGTTTTAGTTTGTGAAGCTTCAAAGCCAGGAGTATTTGGAAGGAAATCTTCAAGTTATTACAACTGAACTTGTTCAGGCCAGCAGAATTGTGAAAAGATTGTGCTTGCGGACTTGTGAAAAAAAATCTCAAAAATCTCCTCCATTTGAGGAAAAGAAACTGAGAGGAGACAGTAAGTAAAAACTTAAAATTGAGATGGATGTGAATTTTTCATTGGAAATGTTTGTCAAGGATAATGTTAGGAAGCAAATTGAAATTTTGTTTTGCTGTTTATGTTCAGGTCTTTCTAAATGTAGTTTTTTATGTGCAGTTTTATTTATTTGTTGTCAAAGACCATCTGCAGCCCCAAGTGCTTATGTTTCAGTGACTAGCCACCACTTACCACCCACAAAAATGAAATGCGTGATTGATCAAGCTAGATTTCATTCTGGGATCTTTCTTGTCTGATATTGCCAGAAGCTGGAATCATAACATTATGAATCCCACCATTAGTAGCCATGCCTTCACTATCTAGTGGTAATGCTGACACTCTCCCCTGTTTTAAACTCTACTACAGCCCCCTTCAGACAGTTTGTCCTAATGTCTTCTGGTTTGGCCATTGTCCTTTTTTTGTTGTTGTTCCTGGGAAGTATCTTTACTCTGTTAAATGTACAGATAAATACAAGTTATTTTTATTTGGTTATGAATACTCAACTATTTTTTCAGGCAGAGTGTTTGAGTCCCAGTTCCCTCTAGGTGGAATAATTTCTGTTCAACTCTCCTCTTGGCCTTCTATCTGTAGGTCTATGCCCCTGGTTATTCATTCCTCTACTTATGGAAAAGGTGCCATCCTATCTATGTCCCTCATCAATTTATACAGTTCCATTAAGTCCACTGTCAACCTTTGCTAGTCCAAAGAAACAGCCCTAGCCTATCTAAACTTTACAAATAATTCAGATCCTCCAGCACAGGCAGCATCCTTGTAAAGTCCTCTGCACCTGCCTAGTACAGTCATAGCCCTCTTAAAATGTGGTGACCAGAACTGCATGCAGTAGCCCAGTTGTGAGCTAACCACAGTAGAGGGTAATACAGGTTCCCCTGCTATCCAAAAGCAGAGTGCTCCTATGAAACCTTTTGTAAGCCGAAATGGCATAAAGTGAAGAAGCAATTACTTTTCTCATAAAAGTCAGAATCCTCTTCTAATTTCTTTTGGTTAACAAAAACAGATACCAATGTAGGTCTTTCGTAAAAGTAAAGTGACGTAAAGCAAACTTTCAAAAAGGTAGAGATACCTGTACATTATCAGCATAACCCCCTTGTCTTGTATTCTATGAAGTATCCCATAGGCCTCTTTAGACACCTTATCTATCTGCTTTGCAACCTTCGGAGATCTGTGTACATGCACATCAAAGTCCTTCTGATCTTCAGGACTTCTTAGGGACCTAGTATTCCCAATGAAATCGCTTGCTTCATTAGCCCTCCCCAAGTGCATTGCTTCTTTTTTTTTCCAAGTTGAATTCCATTTTCATTTGTTACTGATGTCCATTTGACCAGTCCATTGATAAGCTCTAGCAGTATACTCAGATAGTATAAGGCTATCATCCTCACTGTTCACCACCCTTCCACTTTTCCTATCATGAAGTGAATAGCAAAGCTCCTTTCCCGAGTCTAGGGGAGTTCAAAACTAGAGGGCATAAGTTTAAGGTGAGAGGGGAAAGCTTTAAAAGGGACCTGGGGAGCAATCTTTTCAGACAGATGGTGGTGCATATGTGTAATGAACTGCCAGAGGAAGTTGCAATATTTAAAAGGGTGAGTATATGAATAGGGAAAGTTTAGAGGGATACGGACCAAATGGGATGTCTTTAGTTTGGGAAACCTGGGGCATGGATAGGTTGGTCTGAAGGATCTGTTTTCATGCTGAATGACTCTAACATCTGAGTAATGTTCCTGTACTTAATAACTTGTGTACTTTTGAATGTCATAATCTAGAAATGGGATTCAGCTTCTTTTGAGAATGTTTTCTGCCATGTAGTTATTGAAGCCAGTCTGCTGGCTTGATTTGATTTAAACCTTTATCAGGTGGATCCGTATTCTTTGAATCAACTTAGCTATAGAATGCAAGGAAATTTCCTGGGGAATAAACTAAACTAATTCCAATGCTGAGACAGTTTGAGATTTGCTTGCAATTTGGTGATAAAAACAAATTACATTATACAACAGCTGGACACCAAGCATGGAGGTTTTTCTTTTGGAATTGACATCCAGATGTGAATGCATAAGAAAGTGGATTTATATTTAGCGCAGCTGAAGTAAGTGTGCATGTATTTATATTATGGTCAGTGGGTATAATACCTTATTTAGTAAGGTAAAGATGAAATGATATAAGTAAAGCACTAGTGAACAGGGTAGATGATTAGGCTTGGACAAACTGCATCAGTTTTTGTTCCTTTTATTATTTTTTGTTCAATTATGATGTATTCACATGTAAAGGATGTTGGTGCAATTAATAGCTTATGCATTTTTAAGACATTTATGGAAAACCTCATTGTCCGGGAATGGAGTTCAGCTTCTGCTAAAAATGTTTGCTGTATTTTTTGTTTACTCGCAGATTAGCCAGTAGATGGTGCAGATTACGAAATTCAATGTTACAGCTTGCATCAACTCAGCATCGGCTTATTCCTCAGGCATAGACAGCTAATGACCAGAATCAAGGTTTCATGATGGGATTGAGAGTCGTCTTTCTGGCCGCACATTTTCTCTTAATTGAATTGGAAAATCTATGGTCATTGATGTAAATAATCCAGAGTGCACTCGTATTGAGGATGTAGAGAGCAAGAAAAATACCTCCGACGTAAGGTGTAGAAACCTATGATACTTCCACTGAAGCAGGAACATGTTGTGAATATAAATAATGACCAAATTTTACCTGACATGGCTGCCAAAACAAACCTAACTAAAATTCATAATATTTGGTCTACTTTTAACTTAGTTGCATAAACACTTAGAATCTGTGTTTGATTTGTAATCCTATAAAAAATGAATTGTAAGCCATGGCTCAGTGGGAGCACAGTTGTATTGAGAGCGAAAGGTTGTTGATGTTCCCAGCGAGGCGCTAACTGAAATGTCAATTTTCAAATAAAACATTAAGCCAGCATTGGATATGAAGTTGACGTATATGTGTCCTTTTAGGTCGAGGTAAAAGATTCTTACCACTACTTTTGTGGATGGCACAGTGGTTAGAGACCCGGGTTCAATTCCCGCCTCAGGTGACTGACTGTGTGGAGTTTGCACGTTCTCCCTATGTCTGCGTGGGTTTCCTCCGGGTGGTCCGGTTTCCTCTCACAATCCAAAGGTGTGCAGGCCAGGTGAATTGGCCATGCTAAATTGCCCGTGGTGTTAGGTTAGGGGTAAATGTAGGGGTATTGGTGGGTTGCCCTTCGGCGGGTCGGTGTGGACTTGTTGGGCCGAAGGGCCTGTTTCCACACTCTAAGTAATCTAAAAAAAGTGCAGAGAATGCTTCCTCGTGTTCTGGTCAACAGTTATCCCTCAAGCAACATAACTAAACCAGACTATATATAATCAGTTTCACGTTGCGGTTTCTAAGATCTTGCTGATGCAGTTTCTGCATGACAGCAGGGATGATACTCCAAAAATAAGTCACTGGCTAGGATGGCCTGTGGCCGTGAAAGATGGCCTTGCATCCAAAATTGAACAACCTACATCTTTGAGCAATAGTTAGATTTGTATTAATTTTAGGTTTAAAAAAATACTTGATCAATAATGTAGAAGTTTGCTGCCCCCTGATGTTGGTCAGCCTGAACAGCAGGTGTGAGGGGAAAATGCAGGTGTATACTGCTGTAAGTGCTTATTTTATCACTGACCTTCCTCAAATTCTAAATAATATTGCCCTTAGTATCTATCAATTTGGCATATTTTGCCCCATCAGAGAAAACTCCATTTTCAGTTCCATCTCTCAACTCAAATTGCTGTGCACAAGCCTTTCCAAATTGCAGTATCTCACATTTAAACTCCATTTGCCAATCCTCAGCCCATTGGCCCACCTGATCAAGATCCCATTGTACTCTGAGGTAATCTTCTTCGCTGTCCACTACATCTCCAATTTTAGTGCCATCTGCAAACATATTAACTCTACCTCCTATGTTCACAGCAAAATCATTTCTATAAATGACAAAAAGCAGTGGAAAACCCAGCACCAATCCATTGGCACATCGCTGGTCACAGGCCCCCAGTCTGAAAAGCAACCATGCACCACTACCTTCTATTTTCAAGCCAGTTCTGTCTCCAAATAGAGTCATAGAGATGTACAGCTTGGAAACAGTCCCTTTGGGCCAAAACATCCATGCCACCAGATATCCCAACCTAATCTAGTCCCACTTGCCAGCACCTGGCCCATATCTCTCCAAACCCTTCCTATTCATATACCTATCCAAGTGCCTTTTAAATGGTGCAATCGTACCAGCCTCCACCACTTCCTCTGGCAGCTCATTCCATACACGTACCACCCTCCACATGAAAACGTTGCCCCTTAGGTCCCTTTTTATATCTTTCCCCTCTCACCCTAAACCAATGCCCTCTAGTTCTGGACTCACCCACCCCAGGGAAAAGACTTTGTTTATTTATCCTATCCATGCCTCTCATGGTTTTGTGAACCTCTATAAGGTCACCCCTCAGCCTCCGATACTCCAGGGAAAACAGTCCTCACCTATTCAACTTCTCCCTATAGCTCAAATCCTCCAACCTTGGTAACGTCCTTGTAAATCTTTTCTGAACCCTTTCAAGTTTCACAACATCCTTCCATTAGGAAGGAGATCAGAATTGCACGCAATATTCCAACAGTGACCTAACCAATAACCTGTACAGTCGCAACATGACCTCCCAGCACCTATATTTAATACTCTGACCAATAAAGGAAAGCATACCAAATGCCTTCACTATCCCTAGTTCTCCCTGTATTCTGTGATCTAACCTTGCTAACCAATCTACCATGAGAAACCTTGTCGAACGCCTTACTGAAGTCCATATAGATCACGCCCATCGTTTTGCTCTCATCAGTCCCCCTTTTCACTTCTTCAAAAAAAAACTCAATCAAGTTAATGCGACACTCTGTCCCATGCCCTACGCTATGTTGTCTATCCCAAATTAGTCCTTGCCTTTACAAATACTTGTAAGTCCTGCCTCTCAGAATTCTCTACAACAACTTGCCCTTCACCATTGTCAGACTCACTGGTGTATAGTCCCCTAGCTTTCCTCATCACCTTTCTCATATAGTGGCACCACATTAGCCAACCTCCAGCACCTCATCTATGGCTATCAATGATGAGTGGGGTAAGGAGTAAATGATAGGTGGGGATAGAGCTCTAAGAGAAAGAAGACAGTTGGACAGACAAAGTAGTGGATAAAAATCTGGTTGGGAGAGTGAATGGCTGTTAATAGAGATGGTTAGTGGTGAACAATAGTGTCTAATGGCAGATTATGTGATAACTAGGCCTGATGTGTGGGGTTGGGGGTGGCAAGACCCTCCCCTCAACTCTATCTTCTCCATATAAACCGATAGCTTCCTAGCTACCGTCAGTTCTGAGGAAGGGTCACCAGACCCAACAATTTAACTCTTGATTTCTCTTCACAGATGCTGCCAGACCTGCTGAGCTTTTCCAGCAACTTCTGTTTTTGTTTCTGATTTACATCATCTGCAGTTCTTTCAGTTTTTATTCCTCGGGACAGTAGATGTTTTCTACTGAAATGCTTAACTTTCGTCTAGCAGTATTCGTTTAGAGCACTTTGGTGGTTTGTCTAAGTAACCATTATCTAGCTGTCCCTTTCTTCAAACCAGTTGGACTGATCATGAGTCTGATTTGGTATATCCAATAGAGAGGAGGAGCAGGAACTGTGGTTCATTTTTCCTGTTGCTTTCCTGACTGGGTTTACGAGGAAAACAACTTAACTGTTCTCTAAATTTTTAAATAATTTCTTCAAGGATGCCACTTGCGGGAAATATGTCTTCCACAAATTCAATTCACGTCCTCTTTTCACACATTTCCACATTTCCTTCTACCTCTAAAAGCCAGAAGAGTGTGAATAGAAGTACACCCAGTGAACCAATGTTTTGAAAGTAACTCTGCCACTATATGGTGTCTGTGTTTATGCCTGCAAGGGCTTTAATAATCTCTCTAACCATTAACTGTATGTTCAACCTTGTCCAGCGAACACTTGGCTTGATCTGAGAAAACATTCTCTAATAATAATTTACTCTAATGAAACAAATTGAGCTGAGTATTTGGTAAGTTGCTTCTTTAACTTTTTTTTTTGTTATTCTAGGGAACCCAGAAAGGTGGTGCTACATCGAGGATCAACTGGTCTGGGCTTTAATATTGTCGGTGGTGAAGATGGGGAAGGAATTTTTATTTCCTTCATATTGGCAGGAGGCCCAGCTGACCTGAGCGGTGAACTAAGAAAAGGGGACAGGATTATTTCGGTACAACTCCCAGCATCTTGAAGTTTAAATTTCTTTATTCCCTGATCAGTCTAGTGGCTTTGTTTTTATGGAATTGCCTTTTGATGGAATTATCAACCCCCTTAAACTTATTTCCTGAATGCCCTGATGCTTTACTCTGCTTCCCAAAACCCATCAATGAACTTCTAATCATTTTTACACATCTATTAAAATCTCAATGGTAACTGCATAGAGAGGGATTGCATGGAATTTTTGACTGTTAACTTATTAAAGCAAAATATCCCACATTTGTTCTGCACATGGATTATCTCTGAAGATCTGTGAAATATTTGAATCAAACCAGTATTGATTAATTTAATTGAGTAGATTCCTTTAATTTATTTTTAATAAGTCAATTTTCACAAGTAAAGAGTTATTATATAAAGTAAAATTTATCCATGCTAGGATTTAAGATTATGGACCAGCAGTGATTTATATTGACATTAGATTGAGAAAGGAGCAATGATTTAAGTAACAGCAATGTTTGTTTCCTGTCTGCAGGGGAAAAAATAATTCTATATTAACACACTAAATTCAAAACAGGAAATGTAAAAACCAAGCAGCTTTGGTACACATTTTCTGTTGGTTAACCGTTTATCTCTTGCATTAATCACATCCATAGAAATCAAAATACGTTTACCTAAAATAGACTATTCTTCTCAATTCAGTGTAAAATTAGGAATAGGTGCTGATAGCACTGTGACGTTTACTGCTGTCTTTGCTTGAAATGGAATATCTAAAGATAAAATTTCACTGTCATCACCACCCCACCCCCCTTTTCCATGTTGCAGTAAACCAACGTTTACAAATAATTTCTTGACTCTTTTGAAGGTGATGGATTTAGCTTTAATCTTTCTTTATCTTGTGCTGTTTAGACTTTTCAGCTGCCTCTGTTTTGTTATGGAATTGTTGAAGCAGACTGTTGATCTGAGGAGCTATATGTTTATTGGATATCAATTTAATGCTTGCAAATAATTTTTTAAAAATACAGATTACACATACACAACAGTTCTTTTAAAGAAATTGTTGGTCTCCTTTTGCACTTCACTGACAGGAGACAGTGAAGCAAGTGTTCAGGATCTCAATCATTAAAAGTTAAATAACTTACATTGAATTTTTAGAAGTGTTAATTATGTAATTATGATGTAACTGATATGCTACTTTCTGAAATTAATATTTGAACATTGCAGGGATGCACAAAAGGTCTGAGTGTTCATTTCAAAACTTGGATTTCAAATCTCTCTTTGATGCAGGTGAATGGTATTGATTTGCGGAGTGCCACTCATGAGCAGGCAGCAGCAGCACTGAAAAATGCTGGGCAAGCAGTCACGATTGTGGCACAATACAGGCCTGAAGGTAAGTGTTTTCGAGCAGTTAAACTTCATTCAGGAAACAAATTAATGTTGTACTTTTATATATAAGTGTTGTGCTACAGCTATATATTTGGTCAACCTTATGCAAGATGTTAAAATAATGAATTAAAATGTCTGGTGTTTCCTGATGAGCGTTTACAAAATATCCTGTCTCTGTTTTCTATTAGTTACTCAGACATGGTTAGCTTTTCAATCTGTCTCCATTGGAAGTGTAATTTCCAATGTATTAATTATGTATAAATTGTTCAGTGAGTGTCTCTCAATAATCCCATTTAAAATTTGCTGATGTACAAGAATGTGAATTTTTGGTTATTGGTTTCATACATTGAAAATGAATCGACGTCTGGTAATATTCTCAAAGAATTGAAGGCTGAGGGGTGATGTTGCAGAGGTTTATAAAATCATGAGGGGCATGGATAGGGTGAATAGCCAAAGACTTTTCCCCAGGGTGGGGGAGTCCAAAACAATAGGGCATAGGTTTAAGGTGAGATGGGAAAGATGTAAAAGGGACCGAAGGAGCAACATTTTCACATCGAGGGTGGTGCGTGTATGACAAAAGTTGTCAGAGGAAGTGGCCAAAGCTGGTACAATTAGAACATTTAAAAGGTATCCAGATTGGTATATGAAGAGGAAAGGTTTAGAGCGATAGGCGCAAATTGCTGGAAAAAATGATTAGAACAATTTAGGATATCTAGTCAGCATGGACAAGTTGGACGGAAGGGTCTGCTTCCGTGCTGTATAACTGACTCTCTAATTGTCTCAAAGAAAGTAATACACTAATGTTCATTATTTTTTTATTAAATTCCATATTATTGCCTTATTTTCATAAATTGGCTATCCGTCGAAGATGAGGATGATTGTCCTTCGTGAGTCACCAAAACCACCTTGAATGTGGGTAGACATTGTAAGCATGTTGGATGCATTGAGAAGGCCCGATCTCTGCTTATGGAGCAGGGTTTAATTTCATCTTAATGGCTAATGATTATTTGGCATTTAGGATTTGAAATTCAGGATGATTATAAACTGAAATTTGATGCAGCCAATCCCCATTGTTGGGTTAAAACAGGAACTGAGCATGGATGTAGACATTCTTTCTAACGATATTTGGATGTATCATTCAGGATCTGTCACTGTTTGTAAATGGAATTATCTAACAAATAGCTTATAGATGTTCATTTAATTGTACTCTACTACGCCTGCTGGAGTGGTCTTCCATTTGTTGCTTGTCATTTGTCAACTAAATCACTTGAGGAAGTCTAACATCTGTGGTGTGAGGATTCAGGAAAATACTTCACAGTTCACAGAACAGTAATTGAGGCAACAAGCAGATAAAGACAAAAAAGCTGCAGATATTGGAATCCAAGATGGGCAAGGAGGAGGCTGGAAGAACACAGCAAAACCAGGCAGCATCAGGTGGCGGAGAAGTCAACTTTTCAGTTTTAACCCTGTGGGTATAACCCTGAAAAAGGGTTATATTCGAAATATTGACTTCCCCACCTCCTGATGTTGCTTGGCTTGCTGTGTTCTTCCAGCCTCCTGCTTGTCTACTAACAAAGCAGTTAAGTCAAACTTACAGATTAAGCAAGGAAGGAAAATTTCTCTGACTTTATTGAGGAACTGAAGGGTAATGGGTATAAGGGAGTAGATGGATTTTATATTGCCATGTGTTTTAAATTCTTTTAAACTGTTCATTTATAGACAGCTTGGTTTGTATTGTGTTTGTGTAATAAACTATTTATTATTAAAACCAAATCTGAAGCTTTGTCTATTTAAGTTTCAGTGAAAGACTGCCATTTTAAATAAAATATGATCTGTCAAGCCAGATTTCATTCTGGAATTTGACTTATTCAGTAATTACATCAGCTAGGATTATAACAGTTTGCAATTGGCTGAGCACTTGGAGGAAGCAACAAGGACGGTGAATGAAGGGGAACCAGTAAATTAGGTGTATTTGGATTTTTAATAAGGCATTCCATAAGGTGCCACATTCCATAAGCTTCCTACTCAAGATAGAAGATTGAGAACGTGGGAATGATTTATTAGCATGGATAAAGAATTGACTACCTAACAGAAAACAAAAAAAGGAAATATTCTATTAGTAAACTAGCGAGTGGAGTGATGCAGGAATCAATATTGCAGCCTCAACAGTTTACAGTCTTCGTTAATGCCTTCAATGACAGTTCAAAGATAAGTAGGAAAGTATGTGTGAGAAGAATGCAGAGTCCACAAAGACGTGTAAGTCACTTAACTGAATGGGCAAAAATTTGGTAGATGCAGTACAATCTGAAAATATGAAGTGCTCACTTTGGAGAAAATAGAAAAACATTATTTAAATGGAAAGAGACTTCAGAGTGCTACTGCACAAAGTGATCTGGGTTTCCTTGTACGTAAATCTCAAAAAAAGCAAACAGAGAAAACAAGTAAGCAAATGGAAGATTTGCCTTTGTAAGGGGGGTGTAGTTTAAATGGAAGGAAGTTTTGCTAGAAGTGTGCAAGGCATTGGTGGAATTGCACTTTGAGTACCTTTTGCCAGGTTGGTCTCCTTGCTTAAGGAGAGATGTAATTTCATTAGAAATTCCATTGCGATATGCTGATTGCTGGGAGGAATGAGTTTTTCACATGTTGCAACTCATAGAGTCATAGAGATATACAGCAGGGAAACAGAACCTTTGTTCCAACCCTTTGTTCCAACCCATCCAAGCCGACCAGATATCCCAACCCAATCTAGTCCTACCTGCCAGCACCCGGCCCATATCCGTCCAAACCCTTCCTATTCATAGACCCATCCAAATGCCTCTTAAATGTTGCAATTGTACCAGCCTCCACCACTTCCTCTGGCAGCTCATTCCATACATGCACCACCCTCTGTGTGAAAAAGTTGCCCCTTTGGTCTCTCTTATATTTTTCCCCTCTCACCCTAAACCTATGGCCTCTTGTTATGGACTCCCTGACCCCAGAGAATAAGCTTTGTCTGTTTATCCTATCCATGCTCCTCATGATTTTATGAACCTTTATAAGGTCACCCCTCAGCCTCCGACGCTCCAGGGAAAACAGCCCCAGCCTGTTCAGCCTCTCCTTATAGCTGAGATCCTTCAACCCTGGCAACATCCTTGTAAATCTTTTCTGAACCCTTTCAAGTTTCACAACATGTTGAATGGGGCTTGATCAGGTGACGTTCAGTTGCTCCCCTTCATGGAGAAATCTAGAACAAGGGACATGAGTTTACAAGTAACGTCTCACATTAAAGAGGGAAATGAATAATTCTCTTTCCATGTGGACACTGGAGGCTGGATCGTTAAATATATTTAAATCTGAGATTTTTGGTTTGCAAGGGAGTGGAGGATTATGGAGAGGCGACAGATAGGCAAGTGACGTTGAGACTGGAATCTGGTTAGTCATGACCATCCTTGATAAGACCATTATGACTATCCATTTGTTAGTCTGCCTCGTTATCTTTGCTTCTTTCAGCTGGATCTATGTTACGTCTTTAGACTGTGGTGAATAGTGAAGATGAAAGCTTTAGACAACATGACGGTATCGATGGTATATGACATTGGCTTATCATCTTTAGAATGTAGTGATCAAACATTAATCGTGAGCTTTTAATTATGAAATGAATACCTATAGTTTGACTCTATAATTGTTTGGGAGTGTGTGCTATAACTCGAGCTTCTTGAAGACATTACCTTTGGTTGAGTGGCTATCCCTTGAGATTATTTTTTATGCTAGGACTACATAATGATAAGTAGTGTCAGGACTTGGGAAAGTTGGAACTTGTTGAATGTTTGTTTCCCCCTCATTCCATGCTTTATATTCACGCAATTAGAAATTTGCAGGGTGCTTTGAAAAGCTGTGGTTCAGGGTCTTCTGTTAGCTTATCATTAACAGAGACTTTCTCTGACTCTATGCCAAGAAAAGACATCTCATTTTCTCACACCACATGTAACAAGACTGATGATATTGCCCCAAGGAATGTTTATTAATTTTGGTGTTAATTATGTTCACCTGAGCAATGTTGCTTTGAGGAGGAGGGTACTGCAGAACAGAAACGATTTATTAATCTTGCCCAGCAAGCCATCAAGGCCCATATGTGGACAGCATTGAATATTATGCTGGAGGAAATAAAACTAAATATTAACTTGCACATTGTGTTAAATTGTTTCTGTTTAACTGGAAGAGGCATTTTACTTGTCACTACAGTTAAGACATCTGTCTGCTCGCACAAAGGTGCAGTGTAACAACTCGGGGCCTTCTGTTAAACATAGTTATTGATATTTAAGTTCAGCAATTGACCAGTATTAGAATGCTATTCCATTGTACATATTTATAAGGATTCTAGATTTCTGTGTATGTTATACATATCACTATACTTAATGTTACTGGACATTCAGCATGGTCTTTGTATTTAATTCTGGAGCTGCCCACTTGTGTTGCAACATGGTGACTGAAAGATTATAAGCACAGTTTGCAATGGCAATAAACCTACATAAAATACACTGAACCTGCTGTTCAAGCATATGTTTAAAATTGTAATTTTTGTGGCTCAGAGTTGTTCTGTCTTCAGCCAAAGCGCTATGTGGCATCTGTTTGAGATGGTTTCTGTAAATCCCAGCAAGCCACAACATTCAAAGTGCTGTCCTAATTGCACTAAATTTGCCCAAAGTGCCTAGAGCCAGTTACAGAGGGGTCTTTCCTAAAACTAGATACGAAGAGTTCAAACTCTTATGAGGTAACTTAGCATGATAAACTCATTTGTTAGTCTTATGTTCAGTTTTAATAAATTGGCTGAGTGGAGCTCTCTGGTGTACAAACCCTTGTATTTTAGATTACTGGCATGCTGGCTTCTACCCAAGATTTTAATATTCACTCATCTACCACCTAGTGTAATTGTTGCAATTGACAGAATTTATTTGAGTAACTTGCAATTAATTGCATAAAATTAGAGTGTATACAATAAAAATATGTATCTAATGTTTTAATGTGTGCATTTTTTTTTAACATTTGGATATAACTATAGAATTCTTTTACTTCATGTTGAGGGAGCAAACTTGCTGGAGTCAATTTTCACAGTTTGTTTTTAGTTCAAAGATTGCAGTTCACAATGATATTATTAGCTGAATTCCTACTTTGTGTTCTTTGTTGTTTACTTTGTGATTATGGAGTAATCTAACCTAATAATAAGACCCATTGTGGTAAGTAGGTAAGTGCTGCATTTTGCTTGTTCTATTGTTTAGACCCAGTTTTTTTTAAAAGGTTACTTTTAGAGGGATGGCAGTGAAGGCAGTGCAATGTTCCTCTTGCAACATGTTTGAGGTAAGGGATGCTGATTACACTTGCAGGAAGTGCACCCATCTGCAGCTCCTCCAAGACCCTGTTAGGGAACTGGAGCTGGAGTTGGATGAACTTAGGATCATTCGGGAGGCAGAGGGGATCATAGATCGGAGCTTTAGGGAAGTAGTAACTCCAAAGATTGCAGACAGATGAGTGACAGTGAGGGGGACTGGCAGGAAGCAGCCAGTGCAGGGACCCCCTGCGGCCGTTCCCCTCAAGAACATGCCATTTTGGATACTTGTTGGGGGGACGACTTACCAGGGGTAAGCAATGGGGCTCAGGCCTCTGGCACGGAGCCTGTCCCCGTTGCTCAGAAGGGAAGGGTGGAGAAGAGCAGAGCAATAGTAATTGGGGACTTGATAGTTCGGGGCACAGATAGGCAGTTTTGTGGGGGCGAGAGAGACTCACGTTTGGTATGTTGCCTCCCAGGTGCAAGGGTATGTGATGTCTCTGCTCGTGTTTTCCGGGTCCTTAAGGGGGAGGGGGAGCAGCCCGAAGTCGTGGTCCATATTGGCACCAACGACATAGGTAGGAGGAGGGCTGAGGATGTTAGGCGGGCTTTCAGGGAGCTAGGTTGGAAGCTCAGAGTTAGAACAAACAGAGTTGTTGTCTCTGGGTTGTTACCCATGCCACGTGATAGAGAGTCGAGGAATAGGGGGAGAGAACAGTTAAACGCGTGGCTACAGGGATGGTGCAGGAGGGAGGGATTTCTGTATCTGGATAACTGGGGTTCTTTCTGGGGAAGGTGGGACCTCTATAAACAGGATGGTCTACACCTGAACCTGAGGGGCACCAGTATCCTTGGCGGGAGGTTTGCTAGTGCTCTTGGGGGGGGTTTAAACTAACTCTGCAGGGGCATGGGAACCTAGACTGTAGCTTTAGGGTGCAGGACCTGGAGTGTAGGGAGGTTAGGAACATGGCATCAATCTCAAAGGAGGGTGCCTGTAAACAGAAAGGTGGCTTGAAGTGTGTATACTTCAATGCAAGAAGTATACGAAATAAGGTAGGTGAACTTGCAGCGTGGGTTGGTACCTGGGATTTCGATGTTGTGGCTATAACAGAGACATGGGTAGAACAGGGACAGGATTGGCTGTTGCAGGTTCCAGGGTTTAAATGTTTTAGTAGGGTCAGAGGTGGGGGTAAAAGAGGGGGAGGTGTGGCATTGCTTGTCAAATATAGTATTACAGCGGTGGAAAGGACGATGGATGAAGACTCGCCATCTGAGGTAGTTTGGGCTGAGGTTAGAAATAGGAAAGGTGAGGTCACCCTGTTAGGAGTTTTCTACAGGCCTCCCTAATAGTCCTAGAGACGTAGAAGAAAGGATTGCGAGGATGATTCAGGAGAAGAGTGAAAGTAATAGGGTGGTTGTTATGGGGTCTTTAACTTTCCTGATATTGACTGGGAAAGCTATAGCTCGAGTTCGTTAGATGGGTCGGTGTTTGTCCAATGTGTGCAGGAGGGCTTCCTGATACAATATGTAGACAGGCCAATAAGAGGTGAGGCCATACTGGATTTGGTTCTGGGTAACGAACCAGGCCAGGTGTTAGAATTAGAGGTAGGTGAGCACTTTGGGGACAGTGACCACAATTCAGTGACTTTTACTCTAGTGATGGGGAGGGATAAGTGTGCACTGCAGGGCAAGAGTTATAGCTGCGGGGCAGGGAAATTATGATGCGGTGAGGCATGACTTAGGATGCGTGGCTTGGAAAAGTAGGCTTCAAGGCAAGGGCGTAATTGATATGTGGAGCTTGTTCAAGGAGCAACTATTGAGTGTCCTAGATAAGTATGTACCTGTCAGGCAGGGAGGAAAGGGTCGTGTGAGGGAGCCATGGTTTAATCAGGAATTGGAATCCCTTGTTAAATGGAAGAGGGCGGCCTATGTAAAGATGAGGCGTGAAGGTTCAGTTGGGGCGATTGAGTGTTATAAGGTAGCCAGGAAGGTTCTGAAGAGAGAGCTAAGAGCAGCAAGGAGGGGACATGAAAAGTCCTTAGTTGGTAGGATTAGGGAAAACCCTAAGGCTTTCTACAGGTATGTCAGGAATAAAAGAATGACCAGGGTAGGAATAGGTCCAGTCAAAGATAGTAGTGGGAAGTTGTGTGTGTGGAGACTGAAGAGATTGGGGAGATACTGAATGAATACTTTTTGTCAGTATTCACTCAGAAACAGGACATTGTTGCCGATGTGAATACTGAGTCACAATTAATTAGAATGGACGGCTTTGAGGTATGTAGGGAAGAGGTGTTGGAAATTCTGGAAAGGGTGAAAATAGATAAGTGCCCTGGGCCTGGTGGCATTTATCCCAGGATTCTCTGGGAAGCAAGGGAGGAGATTGCAGAGCCATTGGCCTTGATTTTTATGTCCTCCTTGTGTACAGGAATAGTGCCAGAAGACTGGAGGATAGCAAATGTGGTTCCCTTGTTCAAGAATGGGAGTAGGGATAATGCTAGTAACTATTGGCCGGTGAGTCTCACTTCTGTTGTGGACAAAGTCTTAGAGAGAATTGTAAGGGATAGGATTTATGAACATCTGGATAGGAATAATGTGATCAGGGATAGTCAGCATGGTTTTGTGAAGGGTAGGTCATGCCTTACAAACCTTATTGAATTCTTCGAGAAGGTGACTAAGGAGGTGGATGAGGGGAAAGCAGAAGATGTGGTGTATATGGATTTTAGTAAGGCATTTGATAAGGTTCCCCATGGTAAGCTACTGCAAAAAATACGGAGGTATGGCATTGAGTTGGAGGTTTGGATTAGGAATTGGCTGGCTGGAAGAAGACAGAGGGTAGTAGTTGATGGTAAAGGTTCATCTTGGAGTGCAGTGACTAGCGGTGTTCCACAAGGATCTGTTTTGGGACCATTGATGTTTGTAATTTTTATAAATGACCTGGAGGAGAGGCTAGAAGGTTGGGTGAGCAAGTTTGCGGATGATACAAAAGTCGGTGGAGTTGTTGACAGTGAGGAAGGATGTGTCACGTTACAGCGGGATATAGATAAGCTGCAGAACTGGGCAGAAAGGTGGCAAATGTAGCGAAATGTGAGGTGATCACTTTGTTAAGAGTAACAAAAAGATGGGGTATTGGGCTAATGGTCGGAAACTTGGTAATGTGGATGAGCAGAGGGATCTTGGTGTCCATGTACACAGATCTTTGAAAGTTGCCACTCAGGTAAATAGTGCGGTGAAGAAGGCATATGGCGTACTGGCTTTTATTGGTAGAGGAATTGAGTTCCGGAGTCCTGAGGTCATGTTACAGTTGTATAAGACTCTGGTGCGGCCGCATCTGGAGTATTGTGTACAGTTTTGGTCGCCATACTATAGGAAGGATGTGGAGGCACTGGAACGGGTGCAGAGGAGGTTTACCAGGATGTTGCCTGGTATGGTAGGAAGATCGTATGAGGAAAGGCTGAGGTACTTGGGGCTGTTTTCATTGGAGAAAAGAAGGTTTAGGGGTGACTTGATAGAGGTGTACAAGATGATTAGGAGTTTAGATAGGGTTGACCATGAGAACCTTTTTCCACGTATGGAGTCAGCTATTACGAGGGAGCATAGCTTTAAATTAAGGGGTGGTCGGTATAGGACAGATGTTAGGGGTAGATTCTTTACTCAGCGAGTCGTGAGTTCATGGAATGCCCTGCCAGTAGCAGTGGTGGACTCTCCCTCTTTATGGGCATTTAAATGGGCATTGGATAGGCATATGGAGGATAGTGGGCTAGTGTAAGTTAGGTGGGCTTGGATCAGCGCAACATCAAGGGCCAAAGGGCCTGTACTGCGCTGTATTCTTCTATGTTCTATATGTTCTATGTTCTATATCAAAGCTGGAGGCCATCCAGTCCAATGTCCTTTTTGCTAGCTCTTTGAAAGAACAACCCAATAATTTTTAAGCTTAATGATGACTAACTGAATTATCAGAGGTTAAACTGTGTACATGCCTCTTTGTTTTGGGTGCATGGAAGATCTGTTGCTTACAACTAAATTCTAAATATGTGTATTTCAAAAAGCATCACTCCTTGAAGCGATTGCAAAAGCTTCAATTAAAAGCTATTTTGGGCATAAACTTCTTTGTTTATAAATGTAGTCATTTGGTTCATAGCTCACTTTTAATGGTGATAAAGCAATTCCTACTTCTGTGGACTGAGTTGAAGAAGGTCTTGAAGCTTCACAAACTAAGTCTTCTGGCATAATGGGGTGGTTAATTATTTATTTATCATCTTTATACCAAGTGGCAACAGCAAGTTTTGGTGGTGCACTGTTTGGATATTTTGAAAATTATTATTTTAAAAGTTGTAATATTTTATTCATTCCAATGTATATTAAAACAAGAAACTGATGAAAGGTGCATTAATAAATATTATCATTTTTGGAAGTTGGATTCTAAAATGAAGACAGAGGTATTTTGGTCAAAAAGGTCAGTCATTCTGGAACATTGACCTAAATTCATTATTACTAAGAAGCTATTTGACTTCAGCCAGTTGCTTAGCAGAACCCTCTGGTCTTGATCAATAACATGGCTATACCGTGGGGTTTATGTCAAGCAGAACAAATGCCTGAAAAAACAGCCCTCCTCCTAGAAGGAGAGCAGATTACAATTTAGGGGAACCATTCATTTCAGCAGAACTGTTTTCTACTCTTTGGAGTTTTCAAGCCAGGACAACTCATGTTGCATCTTCAAGTTATTAGAAATGAGAAAGTCCAGGCCCTCACAACTGTGAAACTTTATTCCTGCAGATGCGAAGAGGAGTTAAAAAATTGTCTCTACGGTCAAAAGATGAGAAACTGGAAGGAGTCAGTTAAGTGGAAATCTAGAGTTGAGGTAGAAATATAAATTAACATACCAGCTGCAGATCTGAAACAAAAATAAAGTGCTGGAGAAACTCAGCAGGTCTGGCAGGATGTATGGAGAGAAAAATTTGGCATTTTGAGTTCAGTGACACTTTAGAACTGAAAGCAACTGGGAAATTATGATATTTATGCTAATCATGGGGTGGATATGGAGTGGTAGGGCAGGGAACCATCTCACCTCTTTTTCTTCCCACTCAAAAAAAAAGTCATTGGCATAAATGTCAACATTTCATATCTGCTTTCAATTCTGACAAGATATCACCAAATTCAATGTTAACTCTGTTTTCCTCATGTTCTGTCAGACCACCTGTGTTTCTCCAGCACTTTGTTTTTAGTCAAAAAAGAATTCTCTGGGGTTGAGACTCTAATATATAGCATTGGGAAGCAGTTTGAACTTTGACTTGCTGCTGTGTTACTATTTTCCCAACTATTAATCTAGAAACTCAACTAACGTCCTCAGGGTGCGGGTTCGAAAACCACCGCAGCAGATGGTGGAACTTGATCTAATACAAAATAGTCAATCGCCAAGCTTTTCTACGACACTGGCATCTACATGACCATGTAGAAAATTACGAGTTATGTCCTTCACAAAACAAGCTGGACAAATCTAACCAGGCCAAATACTGTCCCATCAGTCTACTTTCAGTTAACAGTAAAGTGATGGACTGTGTCATCAACATTCCTGATGAAGGGCTTTTGCCCAAAACGTCAATTTTCCTGCTCCTCGGATGCTGCCTGACCTGTGCTTTTCTAGCACCACTCTAATCTAGACTGTGTCATCAACAGTGGGTTCAGCAATCAGCAGGCTTCAGCTGATAAGTGGCAAGTAACATTCATGCCACACAAATTCCAAGCTATGACCATCACCAATAAAAGGCAATCCAACCACCATCCCTTGAAACTCAATGGTGTTACAACTGCTGAATCCCCCTATCAACATCCTTAGGGTAACCACACACCAGAAATGCAACTAATCACAGTGGCTACAAGAGCAGGTCAGAGGCTAGAAATATTGTGGCAAGTAACCCGCCTGATTGCCCAAAGCCTGTCCACCATCTATAAGGCACAAGTCAGGAGTGTGATGCAATAATCCCCATTTGCCTACAGCTCCAGTAACATTCATGAAGCTTGACACAATCTAGGGCAAAGCAGCCTTCTTGATTGGCACCACAACCACAAGTATCTATACCCTCCACCACCGATGCTCAGTCGCAGTCGTGTGTACTATCAGCAAGACGCACTGCAGCAATTCACCAAAGATCCTCAAACGGCATCTTCTAAACCTTATTCCATCTAGAAGACTAAGAGTAGCAGATACTTGGGAATACCACCACCTGCACGTTCCCCTCCAAGTCACTCACCATCCTGACCTGGAAGTATATGTTTCTGTTATTTTACTGTCACTGGGTCAAAATCCTCGAATTCCCTCTCTTATGGTATTGAGTTTCAACCAGCTGTAGGTGGACTGCAGCGGTTTAAGAAGGTAGCTCGCCACCACCTTCTCAAGGGCACCTAGGGATGAGCAATAAATGCTGGCCAGCCAGCGACATCCATGACTCATGAGTGAATTTTAAAAAATGTCTTCTATATCACTTGATTTATTTTTATTTTCAATAACTGTTGTGCAGTATTTTATGATCAGAGTTGATGGTACGACTGAACAAGCCAGATCCCTGAATGACATCTGACTTAATAAATAATATTTTAATTCTTGTAATTGGTTTAGCGTGGTTATTCTCTTAACCATATTCACAGGAGGTTCCAGATGTTCTTAAGCAACACAACTTATGTTGATAACAGAAAAAAAGTTTACTTTCTCACCTGCTGGTCTGGGAACTATAGACCAGCAGTTTTAATGTTGGGTATTGAAAAATTGTTTGAGTCCATTGTTCAGGAAGGAGCAACAGGACGTTTGAAAAGTCAAAGTGCAATCCATAAGAGTCAGCATGATTTTGTGAAGAGTAAATTGTGATTGTCTATTTTGTTAGAGTTCTTTGAAGATGTAACAAGCAAATTGAGGTTCCTTTAGATGTCAGGTACCTGGACTTCCAAAAGACATTTGATATGGGGCTGTGCAAAAGGTTAATACAAAAGTAAGATCACATGGGTTATGGGTAGTATATCAGCTTGAATAGAGGGATTTGTTAACCAACAGAAAGCAGAGAGGCAGAATAAATGGGTCTTTTTTTCTGGTTGACAAGACGTAACTGGTGTGGTGCTATAGGGTTAGGCCCTTGGGGCCCCAACTGTCTGCAGCCTGTATTAATGTCTGAGATGCAAGGACAGAATATACTATAGCCATATTTGGAGATGATACAAAAATAGGTGGAAAAGCTACGTTGTGATGAAGAAATAAGAAATTTACAAACAGGTGTGGATACCTTAGCTGAACAGGCCAAGATTTGACAGATGGGGATTTATACGGTTAAGTTCAAAATTATCCATTTTGGTTAGAAGAATAGAAAAACAATTTATTATCTAAATAGAGGGAATCTTCAGAATATTTCTTTGCAGAGAAATCTGGGTGTCCTCATGCATGAATTGTAGAAAACTAGTATGCAGATACAATAGGCAAATTAAATTTTGGTATTTATTGCTAAAGCAATGGATTATCAAGGTAGAGTGGTATTGTTGCAACTGTACAAGATATCTGGAGTGCTGCATATAGTTTTGGTTCCCTCTTCTTTGAGGAAGATTGTAATTGCATTGGAGGCAGTTCAGAGAAGATTCACTCGATTAATTCCAGAGATTAAAGGCTTGTTTTATGAGAAGAGATCAGAAGGATGAGTGGAGGTCTAATAGAGTTATATAATATGCTAATAGGGATTGACAAAGTTGAGGTAGAAAAGATGTTCCCTTTCTGGGGCAATCTAGAACAAGAGGTCATAGTTTAGGCTAAAGGGTAGGATTTAGAACAGATGAGGAATTACTTCTCTCAAAAGTTTGTGAATCTGTGGAATCACTACTCCAGAGTACAGGGGATACTGGGGCACTGAAATTTAAAGAGATAAGCAGACAGGTTTTAAATAGTAATGGGTTGAATGGTTTTCGAGAGTGGTGGTGAGGCTGAGGTAAGATCAGCCATGTTCTTATGAACGATGGAGTAGACAAGGGTCTGAATTCCCTACTCTGCTTAATTCTTAGGTTCTTAATGATAAAATCTTAGTTTCAGCTCCAAATCCTTCCAAAAAAAAATCCCAGTATCTCTAATATTGTGTATTATCCAGGATCTTGTGTTTCTGTATTGACTGATTAATGTCCAGTCATGGCCTGGAACTTTGCATGGAACTGTGCAAAGATACAATGGGTTCCATACGTGGGCATGGAAGAGTGAGGACATGTGTTAGCACCTTCGTATGTTAATAAAATGAGCTGTCTTCCAGACCTTCAGGTGGTGCTCAGTTATATAAGAACACAATATAACAGCTGAGGACTGTGGTCAGTGTTTCGCTGAGGACCTATCATCCAGAACAATCTTCTCCTGGCCAAGCTATTCCAGTGCAACTGCAACATTGGTAGCTCGACAACAATTTGTAGAATTGCTCAAGTATGTCCTGTACACAAAATGCAAGACTAATCCAATCTGTCAACTAAACACTCCATCAGTCTATTAATCATCAGCAAAGCAATGAAAGTTCTTTTCAGCATTTCTATCAGGCAACACTTGAATAGCCATGACCTAGTCACTGTGCTCATTACAGTCTTGGCCCAAACATGGACAAAACTGCATAATTAAAGAGGAGTTCTTGGCCTGCTACAACCTTTTTTTTTTAAAATGACTGTTGAAACTGCTGTTTCGTCTTCCACTTATCATGGATTAATCTGAACATTAATGTTCATATTAAGAAAGACTGTTTGTTCATTAGTCTCAGTAATGAAATAGTCCTCTGATAGAGTGAATTGTACAAGTGTCACTTCTTATAATGCTGTTAATTCTAATAAACATTAAATAAGCTACTTTTCAAATATTTTCTGAGGACAATCAAATAGAAAGCACAGGACATAATTTCAGATCCTTCGAAATATTTATACACGATGCAAGTTGCTTGCATCGCTTGTTACATAAATTGAATAATTAAGCTTAATATTAATACATGTAACCTACTTCACTAGTCAAATATTTGCACCATCATTATACAGTAATTGGTCTGTGCAAGAAGAAGCTGATATTAAAAAGGGCTTATGAGTTATTGTTTTCATTGTCTTGCTATGTAAATGTATCTATTAAAATTGAATTTTGGTGATAAAAACATAAATATAAGTATAAAAACTTAGATCTGCAGTGTATGTCTAAATCAACTAGAATGGAAATAGAAGTTGGCCTTCAACCCCATGATTTTAGGGTAAAAAGACCCTCACATTCTGTAGAGATGGTGCAAAGAAGAAAAGATAGTGCCAACTGTTTAAGGCCAGTGGTTGGACCAAAACGTGACCAATAATTCCAGTTACTCACCTCTAAAAAGAGAGAATTTTGGTGGGGATAAGTAGAACCATTCAGAGGTATCTGCAATATTAAATTTTATAATACGCCCAAACTCATGCACCAAATTTAATCTATTAAGTAAAGCATCCACTGGGATGCTTTATTTAAAAGATTTTCTGGATTAGCAGTTGTGTTACTAGCCCTTTCCTCTGAGGCTGAGACTAATGCTGCAATGCAGAAATTCAGATCTCTCCATAGTACCGGGAGATTAAAATTCACTGAAGTATATAAATCTATGATTGGTAATAGTGACCATAAAACTACTGAGTTGTTGTTGAATTGTCAATCTCTTCATTAATTTTTTTTTAAGGAATGAAATGTGCTAAGCATGCCCAGTTTGATCTCTGTGTGACTCCATGTTCAGCAACATAGTTGATTCCTAGCTGCCATCTGAAATAGGCTAGCAAGCCACTCAAGTTTACCAATCTATAATAGAAATCTTTAATAAGAGTAAAGCTGGCCAGATGTCAGCCCATGATTTGGGTTCCACAAAGTTACAGTCAGTCCAGTAACTCTTGCTCAGTCTTCCTTGCTAATATTTGGAAGCACATAAAAATTGGGAGTGTAGTTCCATTAGCATAGCTTTACATGGTCATAGTCACCAAATCATCCACTTACCCCAGCAGTACACCACAGTGCTCCGCAGTCAGGAGGAAATGATCTTGAGTTTACACATTGAAGTCAGATTCTTAAAAAATCTCATGATATTAAATCACACGTGGGTTGGTATTCTGGAAAGGTTCCAACAGGTTGGAAATTGCTAATGTAACATCTTTATTCAGGACAGGAGGGAACCAGACTAAAAACTGGCCAGTTAGCCTCATGTGTATCATAGGGAAAATGATGGAATCCATTATTATGGACATAATAGTTTACTTACAAGGTCACAATACAATCACGTGGAGCTAACATGTATATATAAAAGGGAAATTATGTTTGACTGATTTGTTCATATTCTATTTGAAAGTACCAAGCAAAATGTTAGCTATGCTGTATTTGGATTTCCAAAAGGTATTCAAGAACGGAGATAAGCAGAAAATTAATCAGCTATAGAGTAATGAAATATGTGGAATTTATTGCCACAGAAGGCTGTGGAGGCCAAGTCATTGAGTATATTTAAGACTGAGATAGATTGGTTCTTGAGTATCAAGGGTTATGGAGAGAAAGCAAGAGAATGGGGCTGAGAAACTTATCTGCCATGATTGAATGGTGGAGCAGACTCAATGGGCTGAATGGCCTAATTTTTGCTCCTATGTATTATGGTCTTAAGCTTACATTGCAGATTATTAAACAGAATAAGAGCTCATGGTGTAGGGGGTTCCACCTTAGCATTGATACTGGATTGGTTAGCTAATGAGAAGCAAATGGTAGAGATAAATGGGTCAATTTTGGGTTTGCAAGCTGTTACTAGTGGATTGCCACAAGAATCAGTGCTAAGCTTGTGCCTGTGCAACACATATCAAAGATTTGGATGAAAGGACCAAATGTATGCTGACTAAATTTGTTGATGACATAAAGATAGGTAGGAAAGAAAGTTTTCAGGAATACAGTACATAGATTCTATAGAGGGAATTAGGTTAACTCAGCAAAATCTTCTCCAATGCAGTTTAATACAGGGGGATCTGATTTATGAGTGTCTGACTTATGAGCACTCATACTTATGAATGTGATCTCATATAGAGGTGTAATTTTACAGACCCAATGTGAACATTTCTTTTACTTACAAACTGCTCCTTTATGTTGTCCTGCATTGTATTGCAATCTGTGAATGGACTCCAGAATGGAACCTGTTTATAACCCAGGGACTGTCTGTCAAATTTGGGGAGGAAAAGAAAAACAGTGTTGAAGATTTATTTTTTTTTCTAGAGTGGTACATTTGTAAAGCAAAGAAGTTACCCTAATTTTATGTTGCTTTGATCAGACAACGATGCACATTATATACAGTTGTAAGAGCTGTATTATAGAAAGGGGAAAGGGCTCTGGAGACTATGTATAAATAATTTACAAGCCTGATCACTTTTCTTTGACTGCTCTATTCAAGTTATTTAAAATCGATGTTTGACACAGTAGATGAGCTTCCATTTGCAAGCAGAACAAAGTAAAAATCAATTCTTGTACTTCCATGACACTGGGCCAGTCCTGGGGCTCCCTACATATAACTGCTTCACCACAAGAGACCTTCACTGTCATGTCAAAGGCAACCGTAGATGCATTTTAAAAAGTCTTGCCCATGTTTGTAATGACTCATTTTATAATTTTAAAAATAAAATACAAAGTTGTTTTCATAACTATGTACTTTAGAGATTTATGATGGTGATATTGCATAAGTTGGACCTTAAATTTGTTTATTTTTAGCAATGTGGGTCAGTCACTGAACATCCACAAGAGGCTGCCAGCTCATATTTAACACAACAAATAAAATGTTAAACAAAGTGTGAATTATATTACATTATACATGGCAAAAAAATTGAAAAAGATTGAATTCCAGACAACAGAAGTCGAATTCACATCATTCCTTGTAACCCAGCAATATGCTTAAAAGCACCCAGACTTCAGTGAGGAGTTACCAGTGTCTCCAATCCGAGGCTCCTTGCTCAGATTCGGGCTAGTACAGCTGCAATCTGTTTCCTTTCAGTAAATTCTTGTGCAGTTAAGAATGGCTTTTAGCTCCATCTGGTGTCTCTCTTTGAGACACTCAAAACAAACTGTGAACTAAATACACTACTCCTCAAATTCTCAAAGCCCATTGTGTCCAAACTTTTCATTCTCTGGCATACACCATGCTGACTAACTTTCTAGAATACTCTGTTTCTGTCTGTACATCATTGGACCTTGTCACTAATCAACAGCAGTTTTTATTAACATTTTTTATGCACTCCACTGGTGAACTCAACTCTTAAATAATTCATTAAAATGCTTATAAAACAAAGAAGAGCTCCCAATTTCTCCTCATCTCACAAGAACACTCAAAAGTCAAACCAAATTGTGTCTTCCCCCATACAACAGAAAATAAGTACACTTAGTTGTACATTGTTTTTAACACTGGGATGAATACTGCCTGCCTCTCGCCTTGGCCTTGGGGAAAAAATGATGGATACCACAATGGGAAGCTAAGCAAGGGAGGGCATGACAACTGTTTAATTAGCTAAAAAGGGTGAAGGATGAGAAACAAACATTTCTTGCGACAGTAGAAGCAAGACTTAATTTTGTTCCTTTAGCAATTCTAGATGCTTGGATTAGCAGTACAAAGAAAACTCAAAATATTTTGTTTGTTTAAATCAGTTTTTTCACATGCAAATCACATGCAAATAAGCTTACTCGAGCTTTATGTTTGAGTCCTTATGATTACCTACATTAAGACTTGCATGAACGTTATCTGTAAATTGATTAGTATATTAAAATTACATCTTTCTAGACATCTCTTCTCGATCATTGGATTTTAACTGATAATTATCCTGTAAACATCAGCCAGGTAATGGAACAATGCATCTCTGTAGAGTCTGGTTGCATCTGTCACGATGTTTTAGTTTCAAGTCTATGACCTCCATTGTGGCATAGAGAATCACTGCTCAGAGCTGCTTGGAACTCAGTGTGCAGTGATCAGATGTTCACATTGACTGTTAATAGAAGAATGAGTGGAATTTCAGGAGCGGTATTTCAAATGATGCATTAAAGGTAATTTAAGATATTTGTAGTGCCAATGGATTTTGAACTGGGTTCAACAGAAAGCAAGTGAAGTTGTCCATGTGTGAATTTATTTTTTTTATTTTGGAAGGTATCTTTCTACAAAACCTGAATTCAGACTCTGTAGCTAAAATTAGCAGTTCAGAATTGCAGTAGTTACTCTATGGAAATACGCTTTATGATGTTGGTAATGGTGCTTATTTAGGACAACAGAGAAGAATTCTATTAATTAAAGCCTAAAACAAGTAATCAGTGATATGCACCTTAATAATTAAAGTATTGAATGGCATTGGCACTTGCTTAAATACTGTTTGTATCAAATCCAGGTTTCTTTTCAGGAGTGCTGTTGTATTATTTAAATTTAGTACATCTGGAATTAGTTTTGTGATGTGTATTAATCTCTCAAGGTTTTGAATTAAGATTAGAGCTGGAAGGTTTGTAGCATGACATTTTCGATCATCTGAAATGTCGACAGCTGGTCTGTTCTGTTTTATTCTCTTACTTTAAAATGCTGAGGTTTATTTTGTTAGAAATGCAAGGATTGTGAAGTGTGATTGTTTGCAGTACATACTGTGCACCTTCTAATTACAGAACAATGAGATAATTCAGTGTGGCAACTTGTTTTTTCACTTCAATGCTGTTTATATTTGCAATATTAATGCTTGTAATTGTTGATGTTCAGAATTTTACTTTAATTTATTTTGGTCTGTTTTGCCTGGTTCAATGATTTAACATTAGCATTTAGCCCCAGTGTGAAACACGTTGTGTTAAAAGATATGATGAATATGTTCATTGTTAAGTGGAAGTGAGTTACAGGCAATAATTTACTTAAGAAGCTCAGGTAAGCCATGCTGAAGTGATTTATAATTATCTTTGGAGTTCCAAGACTTTAAAATCCTTGAAACTTCTTGTATCACTTGTGTTGTATCACTTGGTTTATACCAAGTCTTATTTTGTCATGTAATTTTGTTGTTGATGGCAGTTATTTCTGGTGGCACCAATCAATGTGCTGCACATCTTTAGTGCACTGTAACTTCTTGTAAGATCATTAATAATCCTCCTTTTGTTTTGTTAAACAATGACAAATTTACTATTTAAGCAATTTAGTTTGATGTACGTCACAATGTTTTCATGTAAGTTTTACATGGGGCCCAAGAGCTATCTGGACTGATACATTGTTAATTATGTACGTTTCCAGTTGTATTTTCATTTCTGCATAGTGCTGGAATAGAAAATAATCCATCTTCAGAAATACTTTAACTTTGCTTTCACTGCTATTGATAGATGATACTCTTCTCATTGTGTCCTAACCTCTAGACCTGAGGAGGGGTTATATGGAGTTAATGCAGTGCTCCTTGTGCAAATGTATAAGTGAGAATAGCCCCTTGATTAGTTAGTAACTCACCATCCAGTATTAGAACTATTAATTTTGAACAGTAATCATTTTGCTTTTAGAAGAGCTATGATGTGTATATTCATTTTAGGAATTTTTGTTTCTCCAGAATACAGCAGATTTGAAGCCAAAATCCATGATCTACGGGAGCAGATGATGAACAGCAGCATTAGCTCAGGATCAGGGTCGCTGCGCACCAGCCAGAAGCGATCCCTTTATGTCAGGTAAAAACAGGCAAATTAATGCTCTAGTATTGAAAAGAGAGCCCATTGGGTACTGTGCTCTTTAAATTACAAATTGTTCTGGGCTGCTGTACAGTTCCCAATTGATGTTAATCCTTACTTAGCAATCTCAAGGATTCAATCTATTTCTATCCTTATGTATTGAAGGTATCATATGCTTGACATTAAAAGAGGACAGGTGTGTCTCAGCATTACATTGCCATACATAAAAATGCAAGATCTCTTTGTAGTTTTCCAATGTCTTTAATGTGTCAGGTTCATTATGAACACTGCATCTTAAATTATTTTCCATTCTATTGTATGTTCTGTAACTGTTTTCCAGAAATGGCATCATTACAATTAATTATCTACTTTTTGAATAGATTGCAACACTTGAGTTGAATGCTAGTTTAATTGATGCCTTGAAGGTCATTAAACTCAGGTCTGGCACCATCTGTGCAGGGAAACCAGAATCAACGTTTCAGATCCAGCAACCTTCTAAGTTACAGCCAGACCTGCTAGGTTTCTCCAGCAATTTTTTTTAAAGTTTCTTTTGTTTTCTAAAGAGAACTCTGTGTTGGCAGCCATGTGATTAGAAGAATTGGAACAACTAAAATATACTCCTTGAGAAAAAGTCTTGAAATTTATCTATGATCGAAAGAGAATTTATTGAGTATTCTTGGGTTGTACAGAGGAGTGAAAACCATTTTAATGACAGCAACTGCGATTTACAAAACTGAAATACATTTTACACAGCTATTGTACTGATGCAACAGTGGAATGTAAGAACTTGAAATTTATGTTTGATATATCAGTAGCCATTTAAGAACTTTAATGATCTTTTATTCAGAATAAATATATATTATCCTGACTAAATCCAATTATTGATGGCAAATGTTTACATATGAGGCACACAAATCTAAGCACATGCAATTTGTTGGGGAAAAGGAGTACCTGGTTTGTCACCACTGATTTTGTAAACACTTTTCTGATATTTAATAATATCAGAAAAGTCCTGCCAGGATTTGTTTGTGTTATTACTATGTGAATGAACATCTATCAGGTTGTTTAGATGGCTACTGACAAACTAAATCACAAACCACTGAAGGAGTGTTCTATCAGAATACATCGTAAAGCAATTAAAACTCTGAAGCTACTTGCAGTTTTTCTTTGCAAGTATCCAGAACCAGTTCAGAATCAAAAACTTTGGGGGCCCGTAAGGGCAAGGAGGTGAGAATAAATGACACCTTTGGCTTGAATGTACAGGTTCTTGTTTTGGGTAATTTTATTGTCAGAAGTAAGTGAAAGATAACCAAAGCTGTTGAAACAAACAAACTGCTTTGTATGTTTTATGTGGATGATTGGCTGACTAGTTGGTAAAACCAAATTTAAAACTGACAGCAACAGTTTGTCAGCAAAAAACAGAAAGAAGCAAACTTAACCTGAATTAGAGAAAGCAGTTTCTCACCTAGTGAATGATAAATTTCATGATTTTTCTCATGATGATTGAAGGATTAATTATGTAAGTTGCATCATATTTCTCTCATAGAGTTAGAAATGCCTCTCAATAATAGCATTTGAGTGCAATATTTTTACTGTGTACTAAATGTCGATTTTGAAAGTGTTTCATTTTACAGTGTCATGATGGTATGTAAAATGCCTTTATCTGCTGAACTTTGGCTAACAGCCCTAGGAGTATGTGCAGTTGTTGTACTGCTTAAATTAACCCCAACATTAATACAAGGTTTTAAGCTTGAAAGGCAATAAAAACATTGATCATAGCTAGTAAAACCTGAATAAGGAAATGTACTTTGAGGCTGGTGTGGCACGAGTCCTTAAGAAACAGCAGTATTGGCAAATTAAGTCTCTGGCTATGCATGTTGGTTTTGAGACTGTAACTTGAATATCTAACTTTGATCTCTCGCCCAAGAGGTAGGCAAGGGTAGGGCTTCCCAAACTGATATAGCAATGGCTACCATAGCACTCTGACCAAGTGCTCTCAGTTATACTAAATAGTCCAGTTGTTTGAATAGTTGGCAAGACCTAACTGCCCAATCTAAAAGACCTGAAGCCTTTCTGTAAAAACCTAATGGGAAGGCTTGTGATTTTAGGTTAAAATCTCTGTTTAAATCCTTAACTTCCCAGTGGGCAATCTACATTGCTGTAGACTTGGCTTCACATGTAGGCCAGACCAGGTAAGGACACCAGATTTTCTTCCCGAAAGGACATTCCTGAACCAGATGGATTTTTAAGATAGTTGACCGTGGGTTTTTTAATTCCAGATTTTTATTTTAATTCAAATTTCACGACCTGCTATGATGGGAATGGAACCTTCTCTTTTGAATGTTAACCTGGGTTTCTGGGTTATTAGCCTACTGACAATACCACTGCAACACCATCTCCCCAACTAATGTCAAGTAACCCTCTTTACTTTTAAAAAGGTGAAGATAGTCTTTCTACAAAAATAGCTGCTGGAAGTCTTGGGAAAACAGGTGATGGAAGGTGCTGTCAATGTCTAACCATTCCCCTTCTGCCCACTTCTCCAACCAGTTTCCTGAGCCCCTTGCATTTTCTGTAATAGATTTTTCAAGCATAGCACCAAACTACTTTTGGAGATCCCTTTCTAATATTTGTCAAAGAAACCACCAGGCTTGGGAAATTAAGCAGTGGCTCAGTGTACCCAATTTGTGTTTGAAACCCTATAGGATAGGTTAAAACAGATCAATGTTTTGAGATGCAGGGCAAAAATTAGTTAAAATGTGATTCTCCTCAACTGATCCCTGTACTTCACATGAGCGGATTTGTGAGTTCCTTCTATCTGGTACTTCCATGTCATTTTTAGTTTTAATATTAAATAACCAGAGAAGAATGATTCTATCATGTTAAACTATCTTCACTTTGTCTTGGATATTATGGTAATAAAGGAGTCTCAAGTCTGGAGAATAATGATGACTCCAAGCACTCTTAAACTGAGTAGGAAGGAAAGCTTTATACATCCTTGAACTGTTTTTTTTTAAAATTGAGCATTAATGTAAATGGACAAGCTAGTTATAATTTTGTATTTGCTTTTTAATTTAGTTCATTGTCTATTTGAGCTAAAACTAACAAGGAGTTGAAAACACAGAAAACTAGTATTCAAATGATGATTTTGTAGATGTAATAACAAGATTGCTGAAGTAGGCAGGGTTTAAGCTTTTAATCTTTTATGCATGTTAAATTGGCTCTCTTGGTGCCATGATGCACTTTGAGTGAAGATTGAATTTAAGTAAAATGGGGTGTAGAAATTTTGACTCTGCGTACACAAATTAAGAACAGTAGTAGGCTATTCACCCCTTGAACCTGCTCTGCCATTCAATAAGATCATGGCTAATCTGAATATTCCACATTCCTTCCAACCCTGTCTTATATGGCACCTATCTACCTCTGTCTTAAAAATAATCAAAGACTCTGCTTCCATGCCTTTTGAGAAAGTGTGTATTCCAAAATTTCACAATCCTTTGTGAGACAATGTCCCAGTACCTCTGCTTTAAATTAACGACCCCTTATTTTTAAATGGTGAACCCCAGCTCTAAGTTCTCCCACAAGTGGAAATATTCTTTCCACATCAACACTATCCTGACTCCACAGAATTTCGTGCTTCAATCAAGTTGCCTCTTACCCTTTAAAACTCAGTTGGATACAAGTCAAACCTGTCCAATCTTTACAAATAAGACAACTTGACCATTTTGGACATTGGTCAAGTAAAACTCTGAATTGCTTCCATCACATTTATATCCATCATAAAATAAGGCAACCAATAATGCACGTAATACTAGAGATGTGACCTCACTTTTACCCTGTAAAACTGAAGCATAACCTCCCTACTTTTGCATTTCATTTCTCTCTCAATAAATAATAACGTTTTACCAGCTTTCTTAATTCGTTTCTGTACCTGCGGGGTCAGTTAGCTGTACTGCTGCTTTGCAATGCAGTGATGCCATCAGCGTGGGTTCAATTTCTGCACTGGCTAGGGTTGCTGGCAGGTGACCCTCAGATTAAACCACCACCAATCATATCTCCGTAATGAGGGAGCAACCCTATGGCTTGGTAGGACCCTCACATTAACCTTTGTGATTCGTGCACTCAACACTCACTGCATCTACAATCCCTCATCGCTTAAATAATACACTTTTTTGTTCTACCTCCTAAAATTTGATAATTTCATATTTTTCCACATTGTTTTCCATTTGCCACAGTATTGTCCACTCAGTTAGCCTGTCTACATATATCCTCTCCAAAGGTTACTATTTTTCACCTAGCTTTGTGTCATCAGCAATTCAGTAACCCTACATTGAGTCCCTTCATCCAGGCCATTCGGATAAATGATAAAACATTGGGGTGCAGCACTGATCCCTACAGTTCACCACTTGTTCCATATTGACAACCAGAAGGTAACCCATTTAAGCCTACTGTTCCTTGTCAGCTAGCCAGTCTTCTACTAATGCCAGTATGCTATTCCCTCAGCATGAGCTTATATTTTCCACAATAGTTACTGATTTTGTATCTTATCAAATGCCTTCTGGAAATCTCCTAGTAAATGATAAAAGGAAGTCAGAGCTAAAATAAAAATAAAAACATAGGGAAATTGGAATCAAAAGTGGACAGATATTTGTAAGTTTGCAAAAATGGAAACACAAAAGGGGTTTCCTCCGGGTGCTCCGGTTTCCTCCCACAGTCCAAAGATGTGCAGGGTCAGGTGAATTGGCCATGCTAAATTGCCCGTAGTGTTAGGTAAGGGGTAGATGTAGGGGTATGGGTGGGTTGCGCTTCGGCGGGTCGGTGTGGACTTGTTGGGCCGAAGGGCCTGTTTCCACACTGTAAGTAATCTAATCTAATCTAATCTAAAAAGTTGATCGAGAGAATATCAACAGGGCCATCAATCAAAAATGCAACTGCCAATTTAAATGCACCAGTTTGCCAGTCTTTGGTTTTCGTACTCTTGCTATCTTTGCTTTTTAATAAATGTATTAAGTTACATGTTTACCTGTTGTCTTCAGTTTTGATGAATGTATGAATATCAAGTAACAAATACTTTTGCAGAACTTTGTGTTTTTGTTATGTCTAACATAGGTGGAAAGTTTTATGATGAATTGTAATTGGTGTTATGTTGTCTCTACAATGTTCCAATTAGAGCCTTGTTCGATTATGACAAGACCAAAGACAGCGGTCTCCCAAGCCAAGGCCTTAATTTCAGTTTTGGTGACATCCTGCACGTGATCAATGCATCAGATGATGAGTGGTGGCAGGCTCGACAGGTAACACCAGACGGTGAGAGTGAAGAAATTGGAGTCATCCCAAGCAAAAGGAGGTGATCACCTTTTCTCAAGCTAAAGTTTTAACCTTCAGTTAGAGTTTTTTTTAAATGCAAGTGTGCTCTTTAACTGCAAGGACTGCTTGGCACTTACTGTTAAAAATTTTAAAGAACTGTTTGGCACATTATAAAGTTATGCAGTACACTTTTCCTGCTTTTGATGTTACAAGGCGGTGTAAGAAGCTGATAGTTTGAAGGTTAAACAAATACCTTAAGTCTTCAAAGTTGCAAAACTATATTGTATGATGGTGCACTGGTATCCCAATCTGCTGATCTGCTGTGTAGAAGAGGATTTAAATGGATTCTATTGACCTCAATCTTCTCTATTTTTTTAAAACTTTGATCCTACTTTTGGTTCTGTTTTATATCCTGAATGAACGTACTTTCCACAGTGTGACGTATTGGTGTCCATTGGGTACAGAAATAACTTAGTCAGCTAGATATATGGAAAGGTATGTCGTCAGCTGGGAGAATGGTATAGGATGAGCCTGGGTTGAGGCTTTAAAGCTCACAAATGAAACACTTCAAATGTAAGCTGAAGCTGGAATTCACATAGAGGAGACATGAGCTATTTAGCTCCACAAAGACACTGTGACAGTGCACGTAGAAGTAGAAACTTGTTAATGTTACAGGAAGATATTTTCTGTAAATGGAAACCTGTTTGTATTTTCAAGGGACGTGGTCACTGGACATGAGCATATCAGGAGCTTGATTAGCCTTTCATTGGGAAGCATTTATCTTAACAGCAGACCCAGCCTTCGAATGAAATATCAGGACTATAATTGTCCACACTGTTCATGGCCATGTGAAAAATGGTATACCACAGTGCATCTAACAATTTAAATAATCCTTTGTTGACCAGTCTCTCCTGCTGTATCCTGTGTGCAAATGGTAGAATAAACCTTTACCTTTTCTGGACTCCTAATTATCTCCATGTTGAGTGTCACTTGAAAAACTAACATAATTTAGTATATATAAATACTACAAATAAACATTATTAGTAAAAGTGAACAGTGATTGTGATATACTCTAGATACTCGCATAAAAATCTGTATGAAACAATTAGTTTAATAATTCACTTTGAAACTTTATAATGTCAAATAATTGACATCATATGACATTAGCAAGCTAAACTCCGTATCATCAATGCTATTATATCCTGTAGCTCGGAATCCAAAGTTGGATTCTGCACTAATCTAATAAGGACATAGGAAGTGACCTATTTTTTGACATTCTTAATTATTTCAGCTTATGTATAATGACACTGATTGTTATAATGGGAAGGCTATACAAAGGTGGAGTAGGCCATTAATCCAACACAACCATCTCAAACCTTTTATGCTATGAATTGAGTTCATATATTTTTATATTGTGAATATTCAAGCTTATTCACAATTAAGAGCAAAGAATGAGGATTACAGTGACAACTCCAGTGCATCTCCTCGAATCTAATCAGAAATGGTGAAAAAGGGCTCAAAGAAAAGTTTTTAAAGCCCAGATTTTGTCTATGTATTTAAAATCAAGTCAGTCTTCCCTGAGTCAAAATGAGTTGAATCCTTAACCTTGAGAATGTGTTGTGATGCAAGATGTGTGGCATATATATTTTAATACCATCTACTTTTGAGTTTGGATTTTTGAATTGGAGCAGAGTGCCACAGGGATTAGTGCAGAGTCCACTGTTATTTGTCATTTACACAAGTGATTTGGATGAGAATTTAGAAGGTATGGTTTGTAAGTTTTCTGTGTCTGAAGGGTTTTAATGATGAACTTGTAAGTATTGCTGTAGACCTGGTGGTTTCTTTTAAAATACAATGTGAGAAAAAGACCGAATAAAAATCGAAAGAATGGTGGATGCTGGAAATCAGAAACAAAAATTGAAGTTGCTAGAAAGGCAGCACCTGTGGAGAGAAAGCAGAGTTGACATTTTGGGTTGTGACCCTTCCTCAGAACTGCTTGACCTACTTATCCTTTCCTGCAATTTCTGTTTTTTTTTGTGAGAGAGACTTCTTGAAGATTTATGGGTTTTGATAACATTGGGAAAATTTTACCAGCAAATAAGATAAACAATGTCCATGAGGATTCAGTTTAAAAAGTTACAGATTAATTGTTTTCATTTGGGGAAACAGCCATAGCTGGGCATATTTATTTTTAAAAATGTGCATTTCTGTTGGGTTCTTGACTGGAGCTGGATATGTAAAGAATGAAGATAGATTAGGATTCTTAAAAATAGGTTACCTTAGTGGAAGGCGTTTAATACAAATTCCAGACCAAATATTTTGATTGAAATCTTGAAGGGACTATTTGAAGGTGAACGAGTTTAAATTCAGTGGCATGGAAACTCCATGAAAAGATTAAAAGATTTTCAAGACTGGAAGTTGAAACCACAGTTCAGTTAAGACCTTTAGAGGTGATAGAGATGGGAATTTTGTCTCGTTGGAGTAATGTAAAGGAGTGCTTCTAAGACTAATGGCATCAAAGTTTTACCGTGTGTTTTGAAATCTTTAAATTTGTATGGTAAGTAAGTTGTTTGATTTATTCTATTTTATCTTAATTTATTTTGTATAAGAAACTTGTATTTCATTGTTTCAACCAAATGTGCAACATTGCATACAAAGCACCTGTTTAAAACCAGAAAAGCACAAAATAATGTGCCATAGTTTAAGAGAAGCTTCAGGGAAATGTCTGGAAACTACAGACCAGCGAGCCTCGCATCTGTGGTGGATAAGCTGTGAGAGGGGATTCTGAGAAATAGGATCTACAAACATTTGGAAAGGCAAGGACTCATTTGGGATAGTCAGCATGGTTTTCTGCATGGGAAATCATGTCTCATGAATTTGATTAAGGGTTTTTGAAGGGGTGACCAAAATAATAGTTGAGGGCAATGCAGTAGATGTTGTCTCCATGGACTTCAGCAAGGCCTTTGACAAGATACTGCATGGTAGCTTATTGAGTAAGGTTAAATCTTAGGGATCCAGGGAGAGCTAGCCAACTGGAAACAAAATTGGTTTGATGGTAGGAGACAGAGGATGGTGGTAGAGGGTTGTTTTTCAGACTGGAGGCCTGTGACCAGCCATGTGCAACAGGACTTGGTGCTGGGTCCACTGTTATTTGTCATTGAAATAAGTGATTTGGATGAGAATTTGGGAAGTATCCAAGTTTGTGGATGCCACCATGGTTGGTAGTATAGCGGACAGTGAAGAAAACCTTCGGCATGCTTGCTTTCATCGGTCAGAGCAGGGAATACGGGACTTGGGATTTCTTGTTGCAGCTGTACAAGATGGTGAGGCCATATATGGAGTACTAAGTGCAGTTCTAGTCACCCTACTGTAGAAATCGTGTAGAAAAGATTTACTTGGATGCTACCTGGACTGGAAGGTTTGGGGTATATGGGAAAGTTGGACAGGCTAGGACATTTTTCCATGGAGCAGAGAAGACTGAGGTGTGACCTCCTAAAGGTCTATAAAATCATGAGAGGCATAGATAAGGTATATAGCCACTGGTAGGGGAGTTGAAAATTAGAGGGGAGAGAAACAAAAGGCTCCAGAGCGGTAGATTTCTCATACACATGATGGTGAGTGCCCGGAACAGGCTGTCAGAGGTAGTGCTTTAAGCAAGTACAATTTTGTCATTTAAGAAACAATGAAACAGGTACATGAATGGAATAGGTATGGAAGGACATGGACAAGTTGGGTCGCAGGGCCTGTTTTCTTGCTGTGTACCTGTCTGACTCTATGTTACATTAAACCAGATTTCAGTCTGGGATATGACTTGTCCAGTCAAACATTAGCAAGACTGATAGTTGTGAGTAACTTTTCAAACAAATACCCCACAGAAAATCTAAATTTGAAACTACTGTCTCTTTTAAATAGTCAGCAAGCTGTCCTTCCCGGGAAAGAAAAGACTGGTAAATATTTCAAATGTGACCTCATCAAAAGTAAACCGGGATGAATGCAACTGATACACCGTGGTTACAAGAGAGATGCAATTCCAGTTGCAATTAATGTATTTGATTTATATGATGAAAGAGCAGTCTGCAGAAGTTAGTAATTCTAGATGTTAAAGGTATAAATTGCATTGTATATTAACCCTTGAATAGCAAGTGAGGTTTCTCCCCCTTTATATTTAAATATTTCGTTGTGGGCCCCACTTGTGGAAAGCACCAGCTTTATATAAACCACAAATGTTACATGATTAATTAGTTTAACTTAAGTCAATTAAATCAGCATTTTGTAGTGGTGTCAGTGATTTTATTTCCGTTTAGACAATGTTGTAAAACAAAGATCATCACAAATTCATACCTTGATCAGCTGTTCAGAGTGGATGACGGTAAATCATTTATTTGCTGTTTCTTGATGTTACATTTTATCGCAAAGCTGGTCCCTTTTTCTAAAAGCTGTTCCTTTTCTCAAGGATATTGTGTCCTTGGTTTATTTCAGAGGGATCGTAAACATCTCCCGGTGCCAACTAGACTGGTTTGGTGTAGAGATTAAAGGGTATTGAGAGGCCTTTTTATTTATATGTAAACGGATGAGACTTCAGGCCAAAGTAGTCATCTTTTAGAAGTGACCTGTATAATGAAAGGGAGTGGTCAGCTCTCGAGCTGAACAGTTCAGTCCAAAACTAATTGGGAGCTCAGTGGACTGCGTGAAAAGGCTGTCTTTCTTTCTGCCCTTCTAACTTCAACCTGTAAGCACCTGTTCATATTTTGTTTACTGGTCTTTAAGGGGGTGGTTTACTCATTGGGATTGTTGTGTATATTCGCAACAGCGCAATTAAGCCTAGTTTGGGTAGACTGAGTTCTGTAGGGGTTCTTTATTCTGTTCTTTGTGTTTCATTGTGTAATTTTGTGAATCGATTTTCGTCTGTTTTAAAATCTGGTAGTCAGTCTTGCTAACTCACTCTGAGTAATTTTCACTTTCACTGTACACTTACCGAAACAAATTGCAAAATTATGGTCTAGGCTGCCTGGCCTAGTCCATAACTGACTTGGGGTTCTTTGCAGGATTTTAAAAGGTGAGTGTTAGGTGCTAGTGTCTTTATTTTGGGTGCTGGTTTGGTTGGGTAGACAAAGCTTGGGATAGTAATGGCTCCTTCAGTTGCCAAAAGTTTTCTGAATGTGGATGTGGTGACTTTGGAAGTTTTGTAAAAGGTGAATAAGACCAGGCTGCAGGAATCAGCGGAGAAGCTTGAATTAGAACTGCCTGCTTCTGGGAGGAAAGGAGAGATAATTACAGCAGTAGCTTAACATTTAAACTTGCTGGAGAAACCATCAGAATTTTTTTTAGATTCTTTTTAGATTACTTACAGTTTGGAAACAGGCTCTTCGGCCCAACAAGTCCACACCAAACCGCCGAGGCGCAACCCACCCAGACCCATTCCCCTACATTTACTCCTTCACCTAATTTGATTGCAAATGAAGCAGCTTGAGTTAGAGGTGAGAGATGGGGGTGGCACAGTGGCTCAATGATTAGCACTGCTGCCTCACAGCACCAGAGACCTGGGTTCGATTCCCATCTTGGGTGACTGTCCATGTGGATTTAGCACATTCTCCCCGCGGCTGCGTGGGTTTCCTCTGGGTGCTCTGGTTTCCTCGCAGGTGCAAAGATGTGTAGGTCAGGAGAATTGGCCATGCTAAATTGCCCATAGTGTTAGGTGTATTAGTCAGGGGTAAATATGGAGTATGGGAATGGGTCTGGGTGGGTAACTCTTCGGAGTGTCAGTGTGGACTTGTTGGGCCAAAGGGTCTGTTTGGTACTGTAGGGAATCTAATCTAATAAGGAAAGGGCAGCAGAAATGAAATAGTTTGAGTTACGATTAAAAGCAGAAGAGAGGGAAAAAGAGAGAGCAGAGAAAGAAAAGACTGACACTAAAAAAGGCTTACTGAGGATGAGCATGCCCCTGGTAGTCAGAAGCTGAGTGAGAAACTGTCTAAGTATGTTCAAGCATTGCCTAAATTTGATGAGGAAGATATGAAAACCTTTTTCATCTCATTTGAAAAGGTGGCTAGACAAATGCAGTGGCCAGTGGCAATGTGGGTTTTGTTGATCCAAACGGAACTTGTAGGTGAAGTATTTGTATCACTATCAGAGGAAGTATCTGGAGAGGATGACGTGGTGAAAAAAGCCATTTTAAGTGCATATGAGTTTGTACCAGAAGCCTATAGACAATGTTTCAGGAATCTAAGGAGAGACCCTGGTCAAACCTATAGTGAGTTTGAAAGGATCAAACCGTATAATTTTAATAGATGGATAAGAGCTTTAAAAATCGAGCAAACTTGTGATGCCCTTAGGGAGGTAATTATTTTGGAGGAATTCAAAAATTTGCTGCCTGAAGAAGTGTGAACTCATGTGGAAGAGCAGAGTGTTAAAACAGCAAGGTTAGCAGCTAAAGTGGTTGATGATTATGAGCTGGACCATAAAACTCAGTTTGGCTTCCAGAATCAATTTCAGTCCATGAGGAATAGAAACTGGTGCAAAGAGAAATCCTCACATGGAAAGGGAAAGGTAGATCTCAGTGAAGATCATATGGATAATTTACCACAGGGTAAAAAAGAAACCCTTGAAGGGGACAAAGAAGTTAAAAAGCTCAGGTGTTTTCATTGTAATAAAGTAGGCCACATGAAATCACAGTGTTGGTGGGCTAGGAGAAAGTCAGATGTAGGAAAACAAGACAAGCCTGAAAGTTTTGTTGGACTAGTAACAAAAAGTACAAAGGATGTTAGACAACTGCCTCAGAGTATACAAGGTGATCAGAGGTTGATTAAGGAGGAAGTTCCAGATCTGCTTAAAAAATATACATGTAAGTTTGTGCACGGGCACAAATTGAAGCACGAGATCAAAAGGAAGCTGACATGGCTTTATCTGAGACTTTGATCAGATAAGTGGCAGAGAGCAGAAGCAAATAGGTAAACATGCAAGTATCTTTAGCTTGGTTAAGTTGATTGAGTTACAGCAGAAAGATGACAACTTAAACAGTTGTGTGAAAAGGCATTTACAGAGAAGGAGCGTGAATGCATCCCTGTGTGTTATTACTTAACAAGTGATGTTTTAAT